>NC_083317.1:63078544-63400833 GCF_963455315.2 Globicephala melas
CTCTGCTACTATTGCTGGGGAACTTGAAGGCTGGAACTGTTCAAGGTTTCTAGTCTCCCACACCAATGCTACAACTTTTACTCTAAACAACTGAGAATATGATAAGAAGGAGAAGGACAAAAGAGATGAGAAATGGCTGTTGCTCTTTCAGGCTTTCAGTAAATTTTCCTTTTAAAACCGCTGAAACCCAAAGTGCTGCAAGAAGGCTGTGTGGAAGGCTGCAGGCAGCGAGGAGGTCACCAAAGGGAGGAGGGAATAAGAGCAAGGTGCCCAGGTGCTCAAGCCCAAATCAGTTTTCACTTCAGCCCCCTCTGCTGACTCCCAGCACAGAGAGGAAGATCGCAGCCCCTGGCAGCCTCCCTTCCTGTGGAAAGCATGGACAAACCTGTTCCTCTAAGGCTCTGGGGCCTGCCTGCATTCTGCTGGTGCCCTGACACCCTGCAGGTGTTATACTTGTCCTCAGACTCTGTCTTTCTCACAGGCCACAGGCCCCTGAGCTTCTAAGAAGGGTTAATGATCTCCTCTCCTCTCCCTGGGCCAACTGGTCACCTTCATTTCAGCCTGTGATGACTCTGCGTAATGTCTGTCTCTTTTGAGTGCACACACAGGTGCAGAGTTTAGTTTTCACCCAGACTTTTGGCACTTCATATTTGCACTGCCACAATGAGGACATTTCACCCAAAATTAGCATCCCAGAGTAGAAATTAAAGAGAAGCAAGAAAGGGACAGAGAGCAGAACCCCCTCTGCACTTCCACTGAAAGTCCTAACTCTGGACCTCGTTGCCTGTTATGTCAGTGTTCTGTTAGGTCTCACACTGCATCCAAGTTCCTCTCCTTGGGTTCTCCTTAAGTCAAATGTTGACGTTGTTCAGCCTGGTTGGACAAGACACATGGCCAGGCATCAACACATAGGACACGTTCTGAAGAATACACCAAGAATTCTACTCAGTTTTGGAGGTTAGGCCTTTCTACTGTTGTCCCACTCAAGAAAAAGGATCCAAACGTAAAGTGAGCATGGCATTATTATAGGGATTATCTTTTTTTTGGGGGGGGATTATCTTTTATTATTTTTTATTTTTTTGCGGTACGCGGGCCTATCACTGTTGTGGCCTCTCCTGTTGCGGAGCACAGGCTCCGGACGCGCAGGCTCAGCGGCCATGGCTCACGGGCCCAGCCGCTCTGCGGCATGTGGGATCTTCCCAGACCGGGGCACAAACCCGTGTCCCCTGCATCGGCAGGCGGACTCTCAACCACTGCGCCACCAGGGAAGCCCTATTATAGGGATTATCTTAAATCTGTTCTAATTTATGAAAAATTTGTTTGCAAGCTTCTATACCTTATCAGTAGATCACAGTATTTGCAGACAACTTACAACTCATCTTGACGTATTCACTAAAAGTTAGCATGAATGATCAAATCACATCACCGTACTTGTCTAACAGGCTAATAGTATAAGTTTATGTTATTAAATGTGCAGAAATCCAATGTCCCAGTTTCATTTTTCATCACACTGGACACCTGTTTGTGGTTTCGTTGCTTTTTAATCCCTCGATGCTATAGAATACCAAGGAATGCGTAGGTCAGAAACTCTTTAATCTGAGCAACACCAAGATTTCTATGGCTTTCTGCCAGCTACCAAGTGAGAAAAAGCCTGGACAGCAAAGGGATAAAAAGAGCTTTTTATGCAGATAATTGATAAGCATATGCTAATGAACCAGCTTCCTACTTCTTCCACCAGAATATTACTGCATTTCAAGTGCTTGGAAAAGGCTAAGAGTGAGTTTGAAATTTGCTCATAACTTTCAACCAGTTCCTGTGTAAATTTTAGGTGTTTGGAGGAAAATCGAGTACAGTACTTCCATTGCTTTTCCAACCTAATTGAGCTCTTCTAGTCTGAAAATACTCACTTGCTAAGACAGCTGAGGGTAATGCCTAATGGAGAGTCTAGGCTTATCTCTGAATTTACAGAATTTGCTCTCAGGCTTCCCTCTGTCAATACAAGGAATCATGGACTAACCATACTCCTGGCAAACAATCTACAGTTCTTCTGCTGGTCCTTTGAGGTTGTCTTGCATGTATTATATATGATACTCATCTGATATTAGCAGTTAACAATGTTAACTGGGCTGAAAATGATGATGGGAAGTAAAAATTAAAAATAGAATATAGCCTTACCAAATTAGAAGTTTAATGAGAAAAGATCTCTACCTCATTAAAATTTTTCCTGTCTCTTCTGAACCAATGTTTGTACCTCCTACTGTTATGCCCATTTGATTCTTCAAACTAAGCTTTAAGGAAAAAGTTCCACCTCTGATTAAGGAGGTTCAATTATTCTATTAATGAAATGACTAATTATGTCAAAGCTTACAAAACATACCTGTATTATTCTTCACTTAAATGAGATTGGGTTGAAATAGATCTTCCCTGACAGAAAGTAGTTGAAGATAGTTGCAACTACCTTTAACTAATTAGGTAAACTCTGTTCAAAATTAGAGATTTATAGTTCTGGACCAATTAAGGGTCCATGGTAACATAGTATAAAGTCATCTCTAATGTAAAAGGATTAGCAAGTTTTAATAAAGTCCATTATAATGTCCTTGACCAGTATTTAGGCTATGGAATTCTGCTTTGTTGTGACTTTGAAAACCAGCTCTTACTTCGACAAGATTTATTCTACAGAGCCTCCCTGGACAGTAATAAACAGTGGATCTTAACAAATACTAGTAACCAATAACCATTGTCTGTTTTGGTACAAAACTGACACATAATGCAAGTAAGACAGGAGTCGTATTTTATAAATCTTGCCTGTTTTGTTTTGAAATGAAGATAAGTATGTTGTATCACTGTAGCAAAAGGCTTGGATCTGAAGTCAAACAGCCTCGGTTCAAATTTTGTTTCTTCACCGCCAGCTGGGACTGCTAATCATACTAACCTTGTCAAGATGGTGTTACACTTAAAAGAGATATTATGAGTAAAGCACAGAATGCATCTAATAACTGAATAAATTAATAAAGCCGTGTCTACTTGGGGGACAAATGTTCCTGGATAGCAGAGATATTTTATCCTTTCCTTTTCCTGCTTTTCTCTTGCTTTCAAGCAACATTATTTTATTTTTTCCTTATGCCCTTTGAGCATTTTAAAGGCATGGCCTATTCTTGAGGGCCAGAGTTAAAATTACGAAAACACTTTAAACACGGATACTAAGTGAACCTGGGAAACAACGGTGGGAAATAGGAAAGGCAGGTGTCTGAGGGCCCTAATTTGGCGTGGCCTGGGTTAGTAAGAATGGATACTGCAGGGCTGCAGAACTTCTCTGACTAGCCTGGAAGTAATCATAGGGCAGAATATTCTTAAAGGAAGGACTTGGGAAAAGTAGGCATAAGGATGCGTGTATGTACACGAACCTGTGTAGAGTTTATTACTGTCTTCTCAGGTGCTTTACTTAGCAAATGAGCTCAGCAATAGTCCCCCTGAAATTGCTTGCTCTGGGGTGCTTAACAAATGGTTGGCCGTTTAATGGCCCGAGGCAGAGCCAGGGAAGGTTAACGCTGTGACAAAATGGGCATTAACTATGATAACAACAGTTTTCATGGGGGATTACTGCTACTATAAACCTTATTCAACATCATAACGCTAGCATTAATTTTTCTTTTTCTCCAATTTTAAAATTAAGTCATGCTCCAGGATGTACATGACACAGAGGAGACCTGAAAACTCAAAGTGTCAGACATTTAATGGTCTTTTCGTAATTCTCCGTTGTTGCAAGAAACCACTCAGATGCATATTCTAATGCTTGGGTAGATTATATTACTCACACTAGATGAAGTGCATTTAGGAAGAGGGCTGGCAATGTATTAGATCCTATTGTGGCAAAGACTCATACTCCTCTCTCCCAAACCTGACCAAACGTCATTTTGACTAAATTTGATGTCCATGGTTAGAGCATCTACTCTGGCTTGGACAACAAAAGATAGGGCACGTTTATATGGAAAATCTCTGTCCAACTGCACATTGCCTGGCTGGGAAAGAAACCACCTGAAGCTGTGTGTAACCTGATCTCATTAGCACAGAATATGCATAATTTATCATAGGAGGTTTGGAAGATAAAATGCCTGTGTAATGTCAGATTATTATGTAGTACACCTGGAACTAACATAATGTATGTCAAATATATTTCAATAAAAACAAATTGAAGTACCTGTTTAGTAAGAATGAGATAGTTCTCTGGGAATCTTCAGTTGTGGAGCACAAATCAAGAATGGCATGCAGGGCTTCCCTGGTGGCGCAGTGGTTGAGAATCCGCCTGCCAATTCAGGGGACGTGGGTTCAAGCCCTGGTCCGGGAAGATCCCACATGCCGCAGAGCAACGAAGCCCGTGCGCCACAACTACTGAGGCTGTGCTCTAGAGCCCGCGAGCCACAACCACTGAGCCCGTGTGCTGCAACTACTGAAGCTCGCGTACCTAGAGCCTGTGCTCCGCAACAAGAGAAGACACCACAACGAGAAGCCCGCACACCACAACGAAGAGTAGCCCCTGCTCGCTGCAATTAGAGAAAGCCCGTGCGCAGCAACGAAGACCCAACACAGCCAAAAAATAAATAAATTAAAAAAAAAAAAAAAAAAAGAATAGCATGCAGGAAGGTACACTATCTGAAAGAAAGAGTGGTTTGCTGGGATCAGGATAGTGGGACCCCTAGTGGAGGTGTTAGAAAGGGCAGGCCCTGGCTGAGGGGCTTCTGATGGACACTTCCTGAGCTGTTGTTTCCTTCCAAAAGAGGAAGGGGAGGGGCAACGTCAAGCATCTTTCTTCCTAATTCGGTCCACATCAGGATGGATAAATAAACCTCGGGTGAACTTGCTGAGGAAACATTTGCAGCTGAGTCCCAGCATAGCCAGTTCTCAAATGAGCTGGAAGAGATGGCATTGCTGACTCCATTCAAAGGCTGAGTTTTTCCTTCTGCCACTTGAGCTCAAGTAGATTTGGCTTTGGCTTCCTTATCACTTCTCTTTCCCATGTGTATCCTGTTCATTTCTCAGATCCATTTTCGTATATTTTTGGCCTCCATTTCTACTGTTGATCCTCTTCTTTCTTAGTTTTGATTACCTTCTTTGGTTATTCCCTTTGCCTCTCTTTTTTTAGAAGTTACTTTCACTCACACATGCGCACGCACACACATGCGCACACACACACACTCCCAGAACACAGAAAGAAGCTTTAGTATTCCTTTTCCTTTTGGACCACTCTGCTCCCAAATCCTTTGCTATGCCAGCTGGCGGCAACTCCCCCTACTGACTGGCAGGGATGTTCCCTCACTCACCACCAACTCTGGAAAACAGCCAATAGGCTTTTCTTTAACTCTTTCCTTCTGCTTGCACCTTTAGCCCAGCTTTAATTCTCTAGTTTCAAATCACCAATCTCAAGTTCCCCATATACTCCAACATATGCAGTATTAGATTTAAGCCTCTTCCACATTATCCTATTTTGGGGGTTAAAGCAGGATGACAATTTACTTACATGTACTGAATTTTTATTGTATTTATATATTCTAAGATATCTAACATTAGGAAGCAGTGACCACTTGGAATGTTTCTGATGGATGGTCATATAGTCTCTACTTGATCACTTCAATTAAAAACAAATTCACTACCTTCTAAGACAGCAACATCATTTTATTCTTAGTTTGACTTATGAGAATATTCTTCTCTGCTCTTAGACAAAATCTGTTTCCTAAAAACCATCTCCTGTAGACAACAGGTCTTCCATATAAAGTTTATACTTTCTTGTTTGGTAGAATTTTAACTATTTTTAAATAGGTGTCTACCCCGAGTCTTCTCTAAGCAAAATATTTTCATTCTCTTTAAAATTCATCCCGAGGGAGACAGCACAATTTTGACCAGCACCCAACTCCATTTATCATGACCCCGACTCCACCCTTAGCCCACTTAGGTATGGTCTAAGTCATAAAGAATATAGTGCTTATTTATCAGACAAATTTAAAAAGTAAAACACACTAGCATATTGTGTTGACCTCATCATCCCCTTAAGGTGGCCTAAGTTGGAAATCAACAAAATCAGGGGGAAATAAAATATTTTTGCTTTAAAATCCTAGGCATCTATAAAAGTCATAACATTTTAAGGTTAATCAGAGCTATACCTACCACCGCTTTCCTACACACAACCCAGATTGATTAGAATAGTTGTATTGTATGCCTACTATTTCACCGAAATGAAACAACCCAGCCCTCAGTGGAGCTGTCAGGATCCTTATTTTCCAGTGGCCAGAACCTGGGTCTGACTCATTACGGCCATTCATGATGCAGCTTCCTTGAGTCTTGACAGCCAGATCCGACTAAGCCCCCTTAGGGTCTTTTGTCGCCAAAGTCTGGGGTGTCAGCCACGTGAAGAGTGATGTTATACCACCTGCTGATGTATTATAAGATTGAGGGAGATTGTGTATAGCCAGCCCAGCTTACAAATTCCATAGTAAAAGGTCACTGGTCTTAGAGGTATTGTTTTGATGTTCTGCTTGGCATGCTCACGAACCTTAACTTCTGCCATCTGACCAACTACAAGGGAGTAGATATCTGACTGTGTCGGAGAGGCCTAGAGACCTCCACAGAGGTGAGGGCGTTCCATCCTTCTGTGCAACATTGCTCTTTTGATCTCTAGCAGCATCTTTTAAATGGTTATGTGTTTGGGCTGAGAATTCATTTTGAGTTCATTGTAAGGACAAGAAGACTTCACCTTAGAGAAAAGAGTGTGACTTTATATCAAACCTAAAAAGGTGCTATAAATCTCCCCAGGCCCCATGTAGGAGGATTATCTCATGCTAACTTTGTCCAGCTCTGAGAGAGAGCCACTCCCGGGGCATAACCTAGGGTCTGGCTGTGCTAGAATCTGGGAATTAGAGACAGTGAATCCACACAGACCCATAATTTAAATCAATGTCGGTTCCATCTGCACACTGTCTTTGAAGAAATTAATCAAATTCTTTCTTTTCTCTCTCTCTCTTTTTTTTTTTTTTTGCTGTGAGACAGGTTGCCAAACAGAAGCAAATGAGTGACGAATTGCTATGTACATCACTGCCCTTTGAAATGAGTTGGCTGTGGCTGGCATTTGCACCATATGCAGAGTGGAAACTCACATACTATCCAACTTGTCAAACCTCTGCCCACTTATATTTTGAGCTCCAGCTTCCTCCAGGTACTGTTTCACCATCCCTGAGTGGGTTCCTGCATCCACTTTTCTGTACCTCTAACAAAAATGCTTTTGCACTGATCCTAATTTCTTAACCATGCCATGTCCTATCTGTTTAACTTCACTGTTTAGCTATTAGATAGCAAGTAGGATTTATCTTTCATGTCAATAGCAGTTGATTAGTAGTAGCTGCCTGGAACACAGTTTTGGGAAAAATTAGAAGGCTATGTTTGGGCTCACTGTGACTGATTGAAAACACCTGCAGAGGGTACATGTGGTGAGGTGGTAGCATGTGTGCCACTCTTCGATAATTTCTCATGCAATAATCTAAGACAAATGGACAACCAATGCATATCCTGACAAGTTGTCTGTGTACAAGAATCATTGTATCCCCATAGGCTGCCTGCATAATAAAGACATCACCAGTAATGGATAAGACAGCTGTCATTTACTGAGCAAGACCTATGTGCCAGCCACGATGCTTGGTGGCTTACATGCATAATCTCAAATCTTTCTATCAACTCTACAAAGCAGGCATTGCTATACACATTTTGCAGATGAGAAAACAAGCCTCAACATACTTGAACAGGTTTCCAAAGCCACGTAAATAAATGAAGACCAGAGGCACAATTCAAACTCTGGCTCATTGTGTGCCAAAATGTAACAACAGCAAGAACAGAAATCCTAAGCATCCTTGGACCCCACTGCATCCCTGAAGGAGAGTCTCTATTTTCTAAGAGATAAGTAGGAGCCAAGTGAAGGATCTTGAGCTCAAAATATGACCTGAGATCCAAAACAGCTGAGAGTTCTATATAAAAATGTTAAATTAATCTTAAGTTAAAATGTTCTCAAAAGTTAGAATTATGATTTATGACCCAGGATGAGATGAGTAAAAATAGGCATTGTTTCCTTTTAATTTTATACTTGGTACATACAATGGAGATGATAAATTCCATGAGGCTAAGGGTCCGTATTCTCAATTTTTTTCTTCCACCTTGCCACTGTTAAGACTTCCTTAAGATTCTTAAAATTCCTTAAGAACCTCCACAAATGCTGGTTACCTAAGTGTGTGTTCTCCTTATATAAAAACAAAGAGAAAAGGAAAAAAAAAATAACACACAGGATATTAATTCTTTGTAAAAGAATTATGGGGAATAAAGTGGATAATTTATAATCAAGATGACAAAGAAAAGAGCTTCCAAATTCTTTACCATTAAAGGATCCAGGTGTGTGGGTAAGTCCCTATCCCATGATAGGGAAGAACGCCTTAGGAACTGAATGGCAGCCTTTAAAAATACAGTCTAGTTTAACATTAAGGTGTGGTAGAGAGTTAAGAATTTCTTAATGGCCAGAGCCATAACATTATTTTATTTAATATTCACTAGATGAGAACAAAGAAAAGAACTGCATGCTAAGAGTTAAGTAATTCAAGCAGAAACAGCAATGCTGTCCTACAAGTAGTGGGGACAATGTAATGCCTCATCATCTCATTTTAGTAGCTGAAGTAATTATTTATGTTAAATAACCACAAAGTGATTATTGTCAACATAATGATTAAGGTTTATGGTGCAATGTAGAAGGCCAACCTTGTTATATAAATGGTAAACCTCAATAACTCAGTTTTTTAATAACAGTTTGAGATTTAATCAACACAGAGTAGTTGCATTAAATCTGAATTAAGTTCACATTGGAGACACGATAATATCAAGCAGAACATCTCATCCCTTTTTCTAATATTTAGAACAGATTCCATGATCGTGTGAATCAATGCAGTTCAGTTCAAGTTCACTGAGAAAACAGTTTTCTACTAGAGACCATGGGTAGTATATCTCCATCAACTTTCACACATGGATCTTGCCAGTACGTCAGAGATATGTCTTGGAAAGTTACTAAAATTTCTCCATACTTTTTAATCAAAATATATTAATATTGCTTTTAGTATTCCCAGGTGTTATTCTGTTACTCTAGGCCAATGCATCTCAAATTTTAGCACCAAAGAATACCTATGACATAAGAGAAATGCACTGTTCCCCCAGGAATCTGGGTCCACAATACACCAAAACTAACTTTTCTCTAACATATGATATTTTATCTTTAAAATTATTATAAATTTGGCATTCTCTTCCAGGATACATCGTCCTTTGACTTTGTTCTTATACCAAGAATAACATTTTAAATTGCTATCAATGAAAAAGAAAACCGTATACTGTCTATCCCTGAATTATGCAAATCTTCAGTTTGAGAGGCCCAGCTTCAGATCCTTCATTTAAGTAAAAACAATAAAAAATAAATATTTACACACTGGGTCAGAATAAACTCACTTTACTAGTTTTCCTGAATTGCCAAATTTGAAAGGTCAATTAATCTTCTTGAAGTTTCTAACAAAGTTTAAATTGTACCTTAGCAGTTTCTATCTCCTCATGGATAGATCACACCGATGTTTAATAAAAGCTTGCTTGAACTTACTAATATTTCTTGTTTTTATCACTTTGGGTATCAGTGAGTCTAGACATTTACTCTTCCTACCTGAAGTGGTATCCCTAACATAGAAGAAAAGTTTTCCTGAAGACTGTCAGTTGAATTCTAGTCTTGTAAGATGAACCACCCACAAGAAAAGGATTCCATCATCAAACGAGGTTGGGAAACTAAGCATGCCACATGTTTCTTGTAGTTTTAAAATAAATACTAGAATATAGAACCCTCTGGGACGTCCTATAGTAACTCCCACAATGCTCAGTTCTTATTTGCATAAATTGGTTATTAACCGTTTGTATAACCAGTGCTTCATGGAACACACTTTATAAAAAATATACACTTACGGATCTCATTTGCTTATATTACAATCCATCTCAGTGTTTGCCTTTCTAAACTGAAAAAAAATATGTTTTCATTTGGCTTGTTTCTTCACTTTTCTGTTAAATTTAGAAGTGCTAAATCACACTAGCTCAATCATGTGTATTTTGTGCTTGGGTAATAAGATCTGCATAGAGGCATTTCTGTTTGGTTTGTTTTAACTTTTCTAATGATGCCCATCTATTTGTCTTTCTTAGCTGTAGAAATACATTGGGTTCATACTATTGACTTATAATTACTTTCAAATTCCTCCTGTTTCAATAGTGGAGGTTTAAAACTCATCATGTGGGGCTTCCCTGGTGGCACAGTGGTTAAGAATCGCCTGCCAATGCAGGGGACACGGGCTCAAGCCCTGGTCCAGGAAGATCCCACATGCCATGGAGCAACTAAGCCTGTGCGCCACAACTACTGAGCCTGAGCTCTAGAGCCCACAAGCCACAACTACTGAGCCCACGAGCCACAACTACTGAAGCACGTGTGCCTAGAGCCTGTGCTCCGCAATAAGAGAAGCCACTGCAATGAGAAGCCCACGTACCGCAATGAAGAGTAGCCCCTGCTCGCCGCAACTAGAGAAAGCCTGCACGCAGCAACAAAGACCCAACGCAGCCAAAAATAAATAAATAAATATCTTTAAAAAAAAAAACCTCATCATGTTTACTGTTGTTTTAGATTTATATTTTTTCTTTATATCAATTATCATTGAGTAGACCAGTTTGGTGCCCACCAGCTACTTTTAAGTTCATGCACACATACTTTTGAAACCTTCCTAAATCTGTATCAGTCAACTTAGAAATTTTCATTCACTCTTTATAATAACAACTTATTTGGAGATTTTGCATTTGTTCGTATCAAGTTATTGAATCCATCAGTAATCCTTTCATTTCCCTTCCCCAAAGTTGTACCTATTCATTTTATCCCTTATTTCCTGTCTCTCAACTTGCTCCTCTCCAAAATAAAACAGTAAAATAGCACATAACATTTGGTTAACCTATTACACTTTACAGAGATCTTTAAAGCATATTACGTCATTATGATTCGGACACTGAATACTGAAAGAGCTGCAGGTAAGGAGAATGGGAGGTGGCATAGCCTGGTGGGGAAATTGCATTGGAAAGGAATAGAGACCCAAAGAGAATATCCAAATAAAACAAACTGGAACATGAAATGGAAACCTGAGGGAAATGGAGTGGAAGATGGCAGAGGGCAATGATACATTTCAAAACAAATAGACTCTAAGAGAGTTTATGAAAAAAAAATCATAGTGGGAGTGAATGGAATGGAGAGAAGCCTAGGGCAGTTGATTGTTAACTCTCAAATGTAGCAAAGAACAGAAAAATGCAATCTAGTAGTCTGGGGAAGGCTGAAAGAAGAAAGAAAATTGCAATGCGGGAAGTCTCATTTCACAACTCAGCAACAGTTTCATTAATTTCCTATATATTCTGTCTAATAAAAATAATTCAGCATGAACTGGGGATAAATAAATAGCTATAAAATAAATTTCCTGGAAATTATTTACCGAATTCAGGTTTTTTTATGAAGCTGTTTTATTGGGTGTGTAGGTGGAGTGACAAGGAAGGGATACTCAACTCAATGATGTGAGACTTAGGGGACTCTTGTTTAAAAATAGATGCTTCTAGAGGGCAATGGTAATGTCGGTGCTATGTGCTGTGTTTTCTGATTACCTAATATATAATATAAATTCAGTAAATATTCAATATTGAAGAAAATGATGATGAAGGCCTTGTTTCTCCCTGTAATGTGTTCTATAACCAAGTCAATGTGCCTCATGGTTTCGTTACATGGATTTATAACACACTTAGAATTCCGTACAAGATGAAAGATGCCGTAATAGAAGGCACAATGGGAAACAAAAGCATGAGTAGTATGAAGAAGACTGAGATCTGGAAACAGCCTGAGGTGGGAGTGGGCATGGCCGATTTCTAGAGGGCAGAGGAAGCAGGCAAATCCAGCTTTACACAGCACATAAAGTACAACCAGGTGGGGCTCAGCGCTTGCAGAGAATGGTGAATAGGTAGAAGGCAGCTCAAATAATAATGATGACAATGATAACAACTGCACTAGACATTTTTATCGTGTCTACCCTGTTCCAGGCACTATATCAACCACACATGTGCTCCTATTTAATCCTCATGTCATGCTGTGGTTAAATGCCATTTAAGTAGGTATAATTATTCCCATTTTGCAGATGAGGAATCGAGAAGTTAAGCAGTTCCCCACAATTGCACAGCTAGTAAGTAGATTCAAGTCCAGTTCTGTCTACCAAGTTAAAATCCTTCTCCCTTCCCCACTTAACAACCCATATTGTGCAATCTCAGTGTGAAGCTCTTTCACAGTTCTAAAGGGTTTGGATGAAGTTGAAGTGCAGAAATAATTCTTACTGACAAAAACAGAAAAGAATCCCTGGAAGGACTTTGGATGTTATTTCATGGAAAGGAACATCATTACAGTGTAGTTATCCTTGATGAAGAGGCCCAGATTTGAAATTAGATAAACCTTGCTCAATGCATGCTCTTGACGAAGTCTTCAACTTTCAAACCCTTTGTTCCCACACCTGTAGGATGGAGATAATAATAATAGGGATAATTCCACACCTTCAGAAATGGGATAATGAAGAAAGCAAACATACAAGGAAGGTTCAGCACAGTGCCTGACATCTAGTAAGTATTCAATACATAAGAGTTTTTCCCTTGTTGCTACTCATGCTGCTACTGTTATTAATGTTACCATATCTAGGTTATCTGTGCCACTCCCAAACTTTTCTCCTCCCGTATGTGTATACCTTAAAAAGAAATTTAGAACTAGAGGGGCTAGTGACTTGCAGAGTCACTAGGATGACCTTGTATCACTAGGATACAAAGCTGGTCAATTACAAATTCCAGAAGAGTCCTAGACTTCCCTTTTCTGTCTACCTATGTCATCTCATCCAGTCTTGTGGCTTTAATATGCTGATGACTCCTAGATATGAACCTTCATCCTAGACCCTTCCTTTGGAATCCAATCTCATCTATCCAATTTCTCATTTGATATCTCCACCTTGATGCCTGATAGGCATCTCAGACTTAACATGTTTAAAGTCGAGTTGCTAGTCTTCAAACCTTTTCTTACTCCTTCCCATCCAAGTTGATAGCACATCTATCCTCTTGCCCCTAAGGTCAAACACTGTGCTATCTCCCCCGATTTCTCTCTCTCACACTCCACGTTCATTCTGCCATGAGATCCTGTTGGAACACCTTAAGAGACCTCCACACCCTGATTATTTCTCACCACCACATTGCCACCCTGGCTGGGGTCAGCATCTGCTCTGGTCTGTAATATTGCAATAGTCTCCTAACCCGGTTTCCTGCTTCTTTTGCGCCTTTACTGTATATTCTCCTCACAGCAACCAGAGTGATCATTTAAGCATTTAGGTCAGAGCTTGTCACTTTTCTGTTCAAGACTCCAATGGTCTCACTAAGAGAAAAAGCTCAATCTTTAACTGTTCTAGGGGCCTTTTCCATCCAGATTGCTGCTGTCTCTCTGGCTCTGTCGCCGCCGTATTCAGCCGGCAATGGCCACAGCAGCCTCCTCACTGATCTTCACACATGTCCCGCCTAAGTTCTTTTGAAAGTGATATTTCACCTCCCAAGCATCTAGATGGCTTTTTCTTCAAGTCTTTTACTCAACTGTCAGGAAGGGGTCTAAAATATCTGCCAGTGTATCTGAAAATTTTCCAATACCTGATTATTTCTATATCCTTCCCTTCTGTATGTTTCTTTTTTCCTCATCACTACTAACATACTATATAGTTTATTCGGTGGTTGTTTTGTTTTCTGTCTTCCTTTTCTAAAATGTAAGCTCTTTAAGGGCTTGCTTTTTCTTTGCTTCTATCACTGCTTTTTCTTTTGCATTTACAAGTGTGTGTTTCAACAATAAATGAGTGAGATAATTTTGACTCCAAGACTTCTTTATCACTCTCTTCAATTCTCTCCATATTTACTGTTGATACCATTATCTGTATATCTGCCCCCAAAAGAAGTTTGTTATATGTGCATGTACATACGCACATGTGTATATTAAATTTTAAGGTCTTCATGCCTGGGATTTATTTGTGTCCCATATGTACAGTGCTAAGAATAATTATTCTAAGTGCATATAAATGCTTAATAAAATGCTTATAATTGATGTTGATGAATCAACTACAAGCAAACTTCTTCATTATATGACGTATGTTCCCATTTGCTGTATGGAAAAATGAATAAGGTAAAAACTATGAACACATTTTTCCATTAGTCACTATGAATAAACCTTCACATTTGCCTTCATCTTTCTTGTATCTCCCCGTTTGTTCCACTTGCTTTTTTTGTTATGAAACGAGTATTTATAGCCAAGGCAGGGTTGAGTAGGATGCAGTGATTATGGCTGATTTTATCACAGCTGTGTTACTTAGCTGCAAGGTGAAGCACCATGGTAAAATGGATCATGAATCCCTGAAATTGACTATCTGTCACCTTTATAATCCTGATGGAAAGGCAGGTCAGATCAGGCCTGACAACTTCCCATGCAAACGACAGCACCAAAGCAATGTTCCTGACTCAATCTGTTTGGAAAAGTAACTGTTGAACAATAAGATGAAGAAAAGGAAGCCACAAGTGAGAAGACTGGGAGTACTGTATACAGCTTTACCCTAATACGTAGACTGTATGCAAATTATCTGAGTAGTGAAAGTGTAGACAACTCAGGTATTTAAGACACATATGCTACAAATGCCTCAGATATTATCGATTAAATCCTACATTTACAATTCTTGCCCTTAACTCAGAATTTCTATAAAATTTTTGAGTTGAATATATTTTTGATGTTTCTAGCTTAACATCCCCCGACACATAAAGCAGGAGTCCAATAAATATTTGTTAAATAAATGCATGGCTGAAGAAATCAATGGATAGATATTTAATAGTCATCTAGCCATTGCTTTGCCTTTATAGTGATAAGGAGCTCATCACCTCATAAGAAAACCCATTTCACTACTGAAGAGTGTTTTAATTTTTAGCATTTTTTTCTAATAATGAACCCAAATCTTCTTTATTGTAAATTCTGTTAGAAATCATCATGGCTAGGAATCAATAGTTTTGTTTTGATTATCTCTTCTGTATGCCAGCTTACTGAATTTCTTACTTTGGCATTGTCTGGTAGATTTTAAATTATTTCTGCACTTCATGGGATGTATCCTTTAGACGTGTGGGAGAAATGTCACTCCGGTAACTTAGGGTCTTATACCTCTTGACTGGAATGGGCCCGAGTGAGGGAGGGCCTCTAATATCTAATATTAGATACTGTGTATGTTCTTTCTTCAGTTCTGTGGTACTACCTTCTTCCTCCCTCTTCAGCTGAGATTTGCGAGATGTACTACATTTCTACTTAAATATTTTCCGGGAATTCGGTTCAGCATTGAGTGGCAGGTAGGCATTTCAACTCTGAACAGTCTATCTCAAAGAGCCCTAATCATTGCATATATATTTCTGAGTTTTTCTGCCGTTCTTTTGGAAAATTGGGGGGAGATTAATCCTTATAATCCAAGCTTTGTTTGTTCTCATCTGCTCTAAGTTCAAGACACCCCTCTGATGGGAACGCATGTGCTTTTTGAACCAATAAAAATGCTGTAGGGCTCAATCTCATCACATTTGTGAAGTACTGCAAGTTTGGCTCCATTTCTTCACAGGGAAAAATACAGAACTCCATTATGTGACCGGACTGCCAATTACTTAGAGTGTAATCTATTCAAATAACGATGAAACAATAAGCCCCATTAGCCCAAATGTACATTTTATTCCTTTCTTCTTCTTCATGAGAAGATGGTTTGGTTGTGTTCTCTATCTATTGTATGTGTGTGTCTGCACACGCGTGTGTGTCTGTGTGTGCGTGTGTAAGATTAGCTGTCTTTGCTATTCATTTGTTCCTTTCTAATGAAACCTCTGCATCACTAACAAAGCAGAAAATAAAAAAAAGATAAATAGCACTCCCCAGAAACAATTTGTTTCTTTTTATATGTGTTCTTGTTAAACACCATCTGAGGGACATTTTGCAGAGCAAGGAAGGGGAAAAAGCTGCTAACACAATTAGCTGAGTTAAAAAGAAATAATAATTAGAGTCACAATGCAGTCAAATAGACATTTGACACACACACTGAGGGTCAGTAAGGAAATGGATCACTGTAGTTAGGGACAGTGCAGGAAAGATGGTATATGAGGGCACACATAGGTGCTGATTGCCCGAAAAAAATCTTTGTACTGATTTCATTAAAGGTCATAGGGGAGTTGTCATTCCTGACCCTCACAGCCAACCACTTGGGGTCAAACCAACCCTGCATAACACTCAGTAGAAAGCAATAATTGTTCTTAAAATATTACTGAAACATATTTTTACTGAACAACTACTACATGCAAGCAAATGCACTGAAATGCTAATGACAGCATGTTAGGACGGCGATGTACTGGAAGAAAATGAATCTGATAAAGTAGCCATGATAGGTATGATAACGAACATTCCACAGCTCAAACACGAATTGAGAACTGATGGCAGTTCACCATGTTTGGCTGAACACAATTCATAAAGTCTCTTGAAAACAACTGAAGCAAAACAGCTTAAACACTGCAGGAGGGTGAAGGGACAATACGGATACGCACTCATTATGTCATGTTTCCCTTTAGTCACATTCCCAAAATGGAATCTTTTAATGGCTGGGAGTAAGAGACTAACATTCTATTAAGTCTGAGATGCTGTATTATGGAACCGTTTTTAAAAATTGAAGTGAACTAGACACTTCTACCCATGTTTGGAGCCATGACTGAGTTATAATCTCTTAAATCACAGGTGGAGACCAGTGGTAATGAAAACATGTCACTCCACCTAGGGGTGGGGGGTTTCTCCTTAGTATGAGCTTGGCACTGGAGGATGTCTGTAGTTTTACCAGGATTCGGGAAAGAGCATTCTTTATCTTGTTTCTATTTTACTATGAAGTTCTGTAATTTGAATCCATCCAATTAAGGTTGCGGTCTCATTCACAGAAGGCACGATATCTTTTTCTCTACAGCTTCCACAGTGCCTGACAACCAACGTGGCACTCAAGAGATATAGTTTAACTGAATTCATTTGAGTGAAAATACGTACGATTCTCACAGCTCTAAACGACACCATTTTCCATAATTTTTTAAAAAAGCATATTTCATAGAAATCTGTGAAGTGAGTATTATAGTCTCCGCTAAGGCTAAGTAAACTGAACATAGGGGCAATGGTTTTTAAAAGCATCCAGACAATAGAAGAACCAAACATGTACTCTAGTATTAAATTCTCAACAGGCATCACCAAGCATGATATTCTTGAGCATTTTATTCCTGGAACACTCTCACCCCAAACCTTCTTCCACATCCCTTCTTCCAGGACCTACCTGCCACTTCTATGATAGAAGCCACTGGGTAAGCTGATCAATGCAATAAGTAGATTGATGCTAAAGTCCTTGCCCTAAAGCTCTATAGCACATGCAATAAGTGGCTTGCTGAACATCTTCCTGTACATCATCCTGGCAGATAAAAGCTGGGGGAGAACAAAAGCTACATTCCCTGGGCTCCTTTGCAGCTATCGCTTATTACTTGTATCACCAATCACATGAACACTTGTGAGACTTTGACTGGGAGCTGAGAAACTTTGAAGGGGTAAGGCCTAGGGTATCCATATTTTTGGTAAGGATCCTGGCACAGAAAGCATGGTTTTAGAGCCAATAATTTTAGTGGCAGCTTCCTGATCTCATTACTTCCTGATCAAAGCAGGCAGGGTGTGGTTTTAGTGCTGGCTGCTGTGTTAACAGCTTTCTAATTGGGTGGGTGGCTTTCTGGTTCAGCAGCTTTCTAGATTCTAGATTACTGCAAAGATAGCAGTTCACTTGGTGACCCAGTTCTATGGTGTGATTTTAGAAGCCATTCTCTGGCATTCAGCCTGAAATTTGTTTCTTCAAGGTTCTCAATGATTCTGAACTATATCTATCTTCTAATAATTTCTTTTGCGCTTAAAAAAGGTAGGCTGGATTATACTTTATGTAAATAAGAATACTGATCACAACATATAGTCCATTTTTCTCTATCTGCCTAGGTGAGGGGGGCACTCTGTCTTCTCAAGTATGTCTTTGGAAATCTATTTAAATAAGATGATATTTCCTGCAGTATTCTGTCCTGACTCCAAGTCTCTTCTTTGATAACCACTTTGCTTTTTTAAAGAATTACAATGGACTCTTCATTTGATATAGCCTCAACATGGGGGCATACAAACCAAGATTATCATGATTGCTGTGATCTCTATTTTTGGAATTTCAGAAATCTACAGCTGATTCAGAGGAGCTACCTTGCCCTCTGCTTAAATTCATTATTGGGAAAATAATATTGTACACAGAGTAGTAATTATTCACGGAAGTTGATCTTCTAAAATGACTGATAGTAAATTCAAACAAGAATATTATGGATTATTCACTCATCCAAAGGGATTTCTGATAATCTTTTAAAAATTTCCCTAAGATAGAGAATCTAGCACCTGCATCTCAGGCTCTAGGGAATCAATGTCTTCAGCACATTCAAGGGAGATTCTCAATAATGTTATCTTCTGTTCAAGTTCATTTAATGCTTGTTGAACTCCCTGCTTCACTTTTTCTTCAGGGTTATGTTCCTATATAGTTTCGTGCATTCAATTTGCCCATATTAGCTTAGCATAGCATTTGTGGAAAGGGCTTGGAAAAGATCACCATCCTGAGATTTCTACCCTTTTCAACCAGATATTCACTGTCTTTTGAAATGGTTTCCTCTTTTTTCGTGTACCAGTGGAGTACTGACGTTTTTGATTCTGGCCATCAATAATTGGCACAAGAACAAATCCAGTGCCTGATGCCACTGCCATTTGGGGCTTAAGGAAGCTTAGAATGTTAAAAAAAAAAAAAAAAAAAATCTCCTTCTCCAGAAGGAAAGGAATATTTTTTTCTCTTTTTTTAATAATTATACTTCCTATGTAGTTTCGTTCCACTTCTACACACCATTCTAACATGCCTGTACCTGTTCTCTACTAACACTTATTATCAGTAAGGATGAGCATAGAAGATGAGAGGTGTTCTTATTCTACTTCATAAAAATACCATTTTCAACAATAATTGGAACCTTTGATATCTACGTCTCTTGCTGATGTCCTGCTTTACTAGAAGTTATTTGGGCTAGATAAGCTTGGCAGGGTTATTTCATTGACTATAAAACAGATAACTTCTGGAATTCACAGCAATGACAAAAACTTAATATATATAATTACTCATTAAATATTATGTGAATAACAAAGTGTTGAGTTTCATAATTGCAGAAGCAAAGTCATGGTAAATATTTCGTGGTCTAACCAGATGAAGCTATGGTCCATATATAGAAAATAAGTTTTGTTCATCTCTATAAAGGGATAGATTTTATTTATTGCTAATTGTACTTTCTGAGAAATACTCCAATGCCTCACTCCCTGAAAGCAGCTTATGGAATACGTGAAACAGACAAACGTCTTTCATCCTAGCTGTCTTAAAATCTCTTGTTATCTGCATGAGATTCTTGAAGTAGACTTGTCTCCCATAAAATCTTAGGCTGTGAATATCTATTAGATTCAATTCAGTTTAATGAACAGTGTGGGTCATTTTTGTCAAGTCTGTTGCATTAGTTAAGGTGAAGGCTAAGTTTCTGTTAATATATCAATCAATCAATCAATCGATCGATCGATCAATCAAAAGCTTAAACAGTGGCTTAAAGAAAACAAAGGTTTCTCAGGTGCTCACAGAACAGTCCTTAGTTCACTAGCCCAGGTGGGCAGCTTTGCTTCTTGCAATCATTCAAAGATTTAAGTTCCTTTCATTTTGTTGCTTTGTTCCTGTTTACCTACCTCCGCATTTTCACTTGTGAGAAGAGAAGAGAAAGAACATGGAGGAACACATGGCCAATATCTCATGGCCCAGACTAAGAGATGACACTTATCACTCCCTCTCGTGTTTCACTGGCAAGGACTTAATCGCTGAAAGGAAGGATGGGAAATACTAGGCTGCAAAAGAGCCACTGTGTCCACAGCTACAGCTCCATCACCAGGGAGGAAGGGACACATGGGTTTTAGTGAACTAGCAGTCTCTGCTACATTTGCCAACCTTGTCAATCAGTCAACTGAGTTCAAATGGTTCACCTCAATTAAGGGGAAGAGATTTTTTCCTAACTATACATGAGTCAATGTGGATTTGATCCCTCACTTTCTCCCCACACATGTGCCCTACTGAGGGATATTTAAAGACATCCCGTTCATTCTTCTTACTGACTTGTTAAAAATCTGATAGTCCTTATTTTACTGATTAAACTTGGAATATAATGTTTAGGGATAAAGTTAGGCTACTAATCATGTTTCTACCAACTCCCTACAACATTTATTGGCTCCAGAGAGGGGAAGCCTTGAAGTGAAAATGGGTATCCTTTGGTGTCAACACATCAAAAATCTGCCTGGCCTATGTCATGCTTAACACTGATCTTTTAGCTCCTCAAACCACTTTATAAAGGTTATGAAGGGTGTGCTTTATGAATCTCTTATAACAGCACTGCAAAATTTTTAATAACAAAGCAACCATCACAGTGCTGTTAAAAATAATTAATAATTCACTGGGTCCCTATTTAACTCACCATGGCTGCCGAACATCACATAAAGAGATCAGGCTTCGGAGGTGAACCAAGGCATTAATAAGTGTTGCAGGATCACAAAGGTGATTTCCCATTAGCCACATGGTAAATGTTCTGTAAATAGCAGCAGGAATGCTGCAACTCAATGCTGCCTATGCGTCAAGTCGTTTACGTTAAATGAAGTTATTATTTTGGTTAAATAAATTCCAAACCATTATTATAAACACATGAATTAAGGTAATGGTGTCATGAAACGGGTTTACTGTTAGCTTCACACACATACAGATGGAAGCTGGGACAACTCGGCTCTAATGAAGTCCTCAGAATGACACTCTGAACATTAAAGGGCACTGCACCCGAGATGAAAACGTATTTTCTGTTTGGCCAATGGCACTATTTAGACCCAGAATTAGTAAACTTTTGCCAAGATAATTTAACACAACGATTAAGAGAGGACAGGCTTTAAAATGAGAATGGTTTCTTTTTGACTAGAGGTTCTGTTGCTTATATCTGGATGACCCTGAGCAGCCGTACTTAGCTAGACCTTAGCACAACATATGCAAAATGAAGGTATTAACTGCTGTTGTCTTTTTCCCCCTTCTTAAAAATTGAAGTATATTTGACATACGATATTATATTAGCTTCAGGTATATAACATAGTGATTCAAAATTTATATACATTACGAATTGACAATCATGTTAAGCTTAGTAACCATCTGTCAACATACAAAGTTACAAGATTATTGACTATCTTCCCTACGCTGTACATTACATCCCTATGACTTGTTTATTTTATAACTGGAAGTTTGTCCCTCTTAATCCCCTTCACCTCTTTTGCTCAACACCCCACACCCCTCTGGCGACCATCAGTTTGTTCCCGTCCTCTGTGAGCCTGTTTTGTTTGTTCATTTGTTTTGTTGTTATTTCTTTATATGATTGTTGCAAGAATTAAATTAGAACTTCTATGTCAAGCACTTTGCACAGTGTCAGGAATAGTAAAGGGGTCAAGAAACGTTAACATATCATTGCTATTATTTTCCTCAAAATATTTATGTTGCCTACCCACTCATATTGTTAAACATTGGACCTTATGTTTGAAACAGAGAAAGGATTGGATTACGTTGTATATAACTGACAAGGAGAATACATATTTTTTTCCAATAGGAAAAACTCACATTCTAACCATTGGATACTGGAATGCGGTCTTTGAGGAGGGAGATCAAAATAGAGGGCGTAACGGATGACACATGGGTAAGAATATGGGCTTGAGGAACCAAATTGCTGATCCTACAAACTATCAGAGGAGAGAACCTAGAGGATGGTGAGTAGTTCTTCACTTCAAAGTGAGAGCTGAGGAAATGAGCTTTAAACTGCAACTGAATGATACATATGGAGAATTTTTTATACCCATCAATAGGTATAATTGGAAGAGGGAAGACAGTTTGGATCATACCTGTTTAGCATGTTTGAAGAAACGATCATTATGAAATGCCTTCGAGAACTGACCTCACTGAAAACTTAAATGAATAAATAAAAGTCATTGAGACTGTTAAAAAATATATATATATTGCCCCTGGGTTTGCTATAAAAGGATCTCAGGGGTTATTACCATCTTATCAAATATTCCATTAAGACTAACAGGCCTAAAAGAGAACTGTCATTTGCCAAAATTTCCTCTGAGCCCTAGGAATCCTTTTTGTCAGTGTGTCATGCGTGGACCAGGATTCAATACAGAGAAGAATGAAGTCAGAACCTGGTTAATATATAATTAGCAATAAAAGAAGTTGGGGCATTTGAATAATACATCACATGGTCACATGAGAAGAATCCTAAGAAAATGGAGGGAACACGGGCTAGAGATAAATCATGTGTAAGTGATAAGAAGGGAAATTGGATGGTAAGTAGAAAAGAGATGACAGCAAGTAGTAATAATGTCTTCTATTTGTATCTACTCTTTCTTAAAAGTAGTCCGGTGTTAATACTCACAGTATCTGTGAGAGAAGCCAGGAACAAGTATCCAAATCCTTATTTTAGAAAGAAAAAAATTAGGATGATAAGGTGACTTGCACAGGGCTTCTCTAATGAGTCAAGGGCTCAGCTGGTACTTTCTCTTAATCCTGTGCTATAGCCATTAAGACGCACTGCTGCTGGGTAGTCATGGGGGAAACACAAATACACTCCCCACATGCAAACATACCCATGTTCTTTCTTATCCTCTAATACTGAGATGACAGCAAAATTTAGAGGTTTCTGTTTACTTTATCTCTTTGTATACTGGAGGTCCTACTGTCTCCACAAAATGGAGTAAGTACTGCTCTAAATCTGTGTTTGTATGATCTGAGATAGAAGCAGCCATATAATCTGAGGCTTCTTAGAAATGTAGAATTTTAGATCTCACCCTAGACCTACTGAATCAGAATCAGCATTGTAGCAAGGTTCCCAGGTGTTTTCTATGCTTTAAATCACTCACAGCCAGTCTTTCTTGTGTGTACTCTTCAAAGTGCCTCAACTCATGTTTCCCCATTTTACTTTCATGTACATGGACACCAGGCAGGGGAGTAAGGATACATATTTTGATTTTTTCTTTTTCTGAGATGCAGAAGGCTATGTCAACAAGAGCCACTCAGTCTAGCATAGCAGAACTCCATGAGAGTCTTCCTACCAATGCTTAGAAAAGTCCAACCCACCATTTCTCCTCCTCTACTGCATTCATATCTCCGAGGTTCCCCTAGCAGCAGAGGCCTTGAAAGGCAGGGTTGAGAGTGAGGGCACATTGGAATTGCTTCCCTACCCCCACCCCCTGCAAGGAGAGTGAACTTTGCAAGTATTCATCTTTTAACAAGGAGGGCAAATGCGATTGCCCAGGTAACAGGTGAGACACCCTAAAAGTTACACTTATGGAGTAGATTGAGGAGTGGTCTGGCCTGAGCACTGTGCACTTCCCTCAATGAAGAGGCTGAGCACAAGGCTGTTTTCTCTCAAAAGTCTGGAAGAGATGAGTGGTGTGGATAATATAAACACATAAGAGCAGACCAGAGTGGAAATTCTAATGATGCAAACATAAGTTAGATAAATTTGGTTCTTGAGTGATTCTGCTTTCAAGGGTTTAATACCAAATTTGAAACAAGAACGTAAGATTTCATACAAAGAAAGCACACTAGATATGAAGAAAACCACAAATAAAGTGCAATAGAAGTTCAAATACGGCTCATGTTTGAATGAACCCCTTATAAATCTTTCCATAAATTCTCCTAGGTGTCTATCTAGCCCATTCTAGTCCGTCATCCCAGACTGAGAAAGTAGTGTTCTCTGAGCTTGAGAACAAAGAGATTAAGGAGACAACCCTCATTTGTAATTAAGTTCCTTAATTAAAAAAAATGTATGGAACAACTGCTATGATTGGGCTTCTGCTTCCATAAATGGATGGGGAAGGGAGAAAATCCGCCCTAAAATTAGATAATAACAGTTATATAGTAGTGTACTTAAAGGTACAGTGATAGCGTGCACGCAATACAATGTCTTACTATTGATGGGAAAAAAAGAGGGATCAACGAGAGAGAGGAATTATTTAGAGAAGTGTTCTTTGTGATTACTGTTAAGTCTATCTGAACTCTTACTTCCTATGAGAGGCAGAATAATGGCCTCCCAAAGATGTCCAGGACCTAACCACTAGAACCTAGGCATATGCTACTTTACATGGCAAAGGGACTTTTCATGTGATTAAGTTAAAGATCTTGAGCTGGGGAGATTGTTCTGGATGACTTGGATGTGCCTAATGTAATCATAGGGGTCTTAGCCACGGAAGAGAGAGAGACACACAGAAGAGAGAAAGAGAAAGACACTACAGAAAGATATTTGAACAGGAGGTCAGAGTGACATCACATGAAGAGGCTTCAGCCCGCTACTGATGGCTTTAAAGATGAAGGAATGAGGCCATAAACCAGGGAAGGCAAAGACATGGACTCTCTCTTATAGCTTCCAGGAAAGAATACAGCCCTGCCAGCATCCTGATTTTAGCCTGGCGAGACCTGAGTCAGATGTCAGACAGACTATATGATCATAAATTTGTGTTGTTTTAAGCCCCTATGTCAGTGACAACTTGTTACAGCAGTAATAGGAAACTAATACATTTGCTTGGTCTATGGTACCAACAAAGAGAGGGCTCTTTCATCACTTCCTAAGACCTAGGTGTCTATGTTTCAGTAAAAAAATAAAAAATAAAAATAAAAAAAGGAGGAGGAAGGGGATTGCAAGTTTACCGATAGATATTGTTCCTGTTTTAACCAAGTGGCATCAAGGACTGTTAAAAACACACACAAAAAGGACATTTATTTAAAAGAATTCACAGTTAGAAATTTATATCTTTTTGGTCTATGTACAGAACACACACAAGTCATCAAAACAATGGTGTCAATATTTGAATAAATGTGAGGATAGGATACAATTTTTGAATATACTAGATGACATAAATTACCCTACTGCTGTAAAATGACTTTCTAGTCACATGGGAGTCACAGCTACTCAAGATGATACCCTGTTTTCTGCTCTGGGAGGCCATGGTCAACCAGTGTATACCATGTCAGATAAAAGCTAGTTTGGATTTATTTGAAATGTAAGATTGTTTTAGAGAGTGGTTAGTCCTTGGGTACACCTGAGAAATCCGTACCGCTCAGCAACTGGGACTAGTGGGGAAAGATGTACCCAACTCATTGCAGTAGTCCAGAGAGGACTTACAAGCAGGAGCTAATTTGGGGCCAGAGGAAACCTCACAAGGAAATACCAAAGTGAAGCGAGTTTCTTAAGCTAATTCTGGTCTGAACTATACTCATCCAAACAGGAATTTTGGATGAAGCCCAGGCAGCAAGAATGACGAATTCAAGACACAGAATTTTATGCCAAATCTATTTCTCTTAGTTAATTACGCACCAAGCACTGCCTTCAAACTACAAGCTCCCGCAAAGAAATCAGTAACATTTCTATAAACAGACGGACCCGTCGAATTATATACCACAACACAAATATTCTGACCCTATTTCAGGCAATTTTTTGATAGGAAAGTAAATTGCCTTTCAGCAAAACCCTAACGATACCTGATCCCAGGATATTTTGTGTAAAGATTCTAGGAAAATCAGGAGTTGTGCTATGACAAAGCTAAACTGTTTGATTGGCGATCCTATCAATGATGTCCAAGACAGTGTTACTTAAAGAAAGAAACACTGCAAGGAAAGAACAGATTAGAGATGAGAGATTCCATACAATCTAGAAATGTATAATATATATAATGTATAATGTAAAATGTGTACTGTATAATCCATACAACCTAGAAATGTATAATGCATAATGTCATATGCACAGCCTTCAGATTTTTTATTTGAATAATCTTTGGTCTTACAGCATATTTCCTAGTAACTGGTATATACACAGCAAATTTTTGGATTGGTGATAAAAAAGCCAACATTTCTCCAGTGATGAATTAAAAAAACATTTACTTTCTTTACACCAGAAAAGCTCAATAACAGAAGTGATTCAAATGAGAGAATATCTCTTTCATCCAGAATGCCTGTAGCCCTCCACAGAGTAAATATCATGTCCCTGAACAACATTCTTGGAAGTCGGAATTCAGAATGTATTGATTAATTTTATGGTAGGAAAGTAATTTCTGTCATTTTTAAAAATTTTTTAAAAATTTTTTTGCGGTACGCGGGCCTCTCACTGTTGTGGCCTCTCCTGTTGCGGAGCACAGGCTCCGGATGCGCAGGCTCAGCGTTCCTGGCTCACGGGCCTAGCCGCTCCGTGGCATGTGGGATCTTCCCGGACCGGGGCACGAACAGGCTGCAGGCGGACTCTCAACCACTGCGCCACCAGGGAAGCCCTCTGTCATTTTTTTTTTTTTAATGAATTTCCATTGCTGGAGTCAACAGCAGTTTATAAACTGGGCTAAAAAAGTCTTATAGAGACTGGCCTTGACCAAGAGAAGGACAGAGAAAGTCTTCATTGAAAAGGCAGAGGCTGCTTCTCCTTGAATATCTTTTTAAATAACTTTGATAATTTTTTTCATTCATTTTTCTCCCTTTTCTTGAAATAATTTGTAGTAAATGGTACAGATGGAAAACATGTTTAAACTCTAAAGAAATATAGACAATTTTGTCAAGAATACTTTTGTAATATTGGAAGAATATAACTTCAAGGATGTGTTTGGAATCAAATTACACTGGTCTCATTGGGAAGTAAATGGTGTTTGTGTGTATGTGCATGTATGTATCAATACTTTGACGTCTGTTCCTATTGCCCTCCAAAGATTTGTTAATTGCTCTGATATGCTAGGTAATTCTGCCTAGTTTACATCTTAGTTTCTTTTGTATCATCTTTAGCATCAATACTAAATAATTACAGAGTGAATATTGTATACATTGCATGATTCTTGTGCTAATCTGGTCAGAAGGCCCAGTTCTAGAGAGTGGATTTTATAATGGAGAAAATGTTATCCTTTCTCAGTTTCATGGTCCATTCCGTTTTGCAACTTATCCCTGAGAAGAACACCAAAAGGCATGTGTGAGCAGGTCTACTAAGCCCTTGATTTCAAAATAGACCAAGCTACAAATACACTTAGCTTCTTGTAAAAAGTTACAGCTCTGGATAATGGATGTGATTTTTGTTGTTGTTGTTGTTGTTGTTTTAACATAGGTAGTGTGACATATGATGATATTATTTTGAAATCAGTCAGAACTGGATTTCAATTATAAGTTCACCATGTACTACTAGCTAACTGACCTCAGGCTAGACCATAAATTTCTCAGGTACAAAATGGTTCTGTTAATACCTCTCTCATCTGTGTATTGGTGGAATTAAAGGAGAGAACACAAGTAGACTGAGAATCACAGTGTCTGAAATTTGGTTGATATTTAATAATATTTTCTACTCCTTCTCCATACCTTCCTTTAGGAAGTATTGTGTCACTGACTAATTATTTCTATAACTTTTCTTCTTCCTAAGTAGGACTAATTTTTATTTGCATTAAAAACACATTAATATATTAAAAATAATTTTTAATTTTAGTATGATGAGATTTAATAAACAAATACATAGTTCACTGCATGATTTTAATCTGTCTTATATTTCCAAACTAAAGAGTAATAATTATCTTCATTTATGCTCAAGAATATTTCTTATTTTCCTTGATCATTTTTATTGGTTCACAGACAATTCTCTCTGGTTTATACTCCTTTGCTAAATCATATATTTCTTGAAAGGTAGAAACATGAACTACATGAGACATTTAAGGTATAAACTCCATATTTAATGGAAGTTAAGGAGAACTTTGTTTTTCCTGAAATTTCTACTACTTAGTTAACCAATTATATCTTCAGGAAAATATTCTTTTAGGTACTTCCCAGTTTTCTGCCTCAATCCTTACTATTGAAATTTACCACAATAAACAAATGGGACCTAATTAAACTTAAAAGCTTTTGCACAGCAAAGGAAACCATAAATAAGATGAAAAGACAGCCATCAAAATGGGAGAAAATACCTGCAAAGGAAGCAACTGACAAAGGATTAATCTCCAAAATATACAAACAGCTCATGCAGCTCAATATCAAAAAAGCAAGCCAATCAAAAAATGGGCAAAAGACCTAAATAGACATTTCTCCAGCGAAGATATACAGATGGCCAAGAGGCACATGAAGAGATGCTCAACATCACTAATTATTAGAGAAATGCAAATCAAAACTACAATGAGGTATCCCTTCACACCAGTCAGAATGGCCATCATCAAAAAATCTATAAACAAAAAATTCTGGAGAGGGTGCAGAGAAAAGGGAACCCTCTTGCACTGTTGGTGGGAATGTAAATTGATACAGCCACTATGGAGAACAGTATGGAGGTTCCTTAAAAAACTAAAAATACAACTACCATATGACCCAGCAATCCCACTACTGGGCATATACCCTGAGAAAAACATAATTCAAAAAGACACATATACCCCAATGTTCATTGTAGCACTATTTACAATAGTCAGGACATGGAAACAACCTAAATGTCTATCAACAGATGAATAGATAAAGAAGATGTGGTACATATATACAATGGAATATTACTCATCCATAAAAAGGAACAAAATTGGGTCATTTGTAGAGGTGTGGATGGACCTAGAGTCTGTCATACAGAGTGAAGTAAGTCAGAAAGAGAAAAACAAATACTGTATATTAACGCATATATGTGGAATCTAGAAAAATGGTACAGATGAACATATTTGCAGGGCAGGAATAGAGACACAGACGTAGAGAACGGACATGTGGACACATGGTGGGGGGAAGGGGAGGGTGGGATGAATTGGGAGATTAGGATTGACATATATACACTACCATGTGTAAAACAGATAGCTAGTGGGAACCTACTGTATAGCACAGGGAGCTCAGCTTGGTGCTCTGGGATGACCTAGATGGGTGGGATGGAGAGTGTGGGAGGGAGGTCCAAGAGGCAGGGGATACATGTATACATATAGCTGATTCACTTCGTTGTACAGCAGAAACTAACACAACATTGTAAAGGCAACTATACTCCAAAAAAAAATAATAATAATTAAAAAAAAAAGAAATTTACCACGATCAAAAAACATGAACTTTGCTCTTTCTTCTTAGATTCTAATTCTTTACTGCTTAGTCTAAACCATGCTTACCTGTTGCTGGTTTTTCCCTTTCCACTGTGCATTGTGGAATTCTTGATCTATTGGGAAAAAATGACTTTATCCTCAATTTTTCCTGAAACAGTCCTTCTATAGGTCCTCTAGGTTTGGCATGAATGAAATTTAGCATCAGAGTTGTTCTGTCCTAGCCTAAGAAGGACCCATAAGCTGACAAAAGCACACAGAAAACAGTTGACAGTGATGGAGAAGAAGTGAGAGATGGTAAATCTGGTGGTGGTGGTAATAGTACAGGTGGAGAGTGGGGAATGATGGGGGACTGAGTTGGAACTCAAATGTTGATAGTTCAATTATTGAGTGAGAAAGCAATCCAAAGCCCAGGCATAAAGTTGTAATGGAAGAGGGGAAATGGCACAATAACTCTCTGAACTAGGGTATTTCCACTTTGTAGATGAAGAAGACGGAGAGCAGAAAAACTGAGGAACACATCTAATGTGATACAAGGAGCCGAGCTGGGATGTGAACTAAAAGAGTACTAGGCATTGCAGAAAAAATCAACAGTCTCTAGAGAATCTCATGAATCAGGCATTTCCTACCTTAGTTGACTTTAATTCTGATACTGGAGGCATAAATAGTAGTCTTCCATTCCTGCATACCTTAGAGATATTTTGCTATTCTAAGACTAGCTCTTAGACAATCTGAATGGCGATGCTCCAGGATCACCTATTTAATAAAACCCTCTTCAGTAGCATCTGTTCCTTTTCTCTCAAACTCACAGGATTAGAAGGACATGGTGGTCAGGATGCTTATCACTTGCTATTTACCACCATATCATTGGCTCGACCAATACTACTATCTTTCTCTCTTCTGAAATTAACCACATTCACTTGTACTAACATGTGGCCGTGAAAATGAGCTGTTTTGATTTTCTGCTGCAGAAAGCAGAGTTGACCAACAGTCCTAGCTGCTACCCTCTGGAAATACCATGTTTACACCAAGGCCACCCTTTCCCTGGGCTGCTCTCAGCCAAAGACTGAACATGGTGATGATACTAATTCATGTCCATTTCTGAAGGATTTGGGACTCCTCAGATGGGTGACTTTGTACTAAAGACGGTCTATCAGTCTGTACAAAACATTTTAGAACTGTACTACAGTCTGAGATTCTTCACAGATGTCAGACTTACATTGTGGTTTAAAGGCTCTTCCTGTCTGTTCAGGTCCTTTCCCTTTCTCCTTCAAAGGTGTTTCCACAAAATATCTCCTACACATCTAAACCTATTTATCTGCTTCTTGGAGGATCTAAACTAATACCACTACCCAAATCCCTCTTGCCCCTCACGGTGAGCCACACTCCTCCGTAGCCTCTCTTGTTGGCCTCAGATTCAATGATTGTTCTTTATATTCATTCCACTGTCATTATTCTATTATTGACTTTCTGTTATCTTCACTCCAGAGTTTCTCAAACCCCAAATCATAAAATAGGTCTCTCCACACTGATGTATGTTCAGGAACATCCTCTCTGTACTTCCAATCATTACTGAATTTCTTGTAATAACTGTCTATATGTGCTAACTACCTGCCCATTAACAACCACTTATCTGGCTTCTATGCAAACTACTTTTTGGAAGGAATGTTTTCTCCAAATTCCATAGATATTTTCTCATTCTTATTTTCTTCAAGTTTTACACAGCATTTGATATAATGGATCACTCCCAGCTTTAATTCATCTAGTCCCTGACTTCTGCAGAATTCTTGTTTATTTTTTCCCACCAATTCTATGACTCAAATTTTTGGGAATCCATTGCCTCCTCCAACTCCATATGTAAATCACCTCCCAAGAAACTAATTATCAAGGGAGGCAACATAAGAGGTAAAAAAGGGAAATCTTATTCAGTCTTAAGGTCTCAATGATCACCCATCATGGATGATGACCAAACCCCAATCTCTGGCTTGTATTTCTCTCTCAGTCGCTATACTTCAATTGCATGCTGAATATCGACTGTATATTAAGTTCCACAAACTCATTTTATACCGAACCGAACTTACTTTATTACTTCTTAAACTTATTCTTCCTCTTGAATTCATAATTTCTTTTAATGGCACCATCTTCCCACTCAAATCTCACTTGAATCTTTACTTAATTTGGGACTGTTCTCCTGACTACAGCTGACCCCTCACCACAACTCCCTTCTCTTACCTAATCCAAGTAGATCACAAGAGGCATTGTCGTGTAATAACTCAGAAGTCTAGGCTCCACTCCATTTCCACTGCTGCTTCCCAAGTTCAGGTCTCCATTATCACTTAACTAGATATTAAAATAGCATCTCCTGGTTTCCTTTACTCTGTTTTCTCTCATAAACAAACTCATTTACCTTCTTATAACTGCAAAATGCCTCCGAAAAAAAAATGTTCTAATCATGGCATTCTCTTGCTTAAATCAGACTATTTCAACAGCCTAGAGCAGCAGACTTCGACCCAGTTACCTCAGCTACCACAGTATTATCATCTATTTTGACATGTGTCAAAAGTAAGTTGCCACTATTTAATAATTAAAATACTGATGTTTGAGAATGACTTACAATAAAAAAATTAGAACAAATTCATAACAATTTTTTTAAAAAAATATTCTTATTCACTTACATGATGATATACTTTCTTGAAGAGTTATAGTTATTTGTATAAAACTTTTGCCATGACCACATTCTGCATGTTATGTAATCTACCATATGTGCTATGGAAGAAAACTATGGAGAATGCTCATTCTTCAGGATCAAGGCCAAGTTCCCTAACCTGACATTTTATAGCTCTTTACAATTTGGCCCCAATCATCTTCCCCACTTCTGCTTGCATACTCTTTGTGCTAACAAGAAGACAGCAATAACCACAAAGTCTAACTTCTTTATTGCTCACTTATATAACTTATGCCTATCTTTTTTCCCCCACTCTACCTTTGCCATGCTGTTCCCTGTGCTCAGAAAGCTTTATTTCTGAGCTTTAGAGGTCTAAAGGTCAGGTGCAAAAGTCTTCACCTTCATGAAGATTTGACTCCTCTCTCAAGCCAGAAGTAAATGCTTTGCACTCTAAAACTTAATAGTATTTTACTTACTCCTCTGGGGGGGGGGGGGGGTCAGGTAATACTTTCTGCTTAATCTTCTAGCTTTAAAAGTAATATTTTAATCATACACTAGAATATTAGCCACTTGAAAGTATGAGCTATTTATTTGTATTCCCCTCAATGCTTGGCACACGGTTGGTGTTCAAAAAAAATACTAAAAAAGACTTCATAAGGTCTTTGTTAAGTTTATTCATTGGTTTGACATGTCTCCCTGCAAACCTGGGACTTTTCCTTTATAAGACTTTTCTTAAATCATTTATTCAAGTATTAAGTCAAACTAACCTCAGCACATTTTCCCCAGGAATACCACTGTTACCATTTCTCCATTCAAAGAGAAGAAAATTTACCTCTACACTTAGTTTTCTATTTCTTAGCTAATGCCATTTTTCTCTCAATCCTCTGATGGCTGGGAGAAAAAATCTTACTGTGGAAATGTTTTAATTACAGCGGATATAATGTTCTTGTACTTACCAATTACCTCAAGAAAAGTAGTGAAATAGTTGAGTACAATTTTTCTCTTAAAGAAACTATACTCACCTTCTCATAGCATGCTGCAGAATCGAAAAGCCACATCTCCTGATCTCCAGCTCAACATTGAGCTTGCTAGTCCACTAGATCTGCAGCCTGTGCTAGAAGTCAGGTCAGTTCAGCTTGGGTGGGGCTGGGCCTGACACAGGGTTGAGAAGGTGCTTCAGAAAAAGAAAAGAATTTCAAAATGGAATCATAATCCCATAATGTCTGCTACTGCAGAGGGCAGGAGGGACTAAGAGAGGTCACTTAATTAATTCCTTTGTCCCGGGGACAGGAATATGACTAACCTGTTCTGAAATAGTGGTTTATTTTCCCTAGCCCTCTGAAAACAAGGAATCTGGAGTGTATACCATGGTTTCATTATTTTCCCCACAGATTTTACTTCCCTGTGCTTATTAGCAACAGGAAAAATCTGTCCACAAGCTCCCTCTGACAGAAGAGGTATGCTGAACCCAATTTCCTGAGTTATAACCCTGACTTTGGCATAAAATTTTTGATAATTTGATCCACTTGGCCTTTTAAGTAATTGAAGTATAAGCATTTATTTTCCACCAAAGGAACTTAATTTTCTAAGACTGAAATTGAAAATTTTGATACAATGTGAGAGACAGCTAACTATTGCCCGTTGTGAAAAGAGAAAAAACATCAGTGACAGATGCAAAGTAGTAGTTTCTAGCAAAGGTTTGGTGTGCACCAATGCCTTCTACTGCTCCTCGATGACTACAAGTTTAGAAAAGTGAAGGTATTTTCCCAGGAAGATAAAACGCTTAAGTTAACTCAAAGCATCTTTTGGTTACTTCTCCAAAGGGGAGATGGAATACTAAAATCTTCCAAGGTTCTCCTCAACTTTAGCAAGATGCATTTGTGTGATAGAAGACATTTGGTATTTAGGATACCGTGGAGACTACATTCCTAAAACTGCTGATTCACAATGGAGGTAAAGGAATTTGTCACAGACAGTATAATTTTCTCACATTGGCGGGCTTTCATAAATCATCTCTCATTGCAGACTCCATGGACAACTGTCATAGAAAAGACTGAAGGTCTTTTTCAGTCTCACAATGGAGTTTGTTTCTCAAAGGAGAAACTATCAGCAGAATTTTCAAGGAGAAAGGACAGTCTCTGTGCCAAATCTCCTTAGATCATCAAAATACGAAAGAAGGAATCATGTCGTTGAATACTGTGCACATGTACACAAGTTCCCTCACTCTCACTCTTTCTAATACACACAAACACACACACACACACTCTTCTACTGCCCTGTCCTTTGTCAACCAGTTCAATATTTCAGACCCAAATGAAGTGAGCTCAGGGAAAGAAAGATTCACACTGAAGTGCGAAAACATTCCAGGAAGAAAAAGATCCGTTTAAGAGCACAAATACACCCAATAAATCATGGTGAGCTTGGTGGGGTGACTGCTCTTCCTTCTGGAAGCTTTGTAATTACTCTCTCAACACAGCAACAACTTTCTTTGGAAACGGACACTCTATATACAAGACAATTACAGCACGAGGTATCACTTCTGGTCAAAGCCCAGGGTACATATGTCACAATCCATTAGGCAGGAGATAGAGCTGAGCAGCCTGAAGTTTATTAAACCCAAGGATCACTTTTCCTAATCACTCTTCTCAAGGTCTCCCAAGGGCAGGCATTGACTAGTTCTAATAGTCTATTAATCCAGTCTGCAAATTATTCTCTTCAAGTCTAGACTTTATGAATTATTAATCTGATCTATGGGATCTGGTCATTCTCAATTCAGCATCCCCCAAACAATCTTCTAATCCTTTGTTACAGCTCACAATTGGAAATTCTCAGAAGACACTACAATGATGAATTTTATTTCACTTTACCCTGTAAGAATCTGACTTGTCTGGATTATGTTTCAGCCCTCTAGAGTATATCTTGGGAAATTCAGGTCGACAGAACAACGATACAAAAGTGTAGAAGGCATTCTTGCTTTTTGGTGTTCCTGAGACCTCCCTTATCTGAAATACCTAAGATATGTCTCCTTTATATGTACCTTTTTCATAGTTAAGTATGTAATATCTTGAATTATCCTCTAATTGGTTCACATGTAAAAGCATCATTTTCCCAATTAGTCTGTAAGGGAAGAGGCGAAGCCTTGAATGGTCTCATTTTGCCAGCAGTGATGTGCTGGAGCTGGCTTGTACAAGCTGGTGAGAGCCAACTTTTAACTTTTCAGAAAATTCTGCCAGCCATTTTAACAACCTAAGAAATACAGATTTACAATTAAATAAATTACATTAAAAGCAAAGATCATAAATACTCAAAACATATCACCCCTTAATTATTTTACTATTATCTGTAGTCTTGAGGTTATTACAATCTAATGTATGTTTATGTTCAAAATATGATATAATGGAGTGCTGCTATGCATCTTTTCACAAATTCATTTTCACTAGCTTCACATTCAATGACTTCACTTGGTAGCTTGGCCATGGCTGAAGTAATTATACCACAGAAATCAGCAAATACTAGAAATCAGTGTTCTCCCCTTTCCCTCACAAAAGTGGTTGTTAAACATTTACCAGCATACTACTGATCATTGTTAAAATCATCTAACCAATTAAAGGTTCAGAATCATCTTCCAGAAAGTGGAAAAGGAAACCACAATACTAGAGAAATCAATCACTGACTCACCAATTCTCTCCTCCCTCACCATTCTGAGGACAGCTGTTCCATGCAAGCTTTTGCTTGCTTGAAGCCATCTTTTATACTGGGTGACCTTGACTTTGTTTTTTAAAATTCTCTGGGCCTCATTCTGTACAAAGACTGAGACCACAATCCAAGCTGCAATGACCAGAAGTCTGACACAATCATGTGCTCTCCTTTGAGCGCTCCAAACGAGTTCCCATATTAATAATAATTGCTAACATTTTTTGAGCGCTCACTGTAGGCTGAGCACTGCACTAGGTACTTTCTGTACTATTTCATTTGACTCTAACAACTTGATAAAGTAGGTATAACTGCTGCACTTCGTAGATGAAAAAACACACTTGGCCTAAGTAACTTGCTTGTTCACATAAGTAGCAAGTGGCAGAGCTAGGCAAATCTGGTTCTGGGACACCCCTCTTAACCAGTTCACAAAAATGTAACCCATGCCAGTAAAAAATGTTTAGGCCTCAACAAGGGAGCAATAGTCAACGTCTTAGAAACTTTAGGAACATTGGTGAGAACAAGGAAAACACCACCATTAACGGTGTTTTTAGTTTTCTGATACTTGATTGGCTGCCAGATTTCTAATGATTGGGGAACTGATAAGAGACTCAGGAAGATTTTGAAAAAATCCTCTGAATGTTCCAGTTGACCTGAAGATTCATTATTTAGAGAGACCACAATCAGGACAGAGGAAAAGATCTTCCCAGTCCATTCCAGCTGATCAAATGTTGCTCACGTCGTACGTTTGTTTCTAGGCAGCAAATGAGACATTGATCAACTCAGGAGACACCATTCAGGAAGGAAAGTGAATGGATATCCTGAGTACACTGAGGAACACTTACCAGAGAGAAAAATGAGCATACTTAGCCTGGAGAAAAGTTGAGAGATACATCAGAACTATTTGCAAACATTTGATAAGCTGTCATGTAAGAAAGACACTAGACTTACTTTGACCTTAAGAGCAGAATTAGATTCAACTTAGAAAAGTTAAAGAAAGGAATATTTTAAGAAAGAAGATTCTAATGATTAGAGTTATTGAAAAGCAAAGTGATCTTTATATGGTATTAAGTTTTCTGTACGATTGAAGGTGTTAAAGCAGGGCTGAGTAATCCTGGCACAAGAGATTCAGGATGGTCTTTGAGGTCATTTCAAACTGTGATATTTCCCTGTTCTAGGTAGAAAGAGACTGAATTGAGATTGTCACCCTTAATCACTCCCAGCCCCACATCTTCAATCACATATGATCCAAGTTTCCTAAAAACAAGCTCCTTGGGCAGTTTCTTTTCAAAGGCCTGCCCTGAATAGGTGACATGGACGGTGGGTACAGAAGAAACAAACCAGAGTGGAAAGAGCTGAAAAAAGCCATTATCTAAGCTGAGTAAAGGCAACTCTGACCTCGGAGGTGGCTGTTTTCACCAGGTAACATAAAATGTTAGGCAGTTGTGGGAAATGTTAGAGGAAAGAATGTCTGATTAAAAAGAAAATGAGAGGAGACTTCCCTGGTGGTCCAGTGGTTAAATCTTCACCTTCCAATGCAGGGGGTGCAGGTTTGATCCCTGGTTGGGGAGTTAAGATACCACATGCCTCGTGGCCAAAAAACCAAAACATAAAAAAACAGAAGCAATATTGTAACAAATTCAATAAAGACTTTAAAAAATGGTTCACATCAAAAAAAAAAAAAAAAAAGAAAGAAAATGAGAAAATAGTCAAAGAAGAGAAATACAAGTTAGTTAGAAAGACTTTCCACTTTCATTGCTGCATTATTCATAACACTTAAGATATGGAAACAATCTAAATGTCTATTGACAGATAAATGGATGAAGAAAATGATATATACACACATTCCTGCCATATGCAGCAACACAGATGAACTTGGAGGACATTATGCTAAGTAAAATAAGCCAGTCACAGAAGGACAAATACCATATAATTCCACTTTTATGAGGAACAGAAATTAGTAAAACTGATAGAAACAGGGAGTAGAATGGTGGGTATCAAGGGCTGTGGGGAGGCGGAAATTGAGAGTTGCTGTTCAAAGGGTATAAAGTTTCAGTTATGCAAGGTAAGTTCTGGAGATCTGCTGTATAACACTGTGTCTACAGTTAATAACTTAACTGTATGGTGTACATAAAAGAGGGCAGATGTCATATTAAGTGTTCTAACCACAATAAACAACAACAACAAAAAGACTTTTCAAATGATACACATGAACTTATTTACAAAACAGAAATAAACTCACAGATGTAGAAAACAAACTTACAGTTACCAAAGGGGAAAGGGGGTGAAGGGAGGGATAATATGTAGAATATATATATATATATATATATATATATATATATATATTCTTTTTCAGATTTTTTTCCATTATAGGTTATTACAAGATATTGAATACAGGCCCCTGTACTATACAGTAGGTCCTTGTTTTTAATCTATTTAATATATATATATATATATATTCCTTTTTTATACATCTGAAACTAACACAACATTGTAATCAACTATACTTCAATAAACAATTAAAAATAAAGATTTTTCAAGTCAATGGAATATCAATTCCAGAAAATGTATCCTGAGGAGTGGGAATGTGGTGTATTTCCTATTTATAACAGGAAAGTTAGCAAAAGGTAGCAATAGAAGGTAATTTTTTTCTCAATGTATACTTTTTAAATCTTGGATGAACACTACATATAACTGTTATCAAGAGAAGACTGGTTTGCCTTACAGTATTTCGTTGGCAACTTCTTAATTGTTGCTTTTAGCATCTCATTGTTCTGGTCAGTAAGTGTACTATTGTAGTCATAAATGTACGTCCTAATTATTTTAAGCCATAAATACAGTAACACCGGAGGAACAAAGATGGCGGAGTAGAAGGACATGCTCTCACTCCCTCTTGTGAGAACACCAGAATCACAACTAGCTGCTGGACAATCATCGACAGGAAGACACTGGAACTCACCAAAAAAGATACCCCACATCCAAAGACAAAGGAGAAGCCTCAGTGAGATGGTGGGAGGGGTGCAATCACAGTAAAATCAAATCCCATTACTGCTGGGTGGGTGACTCACAGACTGGAGAACACTTAGACCACAGAAGTCCACCCACTGGAGTGAGGTTCTGACCCCACGTCAGGCTTCCCAACCTGGGGGTCAGGCAACGGGAGGAGGAATTCCTAGAGAATCAGACTTTGAAGCCTAGTGGGATTTAATTGCAGGACTTTGACAGGACTGGGAGAAACAAAGACTCCAAACTTGGAGGGCACACACAAAGTAGTGTACGCATGGGACCCAGGGGAAGGAGCAGTGACTCCAGGAAAGACTGAATCAGACCTACCTGCTAGTGTTGGAGGGTCTCCTGCAGAGGCAGGGGTGACTGTGGCTCACCGAAGGGACAAGGACACTGGCAGCAGAAGTTCTGGGAGGTACTCCTTGGTGTGAGCCCTCCCAGAGTCTGTCATTAGTCCCACCAAAGAGCCTAGGTAGGCTGCAGTGTTGGGTTGCCTCAGACCAAACAACCAACAGGGAGGGAACCGAGCCCCACCCATCAACAGTCAAGCAGATTAAAGTTTTACTGAGCTCTGCCCACCACAGGAACAGTCAGCTCAACCCACAATCAGTCCCTCCCATCAGGAAACTTACACAAGCCTCTTAGATAGCCTCATTCACCAGAGGGCAGACAGCAGAAGCAAGAAGAAATACAATCCTGCAGCCTGTGGAAGAAAACCCATATTCACAGAAAGATAGATAAGATGAAAAGGCAGAGGGCTATGTAGCAGATGAAGGAACAAGATAAAACCCCAGAAAAACAACTAAATGAAGTGGAGCTAGGCAACCTTCCAGAAAAAGAATTCAGAATAATGATAGTGAAGATGATCCAAGACCTAGGAAAAAGAATGGAGGCAAAGATCAAGAACATGCAAGAAATGTTTAACAAAGACCTAGAAGAATTAAAGAACAAACAAACAGAGATGAACAATACAATAACTGAAATGAAAAATACAGTAGAAGGAATCAATAGCAGAATAAGTGAGGCAGAAGAACGGATAAGTGACCTGGAAGACAGAATGGTGGAATTCACTGCTGTGGAACAGAATATAGAAAAAAGAATGAAAAGAAATGAAGACAGCCTAAGAGACCTCTGGGACAATGTTAAACACAACAACATTTGCATTATAGGGGTCCCAGAAGGAGAAGAGAGACAGAAAGGACCTGAGAAAATATCTGAAGAAATTATAGTCGAAAACTTCCCTGACATGGGATAGGAAATAGCCACCCAAGTCCAGGAAGTGCAGTGAGTCCCATACACTACAAAGCCAAGGAGAAACACCCCGAGACACATACTAATCAAATTGGCAAAAATTAAAGACAAAGAAAAATTATTGAAAGCAGCAAGGGAAAAATGACAAATAACATACAAGGGAACTCCCATAAGGTTAATAGCTGATTTCTCAGCAGAAACTCTACAAGCCAGAAGGGAGTGGCATGATATACTTAAAGTGAAGACAGGGAAGAACCTACAACCAACATTACTCTACCCGGCAAGGATCTCATTCAGATTCAAAGCAGAAATCCAATGCTTTACAGACCAGCAAAAGCTAAGAGAATTCAGCACCACCAAACCAGCTCTACAACAAATGCTAAAGGAACTTCTCTAAGTGGGAAACACAAGAGAAGAAAAGGACGTACAAAAAAAAAAAGCCACAACAATTAAGAAAATGGTCATAGGAACACACATATCAATAATTACTTTAAACGTGAATGGACTAAATGCTCCAACCAAAAGACACAGGCTTGCTGAATGGATACAAAAACAAGACCCATATATATGCTGTTTACAAGAGACCCACATCAGACCTAGGGACACATACAGACTGAAAGTGAGGGGATGCAAAAAGATATTCCATGCAAATGGAAATCAAAAGAAAGCTGGAGTAGCTATACTCATATGAGATAAAATAGACTTTAAAATAAAGAATGTTACAAGAGCCAAGGAAGGACACTACATAATGATCAAGGGATCAATCAAAGAAGAAGATATAACAATTATAAATATATATGCACCCAACATAGGAGCACCTCAATACATAAGGGAACTGCTGACAGCTATAAAAGAGGAAATTGACAGTAACACAACAATAGTGGGGGACTTTACACCTCACTTACACCAATGGACAGATCATCCAAAGTGAAAATAAATAAGAAAACAGAAGCTTTAAATGACACAATAGACCAGATAGATTTAATTGATATTTATAGGATATTCCATCCAAAAATAGCAGATTACAGTTTCTTCTCAAGTGCACACGGAACATTCTTCAGGGTAGATCACATCTTGGTTCACAAATGAAGCCTTAGTAAATTTAAGAAAATTGAAATCATAACAAGAATCTTTTCTGACCACAATGCAATGAGATTAGAAATGAATTACAAGGAAAAAAACTTAAAAAATACAAACACATGGAGGCTAAACAATGCATTACTAAATAATCAAGAGATCACTGAAGAAATCAAAGAGGAAATCAGAAAATACCTAGAGACAAATGTCAATGAAAACACGATGATCCAAAACCTATAGGACTCAGCAAAAGCAGTTCCAAGAGGGAAGTTTATAGCTATACAAGCCTACCTCAAGAAACAAGAAAAATCTCAAATAAAATATCTAAACTTACACTTAAAGGAACTAGAGAAAGAAGAACAAACAAAACCCAAATTTAGCAGAAGGAAAGAAATCATAAAGATCAGAGCAGAAATAAATGAAATAGAAACAAAGAAAGCAATAGCAAAGATCAATAAAACTAAAAGCTGGTTCTTTGAGAAGATAAACAAAAATTGATAAACCATTAGCCAGACTCATCAAGAAAAAGAGAGAGAGGACTCAAATCAATAAAATTAGAAATGAAAAAGGAGAAGTTAAAACAGACACCACAGAAATACAAAGCATCCTAAGAGACTACTACAAGCAACTCTATGCCAATAAAATGGGCAACCTGGAAGAAACGGACAAATTCTTAGAAAGGTATAACCTTCCAAGACTGAACCAGGAAGAAATAGAAAATATGAACAGACCAATCACAAGTAATGAAATTGAAACTGTGATTAAAAATTTTCCAGCAAACAAAAGTCCAGGACCATATGGCTTCACAGATGAATTCTATGAAACATTTAGACAAGAGCTAACATCCATCCTTCTTAAACTCTTCCAAAAAATTGCAGAGGAAGGAACACTCCCAAATTCATTCTATGAGGCCACCATCACCGTGATTCCAAAACCAGACAAAGATAATACAAAAAAAGAAAATTACAGAGCAATATCACTGGTGAATACAGATGCAAAAATCCTCCACAAAATACTAGCAAACAGAATGCAACAACACATTTAAAGGATCATACACCATGATCAAGTGGGATTTATCCCTGGGATGCAAGGATTCTTCAATATACACAAATCAATCAATGTGATACACCATATTAACAAATTGAAGAATAAAAATCATATGATCATCTCAATAGATGCAGAAAAGCTTTTGACAAAATTCAACACACATTTATGATAAAAACTCTCCAGAAAGTGGGCATAGTGGGAACCTACCTCAACATAATAAAGGTCATATACGACAAACCCACAGCTAACATCATTCTCAATGGTGAAAAACTTAAAGCATTTCCTCTAAGATCAGGAACAAGACAAGGATGTCCACTCTCACCATTATCATTCAACACAGTTTTGGAAGTCCTACCATGGCAATCAGAGAAGAAAAAGAAATAAAAGGAATCCAAATCAGAAAAGAAGAAGTAAAACTGTCACTGTTTGCAGATGAGATGATACTATACATAGAGAATCCTAAAAATGGCACCAGAAAACTACTAGAGCTAATCAATGAATTTGGTAAAGTTGCAGGATACAAAATTAATGCACAGAAATCTGTTGCATTCCTATACACTAATGATGAAAAATCTGAAAGAGAAATGAAGGAAATACTCCCATTTACCATTGCAACAAAGAGAATAACAGACCTAGGAATAAACCTACCTAGGGAGACAAAAGATCTGCATGCAGAAAACTATAAAACACTGATGAAAGAAATTAAAGATGATACCGAGAGATGGAGAGATATACCATGTTCTTGGATTGGAAGAATCAACATTGTGAAAATGACTATACTACCCAAAGCCATCTACAGATTCAATGCAATCCCTATCAAATTACCAATGACATTATTTACGGAACTAGAACAAAAAATCTTAAAATTCGTATGGAGACACAAAAGACCCCAAATAGCCAAAGTAGTGTTGAGGGAAAAAAACAGAGCTGGAGGAATCATACTCCCTGACTACAGATTATAGTACAAAGCTACAGTCATCAAGACAATATGGTACTGGCACAAAAACAGAAATATGGATCAATGGAACAAGATAGAAAGCGCAGAGATAAACCCACGCACCTACGGTCAACTAATCTATGACAAAGGAGGCAAGGATATACAATGGAGAAAAGACAGTGTCTTCAGTAAGTGGTGCTGGGAAAACTGGACAGCTACATGCAAAAGAATGAAATTAGGGCTTCCCTGGTGGCGCAGCGGTTGAGAGTCCGCCTGCCGATGCAGGGGACACGGGTTTGTGCCCTGGTCCGGGAAGATCCCACATGCCGTGGAGTGGCTGGGCCTGTGAGCCATGGCCGCTGAGCCTGTGCGTCCGAAGCCTGTGCTCTGCAATGGGAGAGGCCACAACAGTGAGAGGCCCACGTACCGCCAAAAAAAAAAAAAAAAAAGAATGAAATTAGAACAGTCCCTAACACCATACACAAAATTAAACTCCAAATGGATTCGAGACCTAAATGTAAGACCAGACACTATAAAACTTTAGAGGAAAACATAGGAAGAACACTCTTTGACATAAATCACAGCAAGATCTTTTTGGATCCACCTCCTAGAGTAATGGAAATAAAAACAAAAATAAAAAAATGGGACCTAATGAAACTTCAAAGCTTTTGCACAGCAAAGAAAACCATAAACAAGACGAAAAGACAGACCTCAGAATGGGAGAAAATATTTGCAAATGAATCAACGGACAAGGGATTCATCTCCAAAATATATAAACAGTACATGCAGCTCAATATTAAAGAAACAAACAACCCAATCCAAAAATGGACAGAAGACCTAAATAGACATTTCTTCAAAGAAATCATACAGATGGGCAAGAAGCACATGAAAAGCTGCTCAACATCACTAATTATTAGAGAAATGCAAATCAAAACTACAATGAGGTATCACCTCACACCAGTTAGAATGGGCATCATCAGAAAATCTACAAACAACAAATGTTGGAGAGGGTGTGGAGAAAAGGGAACCCTCTTACACTGTTGGTGGGAATGTAAATTGATACAGCCACTATGGAGAGCAGTATAGAGGTTCCGTAAAGAACTAAAAATAGAATTACCATATGACCGAGCAATCCCACTACTGGGCATATACCCAGAGAAAACCATAATTCAAAAAGACACATGCACCCCAATGTTCATTGCAGCACTATTTACAATAGCCAGGACATGGAAACAACATAAATGCCCATCGACAGATGAATGGATAAAGAAGAGATGGTACATATATACAATGGAATATTACTCAGCCATAAAAAGGAATGAAATTGGGTCATTTGTTGAGATGTGGATGGATCTAGAGACTGTCATAGAGTGAAGTCAGAAAGACATAAACAAATATCACATATTCACACATGTACATGGAACCTAGAGAAATGGTACAGATGAACCAGTTTGCAGGGCAGAAGTTGAGACACAGATGTAGAGAACTAATATATGGACACCAAGGGGGGAAAACTGTGGGGGGTGGGGATGGTGGTGTGCTGAATTGGGCGATTGGGATTGACATGTATACACTGATGTGTATAAAATTGATGACTAATAAGAACCTGCTGTATAAAAAATAAATAAAATTAAATTAAAAAATAAAACAAAAATACAGTAACACGTAATTTAACCATGTAATCAAAATTTTCCTGCTGAGGGTGGTATTTATCTGTTGTTGAAAACTGAACATTTAGTCCTCTAGTTTGTTGCTTCCCCCATGCAGGGGGTGAGCTGGAGCTCTGGCTCTGAGGTCTCAGCCTCAGGTTCAGGTCTGAGGTCTGAGCTGCCTGCATTTGTGTGCCAACTTGGGCTGACTCTGGGGAAGTTACTTAACTTCTCCTTGTCCCATTTACACATACAATGTATATAAAAATTGTATTTCTCTCTTAGGCTTGTTATGAGGAACAAAATAAGTTTACATATATATATATATTTATATATATAAAATAACTATATATATATAAAGGCAGTGCCTGGCTATAATAGATGCTCAATAAGTAGTTATAATAATAGCTATTATTTTATTACTATAATCTTCAAATTTAAACAAGCAATTTATCTTTCATTTCACTGATCAGACTGAATTAAAATTTCTTTCAGTGTTATACGGATACAACCTAAGAATACCTTGAACATTTTCATTTGGTATAGACTGACTTATATATAAACACCAATATCAGTGTTATTGACCTTAGTTCATTTTAAACCTTGGTAATACCAGGTTAAAGAATAGAAAGTGTGGTTATCTCAGGTTTATTGAAAATCCCCATGAAAGATTCACATCAGAAATGATTGCTTCTGGGAGGGGGAAGGGTAAACTGGGATGAAGTGAGAGAGTGGCATGGATATATATACACTACCAGATGTAAAATAGATAGCTAGTGGGAAGCAGCCACATAGCACAGGGAGATCAGCTCAGTGCTTTGTGACCACCTAGAGGGGTGGGATAGGGAGAGTGGGAGGGAGACTCAAGATGGAGGGGATGTGGGGATATATGTATATGTATAGCTGATCCACTTTGTTATAAAGCAGAAACTAACACACCATTGTAAAGCAATTATGCTCCAATAAAGATGTTAAAAAGAAAAAAGAAATGATTGCGCCTGCTCAATTCACATATATATATATTTTTTTTTTTCGGTACGCGGGACTCTCACTGTTGTGGCCTCTCCCATTGCGGAGCACAGGTTCCGGACGCGCAGGCTCAGCGGCCATGGCTCACGGGCCCAGCCACTCCGCGGCATGTGGGATCTTCCTGGACCGGGGCACGAACCCATGTCCCCTGCATCGGCAGGCGGACTCTCAACCACTGCGCCACCAGGGAAGCCCTCACATCATCTAGATATGAAGTGTAATTGTGTTTCCCAGTACCTGTATGTTAGCTATCTGGTGAACAGTAGAGTGAAGTTAAAAATAATGTCACATTTTATCTTCTGCACCTCTAATGGTTGACTAGTGAGGCTGAGATTTGAGGACACATGATGATGAATGATTTGAAATGATTAGAAAAGTTAAAAGGAAGAGGATAAAAGCATGCATGTGTGTGTACAGACTTATACCTTCACATTACTTGACAGTTGTGGATTCTGGAACAGGCCTGTGCTTTGGAACTCACCGCTAACATCAGGGGTTTAAGCTATGCTTTCAAATACAGTGCAGATAGAGAACATTTTATTAACACAGAATGCAATTGGACGGTGCTTCTAGAAGGTGAGATTGAAAAAGAGCTTGAGGAAAAGAAACCTTGGAACAGGGAAAATGATGTGGCTGAACAGGATGCTCTGGTTGTTCTTTAAACGCTGGAGATGGAGGAATAATTACTAACACGTTAAGCATCATTTTCACTGTGTGGACAGAGAGACAATGTGCAGAGGGTAATCAGTTGCCATGAGACTGACTCCTCACCTCTGCAGTGAGGCTGCCTCAAAGGGCCTGGTGTGAGTGACGCAAACCTCCTGGCACTGTTGTGATTAGAGAGAAATGCATTTCAGTAGGAAGCTGGGCATCCAAAACGCCAAGATTAAAAAAAAAAAAAAGAAACATGCAAATAAAGACTCTCACAGCTCAGACCAGCAGACTTCATCACACATTCTTTTAGAATGTAGTTCTCTGAACAAGATCTCTGTTAGCAATGAGCTGCCATCACTCCCTGTGCTCCCACTCTCCTGTCAAGCCACAGATGAATATTCATATCAGGTTATTTTAATCATGTTTTTTTCTTGATGTGACATAATTCTACATAATTTATTTTCTCTTCTTGGGGGTTAAAATAAAAAGCCTCTTTATTTTTTTTTTCCTCACCATCAAGTCCAAAACTTTTTCTTTTTCCTTTCTGGCCCTGAGACAGAATAGGACAGGATGACACAGAGAGGTGACCGCACTGGCAATGTTACCATTGGAAATCAATGCCCGTGTCCTTGGCCTGTTCTGGGGAATGTAATGGTCTGGAACGCTAAGCACAACAAGACATGAGGTACCTGAGGGAATCTAGGGGGCCAGAATGTCAGGTTACAGAGGGTCTGTGTGTGTCTAATACGCCAGTGTGACGGAGGCTTCCAGAACAGACGTATTCTGAGCCTGGCTTAAGGCAGTGTTTCCACCAGTAATCCGGAATCCAATGTAAACCCATCCTTTTACCTTCTTTGTGGGGAAGAAGGGGTGGGAAAGGGAGGCTTCTGGAAAAGAAGAGCCAGAGATGAACAGAGAGAGAAACAGACACACTCAGCTACAGACAGACACACAGACAAACTGAGAGAGGCAGAGACAGAGAGAAAACAAAATGATATCTAATGCATTTCCCGTTTGTTTTTCCTGAACCCACAGTAAAAGATAGGGATCTATATCCCTATATTAGATAGGGATCTAATAGAGATTTCCAGTTTGTTCAACATTACGTTTACTCTAAGTAAGTACTAGGAAATTCTGTATGGTAGACAAAATTCAAAACCAAAGAAAAGAGGGTGATATTTTCAAGAAAGATGTCCGTTTAGCTTTAATTAAGAACTAATACAGGGGCTTCCCTGGTGGCGCAGTGGTTGAGAATCTGCCTGCTAATGCAGGGGACACGGGTGCGAGCCCTGGTCTGGGAGGATCCCACATGCCGCGGAGCAACTAGGCCCATGAGCCACAACTACTGAGCCTGCGCGTCCCGAGCCTGTGCTCCGCAACAAGAGAGGCCGCGACAGTGAGAGCCCCGCGCACCGCGATGAAGAGTGGCCCCCGCTTACCACAACTAGAGAAAGCCCTCGCAGAGAAACGAAGACCCAACACTGCAAAAATAAATTAATTAATTAATAAACTCCTACCCCCAACATCTTCTAAAAAAAAAAAAAAAGTTTCCCTTTCTCCACATCCTCACTAACCTTTGTTAAAAAAAAAAAAAAAAAAAGAACTAATACAATTAAAAAGATAGTAATAAGCACCAGCACAGAAATCACTAGCCTGTGTCTGAACACTGCTTTTCTCTCATTCCAGAAACACAGTTCTCCATTTTCATTACACTCTGACAAGCTGTTTGTAAAAAAGAAACACTCCCCAGAACCTCAACCAAGAGCAATTTCAGGACATGGCACTTGTCTCGCTTAACTGTCATTATGAAGTGCATGAAAATCAAATGAAGCAAAGCAACGTTTGCCGGTCTTTTCTAAGCATGGATTAATTATTCCCAGATGAAGGCACTTGCCTCTCTTTTTATCAGTTGTTAGTTTCTGCCTTTCTTATTTGGGGGTGGGCGGTTAAGTTGGGTTCAGTCAGGGTTATAGTAATTTCTACCATTTGCCTGGGGGCATTACAATATCTGCACAGAATAGGACACTGAAGAAGCTATGGGGCTGGATAGAGCATCAGAGATGTTCCAGTCTGGACCAAAGCACTGTCTGTTCCATCTGGGTGCGAGGCACTATTTGGCAATTCTGGGACACCTAGAAGTGGCATTGATGTCCCAGCTCCTCTCAACCGCAAGTATTTCTTTCTTTCTATACTTACCCAAAGTTTATTACATGTCCACCATTAACTAGACATAATCTTTGGATTCCACCGGGAATAACACTAACACTTATGTAAGAACAAACATTCAAATAAAACCTCTCTAAAATGTCCAACTTCTGAGCACTGCAATATTTGCATTTTATAGGAAACATTTTAAAATCATTTTAGTAAGTGGAATCCATTTTCTTCCATGAACTGTTAATACCGAATTCTTAATAGCTTCCCCAGGGTTTTGGGTCTTGCTATGAAGCCTTTAGTGATTTCATCATTGTTAAGGCACAGTAAACAATCACAGTTCATGCTCATAAGCATAAAATCCTCCATCTATTACTTGCCCTGTTTTTTGTATTCTTAAAGATGGAAAACTTGGGGCTTCCCTGGTGGCACAGTGGTTGAGAGTCCACCTGCCGATGCAGGGGACGCGGGTTCGTGCCCCGGTCCGGGAAGATCCCACGTGCTGCGGAGCGACCAGGCCCGTGAACCACGGCCGCTGAGCCTGCGCGTCCGGAGCCTGTGCCCCGCAACGAGAGAGGCCACAACAGTGAGAGGCCCACGTACCGCAAAATAAAATTAAAAAAAAAGATGGAAAACTTATTTTCCATGCAACCTTAATACAAGACAATGCTAAATTGGTTTATAAGCCTAGGGAATATTGGTATAAACATTCCTAAATTGTTTTTTTTTTTTTTCCTGCTGTATGCGGGCCTCTCACTGTTGTGGTCTCTCCCGTTGCGGAGCACAGGCTCCGGACGTGCAGGCTCAGAGGCCGTGGCTCATGGGCCTGGCTGCTCCGCGGCATGTGGGATCTTCCCGGACCGGGACACGAACCCGTGTCTCCTGCATCGGCAGGCGGACTCTCAACCACTGCGCCACGAGGGAAGCCCCACCTAAATTGTTTTAATGTATAATATCAGCATTTGAACTCTTATAGAGACAATTATGCTTTCAAATTTTTCAGGTTTTAAAATAAGACACTGTTCTTTTCCTTCGTTGGAGATAGTCTTCATTTTTGTTTCTGGTTCTTAGTCTTTGTTGATAAAAAGACTATGTCAATTTGTCCCTCTTACAAGTAACACCTCTAAACCCATCTTCAAAATCTGTGAGTATATACAGAAAGTAAAATTATTATTTAACCTCTTAGATATGCATTTCTCATATATCAGTGAATCTCCCTCTGCTTATTTTTCACAGTTATGTAAATGCTTAAAGACCAGTATCTTTAAAAAATTTGTAGAAGTGCAATGGAATATAAAGTTTAATACACTTTTTATTTTAAATTGCTATTATATCTTAAGCACTTTCTCACTTTATTTTCTGTTCTTCATAAACATGATTCTGCAGTATATTTTGCTGTATGATTGTGCCACAATTTATATAACTATATTGCTATTGTGGGGAACTTGGTTGTTTATAAGCCTTTAAAAATGAATAAAGATAAATAACATCTTTCCTCAATATTCTACTAAACTTCTGGTTATTTTATTAGGATACATTTCTCAAAGCAATATTAGAGGTTTAAAGGGTATCACATTCAAATGTAACTACCTGTTTACTGGAAACTATATTAAGCCTATAAGATAATATGGGAGGAAATACACATTCTGAAATTTTATTCATTTTTAGTCATGTCTCATATCTTCCTTAATGTAGATATTTTGTATTTTTGTTTTTCTTAATTGGATGTTTTACCTCTTACAATCTTTGATAGGTTTATAGGAAACTTATTATTTTTGTATCTTCATTTCATATCTGGTAACTTGACTTCTCTTCTTGGAGCTTTTGTACTAAAGTACACAAAGGCTTGTTGTTATAACTTTATTGCAGAACTGTTACATGAAATCACATTTTTATTTTGCCCTGATCTAGAATTATTTTATTTCTAACTATATTTTAAAAATATGTCTTGTTTCAATTCTCCTTGTTTCCAAGTATACACACACATCAACAACAAATGTATCTTCTTTTCAATAGATGCAAATAAGTAGCATTCTTGCCTTGCTCTTGATTTTAATGACTATACTCCTACCTAGCGCTTCTAGAGTTATACTTCGTAAATATGAAATAGGCTGGTGGCTTCTGACGCTTATTCTTTATCGGGTTAAAAGAACATCTTCCAGGCTTCCCTGGTGGTGCAATCGTTGAGAATCTGCCTGCTAATGCAGGGGACACGGGTTCGAGCCCTGGTCTAGGAAGATCCCACATGCCATGGAGCAACTAGGCCCATGAGCCACAACTACTGAGCCTGCGCTTCTGGAGCCTGTGCCCCTCAACAAGAGAGGCCGCGATAGTGAGAGGCCTGCGCACTGCCATGAAGAGTGGCCACCGCGTGCCACAACTAGAGAAAGCCCTTGCACAGAAACGAAGACCCAACACAGCTAAAAATATAAATAAATTAATTAATTAAAAAAAAGAACATCTTCCTTTTTCTAGTACATGAACTTTTTTTATCATTGGGTATGCAAATTTTAAATTTACTCTTTTGGCATCTATCAAGATGATCATTATTTTTTCATTTGATGCGCTGTTATTTCCTAAAACTGGGAAAAGAATGAAAAAGAATAATGGAAAATAACTGATAGATTCTTTTATATTAAACCATATCTATATTCTTGAATTCAATTTTACTTGTCATACTGTTATGGTATATTTTTCATACATTGTTGAATCTATTTGATAATATTTATGTCTAGTATGTGTGTGCATAGACACACATACACAAGCACATATACACACATATATGTGACGTAAGTGTGTTGGATTTTCATAGCTATTTTGTTCAGGCTTTGGTTTCTGAGTTTCATACTTTTGAAGCTAAGAAGTTTTATTTCTGGCTTCTGTGGTATTTACATACTATGGAAAAAGTGAAAAGTTTATAAGCATCTAATCTTTGTAAGTTTGTTAGAATTCACCTGTAAAATTGTCTGGATCTAGAGTTATTTGGGGAGATAATTCTTTGATAAAATACTAACTTCTCCCAAGGTTATTTGTTACTAATTCAGTTGTTATTTGTTGAGCCTAATCTATATGTCACCTATTGTACTGAGTGGAGAATCACAAAATAAGATATTCATGGTCCCTACCACCATAGCATGTGAACTGTAGTGAGAAAGCCAGACATCAAATAAGTAATCTCAAGAATAATTTCAGGTATTTTCCACTTGACACTTTGTGTATAATTTTAAAAAAATATTCCCTGGATTATTTTTGGAAAAACTGTAGTCTCTTATTATAGGGTACAAGATAGATAGATAGATAGATATACATAATCTGGTGGGAGTTATGGACCTCTTTTGAGGATACGATGGTAGTACCATGTTTCCAGAAAAGTTCACTGTCATGCACACACATATAATTTACATAGAGCTGTAGGATTTAAAGAATTCAAGAACCTCATCTTCAAATTCTAGGTTGAGCAATATTTTTCTATGTCATTATTTTCTTTTTGTCTCTTTGATCCAGAAATGTCAAGACACTAAATTCACATATAATCATCCTTTCATTTCTAATAATTGCATCAATTCTTTAACTGTGATAGTATTCTGCATATAAAGGCTTAAACTTCTTAAATATTCATTATGGAATCTCCCTTTTTTAAATATAAAATTAATCTCTATATAGCATTTCATGATTTTTGTCTTTAATTATATTTTGTCTAATATTAATATTTAATTAACATTAAGAGCTCTGTTTTTCTTTTGGTTGATAAGACAAAAACATTGAATATGTTTAATTTTTTTGTCTTTTTAAAAAGATGTATCTCTTCATTGAATTATTTTTATCAACTCAATCTGTGAAACGTTCAGATAATAATACTTGATTCATAAAGTTGTCATGAGGATTAAGTGGCATAAAACATTGAAAGGATGTAGACTAACATAGCATAGTGCCAGGCAGATATTGAGAAGTAATAAATATTCAGAATCATGATCATGATCATTATTACTAGTTATTTAATAAAGGGGTTGAAGTAACTTATAGCAATTCTCATAATGGATCCATGGTTTTATTTTTGTCATTTTGTTTTGAGTACTGTTCTGATTCTTTCCAGATTTTCTGTATTTTCCTATACCATACTTTCTTGCATAGTACATAGTTTGCTTTTCTATTTTTTGGTTGATATACAGGTACATATTTTGTTTTAAATTCTACTTAGTGGTTATCTTTAAGCTTTCCAAAGTCATCTTTTAAAATGTAAAATATTACAAACACGTAGAAAACTACAGAAAATAAGATAACTCACAACAGACACTAATGTTGCAGTCAGATTTAACAGATGTTAACATTTTGCTCTACTTACTTATTTCAGATCTTTCTCCCCTTTAAAGAAATAAACCATTATGGATGGAGCCAAAGCCCTGTTCCACAATCCCCAGAGAGAACCACAATTGGTGAAGTAGGTGAGTTTCTGTTCCATGCATGTTTTATACTTTCATTACAGGACTCTGCATTCCTCTAACTGTAAAATTAATAATGAAATAAAGTTCTTGAGTTACCCTGATGTAAAATTAGGAATTTAGCATTTTTGCAGTCTACTACTCAATTTCTTGTCTTGCCTTAACTCCAAGTTTTAGATATAGAATAGTATGCTTTATTCAATTATGATTTTTATACAACATACTTTAATTCAACAACTACTTTAGATATTGGACTTCAGTTTTGTAATAATTTACTATAACTTGTAGTTCTGTTTTTAAATGGTTTTAATGTTCCCTACTAATCTTTTTGCATGTGATTTCCCTGTGATGGACTTTTCAGTTCTGTTTCATCTCTTGATAAGCTTGCTTTATATTTTAAAGTAATTTAAAGACGAGATCTAGATATTACATTTTATAAGTCATTGAATATTTGAGAATAACTTTTAAAACCTCTTCACACACACACACACAAAAACCACCTGTGAGGGAATAAACACATCCCAAAATGTTTTTCCCCACTAGGTACCTTGTAGACACTGTTCCATTGTCCATTGGCCTGTGGTTGCTGTGGAGTAGCTATCAGATGTCAGCACCCCTACTATGGAAAGAACAAAGACTTTTCCAAAGTCGACTCCATGATCTATGATGAATGGTTATTAGAGGTCTGCTCTCCTCCCCAAGTTTCTATTATTTCCTAGGCTGTGTCTTTTTTTTCTCTAATCTCTTTGTATTTCTATTTAGTCAACCTCAGATAGAGAGCAAATTGATTCAGATTTAGTGTTATTTACAGATACGGTGTGTAGATTGCCTCTGTCCTTACTCTCTGTTCACTTCGGTGCTGGTCAAATATTTTTAGATTCACTGATAGAAAGTTAACATGCACCACTCTTAGTCTAATTCCTAATGTCTTCAATCTTTTGTTCCATGTAGCTCTACTGGATTGAAACAGGATTATGTTTTATCTCAAGTGCCTGATTATCTGACACAAAGAACAGATGAAGTACACGGCAAAACACGAGTCCCCAGTGTCAGCTGTTTTTTTTTTTTCTTTTGCCTCTGCACTATCCCCCAACCTAGCCCTTTTCTTGTTGCAACTACACATCCCCAAATACAATGAATTAGCTTGTCTTCCAGTGCATCTCAACTATTTTCTGGAAGATATAGTCTCAAACTGGATGCAGAAAGATGGACAAATATAATGGCAGGAGAAAAGAAGAGCATTTGCCTGCCTGAAACAGCACCTGTTCAGTTATGGGATCCCAGTTGTCTGATACAGACTATCTTATTTCTGATCCAGGAGACAGATAACAAGAATGGGAAGATGTTTTTCCTATTCAGATTCAGGTGGGCAACTGTCTTCTGTTTCTGGCTCATCACGGATGCAGTCTTTGAACCCAGTTCTCTCTGTCTTACAGTTTTAGAAGAAGTTTTAGAAGACAAGAGTGATAGCTTGGCTTTTTGACAACAGCCTGATGTTTCAGCTAGCATTAGTCTCAGCTTAGAGTCTAAGAGATGTAAACAGAGTAGAAGCTTATTTCCATGTCAGGTAGGAGTCTGGAGGTACATTAGGCTGGTAGGGTAGTTTTGATCTCCAGCTTCCCCAGTCCAGGTTCCTATCTTATTGCTTTGGGGTGAATGGCCTGGATTCCCAAGGTCACATCATAGTCCAACATGGCCATTGTCACCCAATTCACTCATATTCTAGTCAACAGGAAGGAGGAAGGGACTAAGAAGAAAGGACAAAGGGACATGCACAAGCTGTCTTTTAAGGGATGTTCCAAGAAGCTGTTAGGACTTTGCTGCTTACCTTTTACTGACAAGAACTTAGCAACACGGTCAGAAGAGAGAGTGCTGCTGGGAAATAGAGTCTTGTTGTGAATAATCATGCCCCCACCTAAAAGTAAAGGGTGCTAATACTAAAGAAAGGGAGAAGAAAGACTGAGGATGGCTAGCAGACGGCGGCTTGTCACCTCTTAGGGCATACTGTCATTACCAGACCCCATTTTAAACCAAAAGAGAAATTATTTTAATCCTTTAATATGTCAACCAATTTTGTTTTATCTTTTAACAACCCAATGATAGGATACATTCATACAACTCCACAGTTAGGTATTTTAACTAGGAAAGTTTCTAATATCACATGTTTGGTGGCACTAAGATCTTGATTTACCCATGAGAAAAACACTTGTGTATCCTTAAGAGAAACATTTATTTTTCTTTCCTTCTGAGAGTGTTTTCATTGTGTCTGAAACAATTCTTCACACCAGTAATATATGCATGCCCCATGCTTGTCAGCATTTCAAGTGTCCAGTCAGACACAGCTGTAAGAAGCTGTAAGTGGAAGAAGAGATTACAGGTGAGAGGTAATCATGGGATGTTGGAAATGGCCCCTTGCTCCTAATCTTTTCTCATCTCTGTACCCATAATTCCACCTGATAGTCCCCATCAAGTTTAACTCATGCAACTTTATATATCAAACTGTCTTCCTGAGAAAGAGAAGTTTTAATGACTATAAACTTTCCTTTGTTCACATGTCCATTTATCGTTTAATTAATCCCTTTATTATCTCTCTAGCAGATACCCTCAACTTCATTAAAATAAAATCTCCATTGTTAGTACTTCAAGAATGATTATTTCCATAGCTGGTCTCCACTATCTAATCATTAAATGTGTCCCACCTAATATTATCATCATCTATTTTACACCCAAGCCACAGACCATTGCTGGAATAAGTCTAGATCACTAGAAATCGATTTTTTTTTTCATGTCAGTCTGTCTTTGTAGTTACTGGACTGTGCTCTTTATTCATCTCACTGATTCTACAGCTCACACCATACAGTGACCGTGTAAACTTTCTTCAGTTTATTATTTATCCTTGTTATCATCCTTTAGTATTTATCCTTAGTCATTGGTAATTCATCCTCCATCAACTATGGAATTAGCTCCATACTTGTTTTCTGACTAAATATTCCCTGCCCAGCTGTCCAATGCTCTCATATTCTTCAACCAAACCCACCTTCTGAAAACAAAGTAGGAGAAACAATATTGTGAGAGGGGCATTGTCATGGACTGAATGTGTATATAGATATAGATATATCTCCTCTTGGTTCTATTTCTCTGGAGAACCCTAACACACCTTATAGGAAGAGAATATCAGAGTGTTCTCTCTCTCTCTCTCTCTCTGTGTGCATATGCCCCAAGGAAAGGCCATGTGACAACACAGTGAGAAGGCATCCATCCACAAGCCAGGAAGAGAGCTCTCACCAGGAACCAAATTGGCTGCCACTTTAACCTGGACTTCTAGTCTTCAAAACTGTGAGAAGATAAATTTCTGTTGTTTAAGCCACCCAGTCTATAATATTTTGTTATGGTCACCTGAGCAGACTAATACAGGTATACAGAATTCCTAAGGAGGGAGTCTCTAAACCAGACCATGACTAGAGGAAGATGGAAGGGAAGGCCTGAAGATCTCAGCTTGGTGGAGAGTGGTACCATATGGCATGCATACTAAGACAGCTCAGGTGCTTCCCATTTATTCTTTGCCACCATCTAGGTCAACCTGGGCACCAGGTGGTCCTTAGTCCTGTCTTCTTGGACTCGCGTGACTAAGAGAGTGCACCAAGCAGGGATCTGAGATGGCTGTGTTCACTTCCCATAAAGTGTTTGTCCCCCTTGCCTTGATAGGGTGAGGTTCTGTTATTGTTCACAAGCTATCTTTTAAATTTTGATTCAGTGATGGAGATGAGGAGTCGAATCGAGAATAGGAGGACCTGGTGTCAGACTCTAGTTGAACGAGACTGAAAGCCGAAACTTTAATAAGAAGGTGGGAATAATGTGAGTCATGTCATTATGGAACAAGCACTTAGTTCATGTGTAAAGTATTTGATGCACTTATGAATACGAAAGTGCACAGAAAAAAAAAAATAGAAGGAAATCTTCTAACACTTTAAGAAGGGTAACCTACAGATGGTCAGTTGAAGAGTTTGTTTTTTAGCTTCTTTGTTCTAGAGTGTTTTTGTATCATTTCATAATTGGATCAAAAGCAAAATGGAAACAGGACATGCTGTTCATACTTTAAATTTTAATATTATAGACTAGTATCTCTAAATCCTGACTTTTCTCATTACTTGTGTTTACCTTCTTGGCTGTATCTGCGCTGTTTTGGCACATTGTAAAGCTCACGTCACAAATCATGCTGCACTCTGATTATCAGTGAGGCAAACACGTTTGAGTAAGCTTTTACATTATTTCCATTCAGTAACACACATTATTTCCATTTAATAATACACATTATTTCATTCTCTTTCCTGCTTCCACCACATTACTGAGGAAATCTGTTCGAATGAAAGCACTGCTTTTCTAGGAACTCACCTTGTTTTGAATCAAGGATGATTTGCATTCTTAACCCGGCAGGAGTTTGGGGGAATTTCTGTGTATCAACATCTTAAAAAGATCTCCATCTCCACAGGAGATGTAGAATGTGGAAGATTTAGCATTTGTTATTAGAGAAAGGATTGCTACTTCTATTCCTGATGTAAGTAGTCGATGCTTGCTAAAGTGCATGCTGCCATTCAACTGACTTTAGTTATTGTTATTGTTGGAGCTGTCTTGGCAGTAGCCTGGTTACCTTTTCAAAGATGAAATCTATGAATATCCAACTGGCATGCAGACTTCACAGAGAAGCCCAGCAATCTATTCCTGCTCTAACCTCAGCAGCATGAGTTCCCAACCCCGCGAAGCTGGGTGTAGAACAAGCTCACGCACTTTAGGCTCCTTTAAGTAGTAAGCAGTTTAGCCTGTTCCAAATGGTGAGCAGTGTATGGACAGTGTAGGGCCACCCTAATTGTCCCCGCTCCCTCAAAAAACAAAACACAAAACTGGCAACTACTGATAATGTAAGCTCTGCTGTCAAAAACACAACTGCAAACAATAGATTGAAGGCACAACCGTGCAGAGAAGTATCTCAAGAGGGATAATTAAAACACACATGCACACCCAGAGAAAAACAGATGACTTCCGTGTCACCCCTCCCAACCCCCATCCCAATCCTCTTGTATTTTCAATAAGTAATAAGACAGAGGAAAGGGGTTGTATGCTAGAGTGACTCTAAAATTGGCAATTAATAAGGATGCTGCTTTGACTAAGATTTCCTTCTTGCTAAATGTTTAAATATGTCTTTTCTTTGCCTCCACCCACATTCTGTCTGCTTCTGGGAAGAGTTCTTGTACCTTTTGACTTCTCTGACTCCAGATGTGCACAGGGGACCTTTTCCTAAATGAAAAGATTTGTCTCTGCATGTACTTGTCTTCGTAGGTATAGAAAAACAGAGCTGTAACTATGTGAGTCAGAGTGAGCTTTCGTTACAGATATGCCCTGGGCATCTGTTGCGTTTCTTTTTAATCCTTCATGTTTGAGGTGTGCCTGTATGTGTGTGTGTGTGGCGGGGGGGGAAGAGGGAGAGAAATTGAAAACCATAATCTACCCCCCCATATCTTGTTCTTGTTACAATTTATTAGGATGTGGTTCTAAACAAAGGGTCTCAGCACCTTTTCTACAAAGAGAAGCTTGAACCTGGATCAAGAAAGAATAAAAACCAAAAAGGCCAGGATTTTTTCCCTTTCATTTATATCATATCCAGTACCTGGGATTCTCATTGCTCACAACAGGAACATAGTCATCCAGGTGCCTATATTCTCTTCTGTGAGTAAAAGCTGAATGGGGATGCAGATAAAGTGACAATGGGGAATGGGCGGAAGACTGGAGGAAAGCTACGTATTCCCATTGGGAGGTAGGGGATTTTTAGATTTCTGACATGTCATGCTGTTCATTATCCAAATCATTCTAGAGAATTCTGAAGACTGTATCAATCTAAATTTAAGCTTTTTTATAAACTGATTTATTCATTCAATAAATATTTATTGGACGCATACAATGTGCCAAGCATTCTGGAGGATGCAAAACGAATAACATAGTCTTTTCTCTCAAAGAGTTTACGATTGCATAGAGGAGGATGATATACATATATATATATACGCAAATAACTGTATTATTTTATTCAGGACTCATTTAGTTGCAAATGACAGAATCCAAAAACAAAGTCACTTAAATGGAAAAGGAATGTATTGGTTCAGGTAACTACAAAGTTTTTGAGTAGATCTTTAGGCACAGCTGAATTCAGGGGTTCATTTGATATAAGTTTCTCTGAATTCTCACTCTCCTCCCCTCCCCAGTGCTCCAATTTCTTTAGATTTGGACTCTTTGGACAAATCACTGTGGACAGAAGTGTCATGATTGCTCAGTACTGGTCATATAACCTTTGCACCTACAACCATGCCTGGACCTTGGCAAGTGCTTATTAAACATTTGCTAAATAAATAGAATGTTTTCAGTAGCTTGGTGAGATTTAATGGGGTGAACCACAGATTGTAAGAGATTGATGAGTGACACGGTGAGGAGATAAGAAGACAGTGAGTATAACTAATTTCTCGAGAATTTCTTCCAGGAGAGGACTATTCTTTGGATGGAATCTGTTTTTGTTCATAAGGGGAAAACATAACTCCCAGGCTTATGAGAATAATGAAAACTAATATAGTAACGTTTTTGAGGAAGTGCGTGTGTGTGTGTATTGGAGGTGGGGTAGAGTGACAACAAGAGCACAGGTGGAATTTTACTTTGGAAATAATTTTCCTCCAAAGCAGGAGAAAAAGACAGAAGACAGGTGAGGAAAAAGATTTTAAAAGAAAGTGGAAAGCTGCTGAATCATTCAGAATCCAATGGCTTTTGTGTACTCAGTCCAAAAACATGAGAGAATGAAATATGAAGTAGAAAAAACTGCCCAGCCACTGTAATCGAAAGGATAGGAATGCTATAAGAATGGATTACAATGATTTTTAGAGTTAGATAACATGAACTGCTATCACACACACATACATATACATAGTGTATAAAATGGGATCAGTGATCAGATTCCAATAAAAGGTTTGTTTTCAGCTTTTTCTCTCCAAATATATCCGTGTGGCTCTTTCTTAATATGATTCTGTTTTTTAAATCGGGAAAATTACTATTGTAATACAAATTCCCTGAAGTCAAGATGAAGGCATGTACTTGCATTTGACCAGGGATAAGAAGGAAGTCAGGACACTTACATTGTTTATTGGCTCCAAAAATCAGCTTATTGGATGATTATACATCTGCGTTTCTCAGCATTCCAAGTTATACAAAGAAAGTGAGTATTCTCCAATCTACATGTTCTTTTCCTTTTTTCTTAACATTTGTTTATTTATTTATTTATTTTATCGTTGGCTGTGCTGGGTCTTCTTTGCTCCACGCAGGCTTTCTCTAGTTGCGGCGAGCGGGGGCTACTCTTCATTGCGGTGCGTGGGCTTCTCATTGCAGTGGTTTCTTTTGTTGCAGAGCATGGGCTCTAGGCTCATGGACTTCAGTAATTGTGGCTCACGGGCTCTAGAGCACAGGCTCAGTAGCTGTGGCGCATGGGCTTAGCTGCTCCGCAGCATGTGGGATCTTCCCAGACCAGGGCTAGAACCCGTGTCCCCTGCACTGGCAGGTGGATTCTTAACCACTGCGCCACCAGGGAAGTCCCTCCAATCTCCATTTTCTGATATTCTTGGGGAAATGATGAGAGTTGATATTTTAAAATTTTGTATAGAATGGAATTATTTCATATCTCATTAGAATTCCAACATTATAATTATGAGTCTGCTAAACACACACACAAGTATCTGAAAAGACATGATAATATTTTCATTTGCAATTTAAAAAAGTGATTTTTGAAATCAAATTAATACACCTAAAAATAAAATGAAATAAAATTCTGTTGTATGTAAGTCACCTAGTATATACCTAGTTTGTGGTGTTTTCTTATAGCAGTCCGAACCATGACAGAACTTTCAGAAAACCCAATGACAAAACAAACAAACAAATCCTTATCCTCTGTGCAATCCTCAGTCGGAACAGAGAAGGATAAAGTATAGGATGTCAGAGATATAAAAATTGGAAAACGTGGGAATATAAGGTTATAAAGAACTGAAGTGCCTGACGACAGGGTCCATACTGGGGAAAGAGACAAATGAACACAGAGGCAAGCTCATGAACCGTGACAGTGGGAAAATGGTCAAGGGAGTAGAGGTTATGGGGATATTCAGAGCAGATCGAATAGGAGTGAGAAAGATAGGAGACGTTGAAGTGATCGTGAGCCTTGAGGGGAAAGCAGTTTTGATGCTGTGTTGCTAGGCAACTCAAGTGGAGAAGGAACGGAGGTAATGGGAGTTGAGGGGACTGAGGCATAAGAGGTCAAGGTTGTGGATGACTCTGGAACTTGCAACTGTAAAGTATAACATCATACAGATGAACCCAACCCCAGGGGTGAGCAGTGAAAGGACTTAGAATGAGGTGAAAGAGCGAGAATCATCCCTGGGGGGTGAGCCATCTCTGGGGCTGTGTATTTTGTCCATTACCATTTCTAAACAGTGCTAACAGGACCATCTGGGTCAGTCCTGGCCAGAGACAGGTCATCAGGTTCTTAGCCAGACAGGAGATGTGGAAAGGGTTATCAGACCTTGCCTGGTGCACAGGGAGGCTGTGGTTGAGTGAGTAGCTGTATAGGCATATTGTTTTGTGTTCTGAGCCTTAAATCCCTTTAAAATAACTGACAGCAGAGATACCTTCTACCCACAATCCTAGAGCCAGCCCTTGCCAGGTACCCCAAAACTGGGGAGAATTTCTCATCATGACATCTTAAGAAAAGTCTACCCCTGGTTTACACGCATAATAACCTACATGATGGCGTCTTTCCTTACCCCCACCACTTTCTAAACATTTACATGCTTAACTTGTGTCCTATGTTTTATTAATTTATCCATTCACTCACTCATGTAGCTATTGTCTTTCTAACCCCTCCCTTTAGAATGAAAGCTTCATGAAGGTACGGATCTTTGTTATATTTTATGTTCCCAGTTTCCTTCCCTGATCTGTGTCTTTCTAGCGGAAGTTGAATACACACACACACACACACACACACACACACACACCATGTATATACATATATATATATTTATGTTTTTTCCAATTACCTGTGCAAAGTTTTTTGATAATAGTTTATTGTAAAAGGATCAAAAATAAAGTTGGCATAATACTATTATAAATAAATATTTCTTCTCTTGCCAAGGTATTCCTAAATAATTTGCTTTAGCAGTATTTAAAGGATATAACAATGTAAAAGAGTAAGGAATTGAATTGCGTGGTCTATCCCTTTGTCTTCCCACACCTGTAATTACCTCTGTTTTAGTACATCTTACTCTTCTGCCTAAAGAAGGCATAGGTCGTTCTCTCTCTCATTCCCCTTCTTTTCTCACCACCCTACACCACATACACATACTCATTTACCACATATTCATCCTTAAACCTATTTGTCAGATCTGTGATTTCCATGTAAGTACTCCAATTCACCCTCTCTTAGGCATACTTCCCCTGATTTGCATCACTAATGAGAATAATGAAATTTCTAGATTCTGTACTGCTCTTGCTCTATCTTTATAATCATTGTCGCATTATTAAAATAATGAAAGCAAAATGTTCTGCTGCTTGGAATGCAGTGCTAATGAGGTCAAGGTAGTTGGTTCAATCTCTGGGTAGGCTAGTTAGTATTTCACACAGGAAAAAAAATGGTTTCATAGGTATGGACTGCACCCTTAACCTTAACTAGCCACCTTACAAAGACGTATCATTGCTTACAGGCAGACTATGGTGAGAGAAAGAGGATGAATTTAGGCAAATCCACAATGTAGGTAAGACTAGGGCCACTCTCATAACCAGCCCAGTTATCTTGGACCCCAAATTAAGGAGTCAAGCAAGTAGAATTAACTTTAACAAATGGCAATTGCATATATTTCAAGAGTATAAGAACAAATCATATAGAAATAATTAAAGATGAGGATAAATATTAAACAATGGGCACCATTTGGGGATGGCAATGCAAGGAATTGTGCTAAACTCTTTAAAAATATTAGTTTATTTTAGGGTCCCTTCATACAGCTGCACAGGTTGTGTACTGGACAACTTTAAAGGGAGCCTTTCACTTCTACTATGATGTGAATGGGCCACACAGGGGCATTGGCTCTTTAATCTTTACATCAGCTCCAGAACATAAGCACTAATACCCACCACTGTTGCCTTACACATGAGGAAAAGGAAACTATTAGAGAAAAAATAATTTGCTCAAGTCACACAGATAACAAATGTTGGAGACAGGATTCAAAGCTACTCCACTTAAGTTAAAGAAATCTTCAGAATGGGGAAAATAAAATATCTACTTAATTTGGGCAGGACAATATACTGAAACCTAGGAGAAACCCTCTGAAACCAGAAAGGGAAGTAACTTTATTACTTTCAGAAAAGTCCACAGAGAAAATGAAGAATAGTCCAGAGTCACATGGGATGACCTAAAGACTTCAGAACTAAATACAGGCTGAAAAAGCAATGGATCTCACCAGTAATCCTAATTCATATTTTCATCATAGCATGTCCTTGTTTAGGGCACACTTTAGCAAGGAAAAGTATAAAGACTCACCTGTGGGTTGTTTTCCAGACCTGGGAAATATAGAAAACTACCCTTTACTAAGGAGAGAGAAGATAGACTGGATGTTCTAGTGTTTTTCATAATATTTCTCCATTGGTGGAGGGGGATGCTTGTAAAATGCAGATTATCAGGTCCTCCCTTAAGCTATTCAACCTCCGGGTACCCAGAAGATACTTAAGCACATCAAAATTTGGGAAACACTGACCTAGAAGATGGATGAGGTGATAAAAAGTACTCAATTCCTAAAGCCCACAGATGGGCAGAGGATTTGGGAACAGATGAAAAGAGAAACCCCAAAAGGGCAATCAGGGACATCAGATTCAACCATAAACACCAAGTCCCCGTCTTGGACCTTCTCCTTTGAGATGGATACACAGTTGGATCACTATTAGGTGTTTCATCCCAGGATACAACCCATGTTAGGAGCAAAGCTGCAACGCCTGATACGATGGAAGACTAGGGGCTGGGAGTCAGAATAACCCAGATTCAAATCCCTGTTCAGCCTCTCACCAGATGGGTAACGTCTGGGCAAACAGCATATTTTTCTAGCCTCAGTTTCTTTACTTATACTATTAGGGTAAAAATACTCTCGGGCTTCCCTGGTGGCGCAGTGGTTGAGAGTCCGCCTGCCGATGCAGGGGACACGGGTTCGTGCCCCGGTCCGGGAAGATCCCACATGCTGCGGAGCGGCTGGGCCCGTGAGCCATGGGCGCTGAGCCTGCGCGTCCGGAGCCTGTGCTCCGCAGCGGGAGAGGCCACAACAGTGAGAGGCCCGCGTACCGCCAAAAAAACACAAACAAACAAACAAACAAACAAAATACTCTCTTGTAGCATTATGAGGATAAAAATGAGATGATTTATGTAAAGTGCCTGGTGTAATGTAAGTTCACATGCATGATAAGTGTTGTTGGAAGACCACTGGATATAGAAGGAAAAGTCACAGGCTGTTTTCAGATTGGGCAAAGGAATCAGTCAAAATGGGCTCTTCCTTGTTAAATACAGTGTTAAATTACTCAACTTCAAGTCTTAAATTTGGCTTTCACTTTGCCTTCATTGTACTATTTCAAGTGGAGTTACTGTACACAAAAAGAAATATCTAAGAAATGCAATGACAGGAAGGAAAAGACCAAAGCAGCCTTTGATACCAATGGACCACTTGGGTCTTTCCATGTGGGGTTGGGGATGGAGAGCAGTGAGAAGAGCGTTTAACGAGAAGCTAGAGGCATCTCTAAGGAGAGGAGGACAAGGCAGCTGAGCCGTCTTGAGTTTGCTTCATTTTCAGGACTACTGTTAAAGGAGAATCAGCAAGTGCTCACATAAGGATGGTACTGTGGAAACGTTGCTGATAGAGTCAATGACTTTGATTCCAAGAGACATTTTCTTCCTAATTTTTAGGACGGGGAGGAAAGCATTCGGCAGAAGCTTCAGGAAAGGTATAATCTTTTAGTTAGCTTGGAGGGAAAAATAAACAGCAGCAAGTCAAAAGGACTGCTGGTTAGACTTGGCAAAAATTGCCACTTAGAGGAGCATGACTGAGAGAGGCTGCTTGCATGCAGGGGTGTACACTGCCGCTAACTCAGGATGTCTGGGAAACGGCGGTGCGCTGGTTAATGGGACATTATGCTTTCCCAACTGTTTCCATCATTACGCAGCACATATGGATTGCCAATTTTCAGATAAATGGAATGCATGTGGAATCTGAAAATATTCAGAGATTGTCTGGTCTACGGCTTCCATTTTATAGATGAGGACATTTAGGCCCAGTTAGGAATAATGTGTGTGAAGTCACAGCTAATTAGTAATGTAGCCAAGATCAGAACCCGGATCGCCTCATTTTTCTCCTCAGGTCAATGTTTATTTCCACTGCCCCAGTGGTTACAGAACTCTTTTTTTTTTTTTTTTTTTTGCGGTACGCGGGCCTCTCACTGTTGTGGCCTCTCCCGTTGCAGAGCACAGGCTCCAGACGTGCAGGTTCAGCGGCCATGGCTCACGGGCCCAGCCGCTCTGCGGCATGTGGGATCTTCCCGGACCGGGGCATGAACCTGTGTCCCCTGCATCGGCAGGCGGACTCCCAACCACTGCGCCACCAGGGAAGCCCTGTAGAACTCTTAACATTCTTGAATAATTTTTGGTGATTGAGAATTTTAAGTGCCTTGGAGGTTGCCATCACTGGTTACCTGTTTGCCCTGGGCCAGGCTAAAGGACAGAAGTTAGGCACGTAGCAGATTGGGTTGAATCTCTTATCACTCAGTACAGTAGCCCCACACTTCCTATTTTAAACAAACTATTGATAGTCACTTGTTCATTTATCATTTACTTCTCTCTCATAAACTTTTATAAACTATGCAAATGAAAATGATTAAGCTTTGTGGGTGTTGCAGAAGCCGTGGTTTTCGATGGAAACTTAGAAATGAAATAGGCGTGTAGAAAACATTTTAAAATAGGATGATTAAAAGAAGGCTCATTAAGTATATTAAAAGCAACAGCCCACAGGCTTAAATTTTGCTTTTGCAAGGCTATCGCAGTGCAGGTTGACCTGACACTCAGTTGAAATACTGGAAGGCAGGCACAAGTGGAAAACATGCTAGAGGTAATTTTAGGGAAAATCCCACCTCTACAACTCACAAAACCTGTAATCAATCCACCGTGAGAACAAGACTGCTGTGGAAATATCATTTGGTAGCATTACTTGCATTTGAAGATATAAAGTAGAAAGTTTTTTTAATGTTTATTCACATGCTTATGTTTAATCTCACTAATAAATTTATATTAGTCTCTAAGACAGAGATAGAATTAAGGGTTGGGAGTCTAGGGTAGATTTCTAGAACAGGCTTCTCAGACTTGAATGTGCATGGGCATCAACTCGGGAATGAGCATATGCAGATTCGGATTCAGTAGGTCTGGGGTGGGAACTGCTATTCACATTTCTAAACTTCTCCCAGGAGATGCTAACTGCTGGTCCCTGGACCACATTTTGACCAGGAAGGGTTGAGACGAGTGAGAAGCAAAGGGAGGAGCAAGAGAGATCTACTACTCAGGGAAATTAAGTCTCTATGGCTGATCTCTGTCTCACTAGAAACACAAATAATAATTATTATACATCAGAGTGAAGAGACTTTGGTTAAGGACTTGTAACTCAGAGTCCGTATGTTTTGGTGCTAAAAAGAAGTGCAGGGCTTCCCTGGTGGCGCAGTGGTTGAGAGTCCGCCTGCCGATGCAGGGGACACGGGTTCGTGCTCGGGTCTGGGAAGATCCCACATGCCGCAGAGCGGCTGGGCCCGTGAGCCATGGCCGCTGAGCCTGCGCGTCCGGAGCCTGTGCTCTGCAACAGGAGAGGCCACAACAGTGAGAGGCCCGCGTACTGCAAAAAACAAACAAACAAAACAACAACAACAAAAAAGAAGTGCGTGCGTTGTGTGTGTGTGTGTGTGTGTGTGTGTGTGTGTGTCTGTGTCCCTAGTCCTCACACCTATCCTCCACACTGGAGTCAAAGTAATCTTTATAAAACTCTAAATTACCATGTTATTCCATTTAAAAAAAAAAAACCTTTCAGTAGCCCTCGTTATTGTACAGACAACGTGCAAACTCTTAAAATATTTGACATTATTCCCCTGGATCCGGTTACTGTCTCATGTCTTACCACTCTCTAAACACACCAAACATCTATTAGTCCTTCAAATAACATGTTTTCTCTCCCCCATAGGTCTTCATAATACTGTTCCTTCTTCCTGAAACACTCTTTCTCTTCCCCTCTCATTTTACTATTTCTTTTCCTCACTTACTATCCCTTTTTACCCCTCGGGGGAAGTCTTCCTCGATGTATTGTGTCAAGTTCCTACCGTAACTCATCGTATTGCCATAGTCAGTTTACTTGAACGTCTCCCCCACTGTACTCAGTTCTCCTTGGGGGCAGAGACCATGTCTTTTTTGCCCATTATTTTATCCTTTTTTCTTGGCTTGACCATCTTTAGGGAAACAGTTCCTAGCTCTTGAATAAATAAATGAACGAGTAACAGTTGCAATCCTGGATGGGAGTGTGGGAGAGGGATGATGTAGGGCATTGTCCAGAGAGAGTAGAAAATATTGGTTGGGGTAACCTCATGAAGTGCGAGCAGCAGCCAGAATGCATTTTTCTAGAAGAGGAGGCCCAAGATCATGAAGCATCATACTGGGCAAATGGAATTGGGAAGGGAAGGCGGAAACAAGGAAGTTTCAAAGGGATGGGGAAGAGAGTATAGAAGACAAAATACATAGATCTAATTGTGGTTCTCCTGGGGCTATTTAGACAACATTATAGACCCTCCTGGAGAGACAGAAAACCTGTACTGGGGATAGACAGAAGGTAGAGGTGAGTGGAAACTGGAACAAAATACCTTCCCTAAATCCCTGCAGAAGCAAAGGATAGCTGCACTGGGAAGCCTGAGACTGCTGACAGTGTGGATTTAGGAGGCATTTAATTGCTTAACTACTTTAAGATGTGAGAACAGTCTTGGATTAGTTTATGGAACAAAAATAACATCTTGTGTGACCCATGTGACAATGAAGGGCATATTTGTGAAATAGTCTATATCCAGAAGAGAACAGGCAGGAAGAGAAGAGAGGAGACGTAAAGGGATCCTAAAATAAAACTTGCCTTGGGCCCCGTGCACGCAGGATGATTATTCACGTACACAAGTCAGGGAGACACTGTTGTTAGTGTTCAGTGGTGATACTTCTGACACTTGGATTTGATTTCTGAAACTGTCATTTTCAAACCTTCTAATAAGCAATGACCCTTTTGTCAAATAAAATATCACTCCTTGGACAGGAAAGATTAATCAGGTTGAAAAGAAGCCTGAGGAAATGAACAACGAGTCCAGGCTCCCACACCCTCCCACCATCCCATCTTGGGTTCCTGGCAGAACCTCAAGGCTTTGAAATATATGCTCACAGTCCAATTTCTTCTCTCTATCGGTCCCCTTCCCCTCCCCAAACATTTAGTGACCTACATTTGCACAGACCTCATGGATTGCTTATCCCACTGACATCTTGAAAGTTTAAATTCAGTTTTGACTCCAAATGATATTTCATATATAAATATACATATATAACATGGACATATGCATATGTATATATATTATAAATCTCATATATATATACCCACATATATATCACTCTCTCATATATATTCATATATCTATATGAATGTTTGCACCATTTACCATTAGATATAAACAAACACAAAGATTTATTACATATCAACATTTAAAGGAAGCAAAAGGCAGTAATAGTACATTTTTTTCAATTTTAATTTTGTTTGTTATCAATCACTTTCTAACAGAATTCTGTGTTTCTAATTTACTCTAGATCATTTCAGTTCAATGACCTTGCCAGTGAGTGATCAATACTGATCGATAATGCATCTGGCCTTCATGGAGAGATCCTCTAGAAGAGATTTTTAATAAGCTGCTCAACCTTAAAAGAGTACATGATAGTCGCTCCCTAAATATTTGTTGAAAGATCAACTGAATGAATGAGTACAGGCTTTTCTTTTTCTTTTTTAAAATTGTTATTTCATCACAGAAGCCACGATGGGGTCTGAGTTATAGAGGAAATTGCTATAGACATGGAATCAGAAGGTCTGGGTTGAGTGCCAACTCCAGATAATTTCTGGTTTGATGCTAAGCCCCATTTTCATTTTTTGTAAAGGTGGAATAGCAAGTAACTCCTTGAAGCTATGACCTGCTATAAATATTCCAATGACTGTCTTCGGTAAAGTCTGCACTCCTTTTGAGCACTAAAGCACATTTCCCCAGGAACCCCAAGGAGAAGAGCAGAATTTTTTGAACATTTTTTTTCTATTTAGTATTTTCCTTGTCTATAACTATTCTGTCTAAAGATAGCAGAAATGATTTTATCCCCTGATATTCTCTCTAGCCAGGAATGTTTGTCTTAGTTTAAGGCAGCCCTCTAACCCCTACTTCTAATGAATATTTCATTCACATTGAAAGGATTTAATTAACTGTCTCTGCTTTCTAACAAAATCATATTTTTACTTGCCTTTGTAACTCCCAGCAAAAAAATATTTTTTTTAAGCAAGACTAACTTTTAAAAGGTCTGTCTGTTCTGTAGACTAAATGTGTCCCTCCCTCACCCCAAATTCATATGTTAAATCCTAACTCCCAATATCATGGTATTAGGAGGTGGGGCCTTTGGGAGGTGACTAGATCATAAGGGTGGAGCCATCATGAATGGGATTAGTGACCTTATACAAGAGAACCCAGAGAGTTCCCTTGTCCCTTCCACCAGGTGAGAACACAGTGAGAAGTAGGCCCTCTATGAACCAGAAAATGGGCTCTCACCAGACACTGAATTTTAGATATTCCAGCCTCTAGAACTGTGAGAAATAAATTCCTACTGTTTATAAGCCATCCAGTCTATGATATTCTGTTATAGCAGCTGGAATAAACAAAGACAGTCTCTAATCAACTGTTCGATTTAGGAATATCAGTTGGCCTCCCCAATGGTAGCCTGTATACCCAACCTTTTGCTATAAATGTGAACAGCCTCATATAGTGCATATGCTATACTATCAAGATACATTTCATAAACTGTACCTGCAACACAGGATTGAGAAACCAACTGCAGAATATAACACAGCAGGGTTTAATTAAATGTTAATAAAAACTAACATTTTTTGCTTTTCTTTTTTAAAAGTATTCCTTACCATATAGCTATGCCCAGATTATACTTTAGCAGAAGGCTGATAACCTAAGATTTTCTGATTCATTTAGAGAGAAGCATTATTTGTTGAGTTCCTAGTATATACCATATGTGCTTATTCAAACTTTATTACAGCCTCAGGAAGTAGCTATTATCCTTTCCATTTGATAAACCTCGATCCTAAAGCTCAGTCAACTTAAGAACCTGCCCACAGTTATGAAACACAAAAGCAGTGTGGCGGGATTTCAATCCAGATGTGAAAGATTTAAATCACAACCTCTCTCTTTAACACCATTTAGTTTCCCAAGAGATAAGAAGATGATTTTTAAAAGATACAGAATTTTACATTCTGATATAGAGCATATTTATATATAGATGAGATTTAGCTCTAATATGGAACACTAGATTCAGAATAAACGTCAGGTATAATAGGATACAACATTTAACCCATATCAGAAAATTATTAAGTCATTAAACAGATATTTTGTTAAGTGCCCTTTGCATGGCTGGTAAATGCTAGTTACTTGATTTACAAATGTAACCAAGACACAATCTACCTATGATATCCTTGGCAGTGGTCACTCAGCCTTAAATATTCCCAGCACCCAAGTCCAAGCACGTGCCAGCAATACTGAGTAGATGAAAGCTGGGCATTGCATCTCTAAAATATTATTTAACTCTTAAAGACCAATACAAATAATAAAAATGCCAAGACATTGATTCTTTCTTCTAGTTTAAGTCCTGAAATATACAACAGGATGCTCTTTAGTTCATTATATTTTCAGAATTTGATGACCCATGTTCCCCTTTTAGAAAACAGAAGCAGACAACAGAACCAGAGGTAAACTTCATGTCTGTGACAGTCCCCTTCTCCATGTCATCCTTCCATCCAATTTAGGCAACTGGGAGCTAACATTTGAGACAGAAGATAAGCAGAATAGCTAATCACCCAAGCAAATCATTGAATCACTCCAGCCTTTGATTTCTCCAGTTAAAAATGTGAATCTTATATACCATGCCCCTCATTAAAATACTAATCCACCCTTAGCATCAGAAACGTGATTGAGTTCCACAGCCCGTGCCCTACTCCAGCAGCAATGACGGATCAATATCGGTACACACGTCTTCTCACCCAAAACCAGTGGGGATACAAAGCTGTGAAACTGTAAGACAGATTCCTATTTCAGAATTGTCCCTATAGACGTAGGCATAATTATATGGGTATTGAGCCTGAAATGAGGATAATATCTGAACACTATTTTTCAGAAAACTTAGACTAGATACATAGATGATGGAGAGGTAGATAGATAGATGATAGATAGATGGATAGATAGATGAAAAATAGATAGATAGATAATCTGAAAATTGTAACAGAGCATATAACTATATTTTAATTACCTTGAAAGAGTTCATGAATTTTGATTCATGTAAATGATATATGTGAACATTCAGCCCAGAAAGGGATCTAGCACCCTCTTGTGAAAAGCTGTTGTTGCCCGTGGAAGTGATCCTCAGGATGGCGGGGATTAATGCTGCAGGAATGCTCTCAGTAACAGTATAATGAAGCGTCAGACACCTTTCACTAATAACAAAGTAAGAAGGCACAGGGTCAGAATATGATGCTTCTGATACGGCCTCATTAGCAAAAAAAAAAGAGAAAAAATTCACCAACCATATTTTGGTGAGTACTTGCCATGTGCCAGAAATTTTGTATAAATGTTTTTGTTTGTTCTTAGAAAAACATTTCAAAGGTGGACTTATTTTCCCTAATTCTCACATTAGGAAACTGAGGCGCCTAAGGTTAGGAGATACGTACAAACGAATGAAAAGAATACTGGTAGAAGTGTTGCAGTTTGATGCACCTGCCCTGACTCAAAGAACATAAGATGCCCATTTCCTCTAGGACCGGGCCCACTGGCAACACGGCAACTTGTGCACTTATGTTCAGTAAGGACAGAGCTAGGAATCTGACTAGGGTGAACTTGACTCCAGCTCCTAATTAAGAATTAGGAGTTGTCACTAATGACTAATTAGAATTAGTCGCCCATTTGCTTATTTACTAGCATGCACTTATCTGTTCTTTACACATTAGAGGTTAATTGTCAACTTTGTCCCTCATTTTGCATTCTGATTTTCTTAATGATATTACTCCATGTTTGCTACCTTATCTTGTGGAACCCGTCCTGGAGGAAATGTGCACTTCCTTTTTTTTTTGGTGTCAGGGCAGATGTATTGAACTTTAGCCAGGAAACAAACATATTCATATCTACCAATATCCCTTCATCTGCATTTATATACTACCCCTTAATTTACTGCTCACGTGCATTAAAAACTACCTTCTGTATTTTACTGACAATGGATGGTACTGATTAGAAGATGCCCTGTTATTTTACGAGTCACCAAGAAACATATATGGCCAATTAAATTATCACATAATGCTTTCTTATCATCAACTCTAAGATGTAATTCAATTTCAGAAATATTAATTTGTGAATAAAATATAGGTACCTTAGAACTGATGAAATATGGCATGTGTTACGTAGCTCTCGTAGCATGCTATACTGACTACGTATTTTTTGCTTGGATGTAATTTACACACACAACTCACTACTCATCTACCTTTTGCACAGCTCCAGTTCCAGTGTGCATGCACAGGTAGGCTGGCCTTGTGTTTGATCACGTGGACTCTGGAACCACCCTATTTGGGTTCAGGATGTGCCTCCTACTACTATGACCTTGGAAAATTCCTTAACCTTTCAGTGGATCATATTCCTCTTCTCTAAAACACAGATAACAAAATCTGTCTCATAGGGTTATTGTGAGGATTAAATGAGTGAAACTGTGCCTAGTACATATTTAATGCTTCAAAGGTATTTACTGTTAACATCGCTGTTATTATGATTACAGAGTACATGAAGATGTGAGCTGTATTGTACTCCTGATACAAATCTTTACAATGCCCAGGGCACTCCATCTCAACTTCAAGATGCAAACCTTTCCAAGTATGCAGCTGTTCCAGACGACAGGAATGCATGCACAGACCATCACCATGACAGTTAGACAACCTGCCACGCAAGCCACATCCTTCCAACTTATATATCCCCAGAGGACACACACAGCTATGCACAGAGAACCTGCTGTTTCTTAAGTATATCCACTTTCCATAACTTTACAATTAATATTAATCCTGATCTTGAAAATAAGCTGTGAACCAAAGCAAATCGCCTTAAAACCAGATTTTCATTAATGAGGAGATTTACTGTAAGTTTCTCCCCGCCTACCTTCCTCATTTGGCTTTTGTGAGGAATTACAAAGCATCTTTCCCTGGTGAGATCCACACCATGACTGCTAATACATGGTTGAGAGTACTTTGTTGTTTTTTTTTTTTTTTGCGGTACGCGGGCCTCTCACTGTTGTGGCCTCTCCCGTTGCGGAGCACAGGCTCCAGACGCGCAGGCTCAGCGGCCATGGCTCACGGGCCCAGCCGCTCCGCGGCATGTGGGATCTTCCCGGACCGGGGCACGAACCCACGTCCCCTGCATCGGCAGGCGGACTCTCAACCACTGTGCCACCAGGGAAGCCCCGGTTGAGAGCACTTTCGTACTTAATTAGTGGAGAAATATAAGTAAAGGCAGAACCTCATTCACCTCCCTCATTCATTTCCCCTCTGATGACTTACTGTGACATCACACACTGATACAGCACCTACACACAGTCCCATGTTTAACAAGTGTACCGGCTCAAGGCCTAGGCGGTCTTTAACCTTCCGTCTGTCCCCATCCACACCTTGAACATCAATATGTATGTATGCTCACCTCAGGCATCCATTTAACGTCAAGTGCATTTAGAGAGTCCCCAACACACCCGTTCCTCCATCCTGTACCTTTTCTCCCCTGCTCATACTTGCTTGAGCTGTGTTTCTCAGAGAGGTGGATACATGTACCCATGGCTCTAGCAAGAATCTCCTTTTCCTTTTTCTATTGCTGCTGCAGTTCTTTTAGACATTAGGTAAAAATAACGTATCTAGCACCCTGTTTCCAAATACATCTGAGATGGGCCAGTGGAGTTTGATTATGGAGAAAAAACCAAAGTCACTTATCAAGACCACAAAAAAATGAAGGCACACTTTCATTTGTTCTTCCTGTCTGTCTCTTCTCTGTTTACTCTTCTTATATAAAAAGAGAAGAGGGAAAGACAGCATGGCATAGCAGAGTCAAGAAATGTATCTATCTTGTGTAATCTGACCCCATACCTTTTCATAAGAACTAGGTAACAAGTGTAAATCAGGAATCATGGGATTGTCTAACTATGAGTCTGTGTCATAGCCCAACTGATAATTTAACTTTGATCCTTCTTCATAAGGTGGTGATAATACACATGGCCACAGACATTGGTATGTAAGATCTCCTCACTTGAGTCATCATAATAGTTTGTTAACCACAGTAAAATGGGGAATCCAACTCTCTGCCATTCACTGATAAACTACCAAGGGAGACCGAGGCCCTCTGCTTTGTCAGTAGTGTTTTGAGCTGATCAACTTCTAATTTTACTTTTGAAATTTTAATTCACCTTTTCCTTTATATTTAGGACCTTTCCCCACCTCTCAATCCAGACAGCACGCTACATGTTCTGGGTTTTACTAAATTATCTATGATCTTGTTTTTCAAACATCTTATGGCTTAAGCAAGCAACCATTAAACAAACACTAGGTGCAAAGAGATGATTTCAGTCCTCAACTAATGTAAGAAAGGATGCATGTTTTCTATTGGTCTTTGTTTTTCCCGTTTATTTCTCCTTTTTCTACCCTTGAAATTTTTCTTACTCACGTCATGTTGAAAATGTCAAATTCTAGCCATTTCAATATGGACTTAAGGCAAGGAGCTCTTAGGACCGTGTCCCTGGTGCTGTTTTATCATACGTAAGACTCAGGCCCTTGTGTTTGAAGGGCCACTGAGGCAAGGATCTCCTTGTCCTGAGTCCCTAACATCTATCGGTGTCTTGACCATGGTTCTAATGGGCCAGCATTATGCTAGTGAAACTCTGGAGCATGGGACTCAAGAATGTCTACCTAGAGGAGTGAGGGCAATGCTGAAAATTACCACTTTTATGGGATTTTCAGAGAATGAAACTATTCATTTTTAACAAAGTAACAATTATTTAACAAGTAGTTGCTCTGTGCCCTCTCCAGGCTAGATGCACGGGATACACATCTTCATCATCACTGTCAGATTTTTTTGAGTATTCACTATGTGCCAGGCACTGTTCTTTACTTTTAATAAATACTAAATAAAGTATAGTCCCCATACCGAAGGAATCATTATTTTCCTCTCTCTCATGCTTAGGCATTTCCCTCCCAGGGACTTTGAGATTGAAGAAATCTCTGGGTTCTACCACTCATTGTCTGTAATTGGAATGAGAGCAGAATTAATTTGGGATCTTCCACCTCTGTAGTCAGTCTTTCCACTGGCAATCCATTTTGTGTATTTAAGCTCTTTCCTTTTATTAAGTTTCAAACCTTTCAAGATGGGCTGTATAGAGGCAGCAAGGCAAAGAGGAGACCATGGCAGGATCCTGAGACACCGACCAGATTGCCTTCTGTTAGTCACACCTTACATGCCACCTGCGTTGGACCAGGTGGCTATAACCCAACAGAATGACACATCACACATGCCTGGAGGCAGAGGTTGCCAGGAAGACTTTTACTGCTTTCTTTAAAAACAACCAAACCAAACAAAACCAAAAACCTGAATGGAGAGAGCAATCCTGTCCTGGTTATTTATTTTGGAAAAAAAAAAAAAAAAAGGGTTAACCATGGGACATTACATATAACTCAAAGCCGACCAAATATAAAGTAGTTCACAAGGGGGTGTGCTCTGGACTTTACCACCCTTTCCTGCAACAGATCATTTCTTTCTGAAAATGAATGTCTGAAAAAAACTACAAACAAACAAAAAGAAACAAGAGATGCAATTCCACGGGCGGAGTATGAAGCTGGTGAGATGTGAATAAGGAATGCTGAACAGCTCAGCAGGACCATTAGCTATTTGTTTATTAAGTTTTCCAGTATAGTAGATTGATCTGAAAATAACAGAATGTTTATGAAGCATGAAGCATTGCCTAAGCTTTCAATTAAAATGAAATAAAACAAAATGCTGGATATGTGTTCTTCGTAGGAAATCTCATTAGAGCATTGGTCATCACAGCCAGGCATGGCCTCATTGCCTTTCCTGTTACTCCAGCTCACTGCCCACTGGCTCAGATCAGGCACCAGTGTAAGTAATGCAGCCTTCGCTAACATGGGCTTTGTTCTCCAGGGTGTAACATATCACAGTGATCTTTTAAGAGAAAGGCCAGCACTATGACCCCACTTTATAGTTGAAAAAATAAAGTACATCAACTGGCTTACCATCGGATCCACTGTAAAAATTAGGAATAGCACATAAAGTTCAGGAAACAATGTTAACACCCTGAAACACTTAGCATCTCTGTGCTTGTACTTTTGTGGTATCTTTTTTTTTTTGCCAGGGGCTTGAACTCAGGGAGGGAAGTGGAGAAAAGAAGAGAGCATTAAATGAAGAAGAGTGGGAGAGTGCAAGTCAGGGAATGGAACAGACCATTGACACATGCTGATAGCTGGACGTCAGGGAGCACTGAGCAAAGCACAGCAGGGCATGGGTAGTGGGAGATAGCGTGGGAGCTGCGATACTGTGATTTATAATAAGAAATATATATTTGGTTTTCATCCCTGTTTCTGGCACAGAGATCCTAAAACCCTTGGAATTTCCTAATTGATAAGAGCAATAAAGATGTCTTGTTATTCCTAACAAGCCCCTCTCAACAGTACCTTAGTTTATGTTACCGAGGTGACTTTCAGATAGCCCCTAAATGTAGGTGCTGGTTGCCAGGAGAACCAACCAGGTGATTAAAGGTTTGGAACTTTCAGCCCCACCCCTGATCTCCAGGGAACGGCGAGGGGCTGAAGATGGGAGTTCATTCACCAATGACCAAAGATTTAATCAATCAAGCCTACGTAATAAAGCCTCCATAAAACCCCAGAACGAAGGGATTTGGAGAGCTTCCGGGTGAACATGTGGAGATTCGGGGAGAGGGCATGGAAGCTCCACGCCCCTTCCCACATACCTTGCCTTATTTTCTTCCATCTGGCTGTTGCTGAGTTATACCCTTTTATAATAAACGGTAACCTAATCAGAAAAATGTTTTCCTGAATTCTGTGAGCTGCTCTAGCAAATTAATCAAACTTGAGGAGGGGGGCATGGGATCCTCTGATCTATAGCTGGTGGGTTCAGAAACACAGGTAACAACCTGGACTTGTGACTGGCACCTGAAGTGGAGGGAGGGGAGGGCAGTCTTTTAGGGCTGAACCCCTAACCTGTGGGATCTAACACTATCTCCGAGAACATAGTGTCAGCATTGAGTTGAACTGCAGGATACCCAGCTGGGGTTGTGGAGTTGCTTGATGTGTGGAAAACCTACAGGTCCAGTGTCAGAAGTGAAGTTGTGTTGTACATGGAAGAGTGTGAGAGGAAAGAGGCCACACGGGAGGGGGGTATTTTCCTTTACAGGAACTTTGACTTTTCTCTCAAGAGCCAAACAAAGGGAAGAGCTGTAGGGTCGGTTTAATTTTCAAGGTCCAGGAAAAGTTAAAAATAAATACATGAAGAAATGAAGAAATGAATGAATGAACGAGTCTAAATTTGTCTACAAGCAATCAGAACCAGAAACAGCAGCCAAAGACAGTATTATGGTAATTTTCTGTTCTTAGCTTTAATGGTTTTTGTATGTTTGCTTGTTCTTGGCCTAGTAAAATCTCACTAAGCTACATACCAGGGCTACTTAGCTTTGGAGTCTCTTCACTACTGTCTGTCTTAAAATCACTTCTACTTTTCCCAGTCCTCTGGAAATGTGAACTGCATTGAAGTCATTTGTAGGCCAAATTCCCATTATACTTGGAGAAATTCCAGTTGTGGACAGTTTTCACCACCCACAGCCGGTGGAAAAATTACAAATGAATAGTGCATATTGATAACCTGAAATGGCTCCAGGTAGAGAATAGAGCCTCATAGTTCCCATTTTCTAGTTTTCCTAGTGTTAGGATGAGATTTCTCCTCTTTTCTAAAGAAAGCAATGACTCAGTAGTGAAGTTTTAAAAATAATGAACCATCGATCCATGAAGCCAAAATAGAACTCGTTCTCCTTTTCCCGAACTTCATTCTTCTCGTCTTGTTCGTGAACCGCAGTGGAGTTTAGTTGGAAGAGTACTGTTAGGAGCCAAGTAGAAGCGAAGCAACCGTGTTTCAGGCCTGGCTCAGCCAGTGAGTAGCTGTGTGATCTTCAGCAAGCCAGTTACCTTGGAGTAGGACTCTGTGTTATATCAAGGTAGTCCCGGCTCCAGAAGAGCATGCTATACAAGTAGGCAGCTCTGGTTTAGACTCTACCACTTCCTAAAGATTGAACTTGGGCAAGCTGCTTACCCATCTCTCCTTCCATTTCCTCAAGTGAACAGACCTCACAAGGGCTGGTGAGGACTCAATGGTATAAGGCTTCCAAAGAGCTTACAAAGGCGCCTGGCATACAGTAAGCACTCTTGGCTTTTGGCTATTATGATATGCATATGCATATATGATAATTATGCATTATTATCATATGATATTATGATAATGCTTAAGCATCTCCAATAATAGTAATTTCCTGTGTGCCTGGTGTGTGTTTTTAGCCAGGTACTTTACTAACTCACAGACTGGGTAAGTAATGATTTGGAACAATCAGCACTGGAGGCAGGTTTAGGGAGGAGAGTCTGGCTGATTGCTATCGGGTTATTTTTCTTTCTTTTATGACCCATAACCAGTACTCACTGCAGCGATATGTATTCATAAACTGCTATCCCGGAGACCTGGAAGGGAAGTTGCTCTTTAAAGGCCGCTCAGAGTGTCTGGATTGGCATTTTGTGGTTACTACACAGAAATAAACTGTCGGAGAAGTGTCAATATAGCTAGTGTGGTCTGCTTTGGTGTGTCAGACCTGTTCCAGGTATTTGGGGTAGATGGGGGCAAATAAATAAATAAATAAATAAATAAAAGAAAAGCTAAGATATTTTAATCCTAGAAGTACTTTAGGTTCATTCAGGCATCTAAGGCAACCACAATATGAAATAATGAGGTCTTCTAAAACAATGTATATCTATGCATATGATATTATTGAGCTAAGTATAATCGTACATTTGAAGGGATATTCTAGGACAGGGAGTTTCAGTGAAGTATGAATTTTCAGGGAATCTTTATGCTTAACATAGATTTCTGCACAGGTACTTGAGGGAACCGTGGAATTTGTAGAGTATGTAGAAGGGATGGAGAATTATAAGAAAAAAAAAGAAATTAAAAAAATGAACATTCCAGAGGCAGAAGCTGCAGCATATATATGTGTGTGTGTGTGTGTATACACACACACACATATATATATATACATATATATATATATATACACACAATGAGGTGCTAGGGAGGTCTTTACTAGCTAAAGGACAGGCATAATATCTGTTAGGTTAGGGGGTACACATGGGTCCCACATTTCAGATTTTTGGTTTTAATCCATAAGGTATTAATGAGACATTATTGAATTCTGTACAAGGAAAAAATATACTAAAGTAAGTGAAGAATCCAATAATTGAACCATAGAAAATTGCTGATATTTCACCATTTTTGCCCTACTGAAAGGGTAATAATTTCCTATGGTTCTATCTAATATCCTAAAATCAATCTGCCAGTTGAATAAGAGACAGGGAGATTAACTCGGAGGCTAAATACATTATATAGAGGTACAATCTCATGGGCTTTGATAAAAGTGGATATTTGGGACAAGGAGAGAAGAGAGAATTTTACTGACACATTTTTGCTTGAGTTTTCTTAACGTCTATTTTCTATTTCTTTTTTTGGTCTTATTCTTGGGGAAAGCAAAGCATTTGCTTTCTCCCATATTTTGGGTTCATTTATGATGATTCTGATCTCTTAGCTGCTTAACCTGTAGACCCTCTACGGAACACTGCAAGGCCCCTTCTTAGCGGAGCAGCCAGTATGAGCTTAGTTTCCTAGGCTAGGACTGTTATGCTGCATTTGATATGTGAACTGAAACATGCATGGATAAGCACAGTTACTGAAAACAAACTTTCAGTCTCATTATCAAAGCTCTTTGTTGGATTTGGAAAAATGCTGTAGGTCCAAGGAAACCAAATCTTCTAGGGATATTCTTGGTTTTAAATATTTTAGAAAAAAAAAAAAAAACAACACTTGTTCTTATCTAAGAAGGCTTGTGAGGCCTCATCCTCGGAATAGTCAAATTTAGGAGTTATGTAAGGATGTATGTATAATTAATAAAATAAGGATATATAGCTACTCAAATGTTTTCAGCTTCCAAAAATGATTATGCGTTCTATTTGGAGCTTAGGAAAAACTTAATTTCTTTGAACCATTTCAACCCACTTTTAATTCTGTGGTATAGACATACAATATACAGCGTGACAAAATTAGGTCACCAACTGACGTATATACAGTCAAGTGAAATGCTTACAAAGTTATACCAAAAATAATACCATCCAAGCTTGTAGAATTGGGATGGCAGAATATGTATGTTTTTTTTTTTTTTTAACTTTTTAGTTACATCAATTGTACATAATGCCAAAGATTTGTACCTGTGGTAATCTGCTTGATCTCTTTCTTCCTCTGGCCTAAATATAGCACTGACTTCCTTGCCTCCTATGGAAAATACGGATTTCCTGTTGTTGCTCTGGTCAGTAACTGAAAACAACACAGCACAACAAATACCTTGGCTAACCCACTTGCTAAACAGGTAAGTGGGGAAAAAATGGTCATCCCCCTGTGTGTGTGTGTCCATGCTTTCTCTTTACATGTTCACTGTAACATGTCTCCTCCCCCTCTTTCTCTGTCTCTCCTCTTAATTAACAGAAAAGAAAGAGGGAATAAATGACAAATGGAGGAACTTCTCTTTCTAATAATATAGGATCATCCATTAGTCAGACCCACAAGCTCAAAGTGAGTTCCACAGCTCTGCCTGGCCCTGATGATATCTTTGGGAGGGTCTGTGCCAACCTCCCTCTTTTTTGCTGACGCATTAAGCTCTGAGTGGTCCTTCACAGGCTGAGTGAAATGGATTTAAAGCTTGGCCCAGAGCCACTTAGCAGTTTGGAAACGTTGCACTCATAGCCAGAAGAACAACTAAAAATACGGTTGCACTTTTTGCTTCATATTTCCCTCACCCATCTTAGCATCAGACTATTGTTTGTTTAATGGTTCATGATTATTGCTTTGTGTCACCTGCTGGATTCTGAGCTCCTAGAAGTCAGAGCCTTGCCAGCCACTTTGCACCCTTCACAGTGTATTGTGCGGACATTAAATAAACATTAAAATTCCCCAACGGTGGAATGACAGAGAAAGAAAGAAAAACATAAGAGGAAGATACAAGAAACTGGAGGTGAAGTTGTGACATAAGATGGAGGCAGTCTGGGGAATGTACCCAGAAAGAAGAAAGACACAACAGCATCCCGGTGGTTGCGGGCCAGGGGAGAGCGATATTTAATTAGAGATGTTTTCCTTTAGTTCTTCCTCCTTCTGGTTCCCTATTCATCTCCTTGTCCTCCACCCTTTCTCTTTCTCTATGAATAGCCCCCAAAGAAAGCTAAGCAACAAGAGTGGACAAGAGCTCAACAGTGCGGCTGCCCTGCAGGTTACAGGTGTGGAGAAGCCTGGGCAACACTAGGCTCTCTCTGTTTTTTATTTTTTGCTGATTGATTGATTGTTTTTTTTAACATCTTTCTTGGAGTATAATTGCTTTACAATGGTGTGTTAGTTTCTGCTTTATAACAAAGTGAACCAGCTATACATATACAGATATCCCCATATCTCCTCCCTCTTGCGTCTCCCTCCCATCCTCCCTATCCCACCCCTCTAGGTGGTCTCAAAGCACTGAGCTGATCTCCCTGTGCTATGTGGCTGCTTCCCACTAGCTATCTATTTTACATTTGGTAGTGGATATATGTCTATGCCACTCTCTCACTTCGTCCCAGCTTACCCTTCTCCCTCCCTGTGTCCTCAAGTCCATTCTCTATGTCTTTATTCCTGTCCTGTCCCTAGGTTCTTCAGAACCATTTGTTCTTTTTTTAGACTCCATATTTATGTGTTAGCATATGGTATTTGTTTTACTCTTCCTGACTTGCTTCACTCTGTATGACAGACTCTAGGTCCATCCACCTCACTACAAATAACTCAATTTTGTTTCTTTTTAAGACTGAGTAATATTCCATTGTATATATGCGCCACAACTTCTTTATCCATTCAACTGTCAATAGACACTTAGGCTGCTTCCATTTCCTGGCTATTGTAAATAGAGCTGCAATGAACATTGTGGTACATGACTCTCTTTTTTTTTTTAACACCTTTATTGGAGTATAATTGCTTTACAATGGTGTGTTAATTTCTGCTTTATAACAAAGTTAATCAGCTATACATATACATATGTTCCCATATCTCTTCCCTCTTGCATCTCCCTCCCTCCCACCCTCCCTATCCCACCACTCTAGATGGTCACAAACCACCGAGCTGATCTCCCTGTGCTATGTGGCTGCTTCCCACTAGCGATCAATTTTACATTTGGTAGTGTATATATGTCCATGCCACTCTCTCACTTTGTCACAGCTTACCCTTCCCCATCCCCATATCCTCAAGTCCATTCTCTAGTAGGTCTGTGTCTTTATTCTTGTCTTGCCCCTAGGTTCTTCATGACCTTTTTTTTTTTTTTCTTAGATTCCATATATATGTGTTAGCATACAGTAATTGTTTTTCTCTTTCTGACTTACTTCACTCTGTATGACAGACTCTAGGACCATCCACCTCACTACAAATAACTCAATTTCATTTCTTTTTATGGCTGAGTAATATTCCATTGTATATATGTGCCACATCTTCTTTATCCATTCATCTGTTGGTGGACACTTAGGTTGCTTCCATGTCCTGGCTATTGTAAATAGAGCTGCAATGAACATTCTGGTACATGACTCTTTTTGAATTATGGTTTTCTCAGGGTATATGCCCAGTAGTGGGATTGCTGGGTCATATGGTAGTTCTATTTTTAGTTTTTTCAGGAAGCTCCATACTGTTCCCCATGGTGACTGAATCAATTTACATTCCCACCAACAGTGCAAGAGGGTTCCCTTTCCCCCACACCCTCTCCAGCATTTACTGTTTGTAGATTTTGTGACTGTGGCCATTCTGACTGGTGTGAGGTGATACCTCATTGTAGTTTTGATTTTCATTTCTCTAATGATTAGTGATGTTGAGCATCCTTCCATGTTTGTTCGCAATCTGTATAATCTTCTTTGAAGAAATGTCTATTTAAGTCTTCTGCCCATTTTTGGATGGGGTTGTTTGTTTTTTGGATATTGAGCTGCATGAGCTGCTTGTATATTTTGAAGATCAATCCTTTGTCAGTTGCTTCATTTGGAAATATTTTCTCCCATTCTGAGGGTTCTTTTTTCATCTTCTTTATGGTTTCCTTTGCTGTGCAAAAGCTCTTAAGTTTCATTAGGTCCAATTTGTTTATTTTTGCTCTTATTTCCATTTCTCCAGGAGGTGGGTCAAAAAGGATCTTACTGTGATTTATGTCATAGAGTGTTCTGCCTATGTTTTCCTCTGTGAGTTTTATAGTGTCTGGCCTTACATTTAGGTTTTAATCCATTTGGAGTTTATTTTTGTGTATGTGTTAGGGAGTGTTCTAATTTAATTCTTTTACATGTAGCTGTCCAGTTTTTCCAGTATCACTTATTGAAGAGGCTCTCTTTTCTCCATTGTATATTCTTGCCTCCTTTATCAAAAATAAGGTGACCATATGTGCATGGGTTTATCTCTGGGCTTTCTATCCTGTTCCATTGATCTATATTTCTGTTTTTGTGCCAGTACCATACTGTCTTGATTACTGTAGCTTTGTAGTATAGTCTGAAGTCAGGGAGCCTGATTTCTCCAGGTCCGTTTTTTGTCTCTCAAGACTGCTTTGGCTATTGGGGCTCTTTTGTGTTTCCATAAAAATTGTAATTTTTTTTTGTTCTAGTTCTGTGAAAAATGCCATTGGTAGTTTGATAGGGATTGCATTGAATCTGTAGACTGTTGTGGGCAGTACAGTAATTTTCACAATGTTGATTCTTCCAATCCTAGAGCATGGTATATCTCTCCATCTGTTTGTATCATCTTTAATTTCTTTCATCAGTGTCTGATAGTTTCCTGCATACAGGTCTTTTGACTCCTTAGGTAGGTTTATTCCTAGGTATTTTATTCTTTTTGTTGCAGTGGTAAATAGGAGTGTTTCCTTAATTTCTCTTTCAGATGTTTCATCATTAGTGTATACGAATGCAAGAGATTTCTGTGCATTAATCCTGCCACTTTACCAAATTCATTGATTAGCTCTAGTAGTTTTCCTGTAGCATCTTGCTTTAGGATTCTCTATGTATAGTACCATCTCATCTGCAAACAGTGACAGCTTTACTTCTTCTTTTCTGATTTGGATTCCTTTTATTTCTTTTTCTTCTCTGACTACTGTGGCTAAAACTTCCAAAACTATGTTGAATAATAGTGGTGAGAGTGGACAGCCTTGTCTTTTTCTTGATCTTAGTGGAAATGGTTTCAGGTTCTCACCACTGAGAACGATGTTGGCTGTGGGCTTGTCATATATGGCCTTTATTTGTTTAGGTAAGCTCCCTCTATGCCTACTTTCTGGAGGGTTTTTATCATAAATAGGTGTTGAATTTTGTCAAAAGCTTTTTCTGCATCTATTGAGATGATTATATGTTTTTTCTCCTTCAATATGTTAATATGGTTTATCACATTGATTGATTTGTGCATATTGAGGAATCCTTGCATTCCTGGGATAAATCCCACTTGATCATGGTGTATGATCCTCTTAATGTGCTGTTGGATTCTGTTTGCTAGTATTTTGTTGAGGATTTTTGCATTTAAGCTCATCAGTGATACTGGCCTGTAGATTTTTTTTTTTTGTGGCATCTTTTTCTTGTTTTGGTATCAGGGTGATGGTGGCCTCGTAGAATGAGTTTGGGAGTGTTCCTCCCTCTGCTATATTTTGGAAGAGTTGGAGAAGGATAGGTGTTAGCTCTTCTCTAAATGCTTGATAGAATTTGCCTGTGAAGCCATCTGGTCCTGGGCTTTTGTTTGTTGGAAGATTTTTAATCACAGTCTCAACTTCAGTGCTTGTGATTGGTCTGGTTTTATTTTCTATATCCTCCTGGTTCAGTCTCAGAAGGTGGTCCGTTTCTTCCAGGTTGTCCATTTTATTGGCATAGAGTTGCCTGTAGTAATCTCTCACGATCCCTTGTATTTCTGCAGTGTCAGTCGTTACTTTTCCTTTTTCATTTCTAATTCTGTTGATTTGAGTTTTCTCCCTTTTTTTTTCTTGATGAGTCTGGCTAATGGTTTATCAATTTTGTTTATTTTCTCAAAGAAACAGCCTTTAGTGTTATTGATCTTTCTATTGTTTCCTTCATTTCTTTTTCATTTATTTCTGATCTGATCTTTATGATATCTTTCCTACTGCTAACTTTGGGTGTTTCTGGTTCTTCTTTCTCTAATTGCTTTAGGTGTAAGGTTAGGTTGTTTATTGAGATGTTTCTTGTTTCTTGAGGTAGGATTGTACTGCTATAAAATTCCCTCTTAGAACTGCTTTTGTTGCATTCCATAGGTTTTGGGTTGTCATGTTTAAATTGTCATTTGTGTCTAGGTATTCTTTGATTTCCTCTTTGATTTCTTCAGTGATCTCTTAGTTATTTAGTAGTGTATTGTTTAGTCTCCATGTGTTTGCATTTTTTACAGATTTTTTTCCTGTAATTGATATCTAGTCTCATAGCATTGGGGTCAAAAAAGATTCTTGAAATGATTTCAATTTTGTTAAGTTTACCAAGCCTTGATTTATGACCCAGGATATGATCTAACCTGGAGAATGTTCCTTGAGCACTTGAGAAGAAAGTGTATTCTGTTGTTTTTGGATGGAATATCCTATAAATGTCAATTAAGTCCATCTTGTTTAATATATCTTTTAAAGCTTGTGTTTCTTTATTTATTTTCATTTCAGATGACCTGTCCATTGGTGAAAGTGGGGTGTTAAAGTCCCCTACTATCATTACGTTTCTGTCGATGTCCCCTTTATGGCTGTTATCCTTTGTCTTATGTATTGAGGTATTCCTATGTTGGGTGCATAAATATTTACATTTGTTATGTCTTCTTCTTGGATTGATCCCTTGATCATTTTGTAGTGTCCTTCTTTGTCTCTTGTAATAGTCCCTATTTTAAAATCAATTTTGTCTGATATGAGTATTGCTACTCCAGCTTTCTTTTGATTTCCATTTGCATGGAATAACTTTTTCCATCCCCTCACTTTCAGTCTGTATGTGTCCCTATGTCTGAAATGGGTCGCTTGTAGCCAGCATATATACAGATCTTTTTGTTGTATCTATTCAGCCAGTCTATGTCTTTTGGTTGGAGCATTTAATCCATTTACATTTAAGGTAGTTATCAATATGTATGTTCCTATTACCATTTTCTTAATTGTTTTGGGTTTGTTATTGTACGTCTTTTCCTTCGCTTGTGTTTGCTGCCTAGATAAGTTCCTTTAGCATTTGTTGTAAAGCTGGTTTGGTGATGCTGAATTCTCTTAGCTTTTGCTTGTCTGTAAAGGTTTTAATTTTAATTTCTCCATCAAATCTGAATGAGATCCTGGCTGGGTAGAGTAATCTGGTTGTAGGTTTTTCCCTTTTGTCACTTTAAATATGTCCTGCCACTCTCTTCTGGCTTGCAGAATTTCTGCTGAAAGATCACTTGTTAACCTTATGGGGATTCCCTTGTATGTTATTTGTTGTTTTTCCCTTGCTGCTTTTAATATCTTTTCTTTGTATTTCATTTTTGATAGTTTGATTAATATGTGTCTTGGCGTGTTTCTCCTTGGATTTACCCTATATGGGACTCTCTGCACTTCATGGACTTGATTGATCTATTTCCTTTCCCATATTAGGGAAGTTTTCTATATAATCTCTTCAAATATTTTCTCAGTCCCTTTCTTTTACTCTTCTTCTTCTGGCACCCTTATAGTTCGAATGTTGGTGGGCTTAATGTAGTCCCAGAGGTCTCTGAGACTGTCCCCAATTATTTTCATTCTTTTTTCTTTATTCTGCTCTGTGGTAGTTATTTCCACTATTTTATCTTCCAGGTCACTTATCAGTTCTTCTGCTTCAGTTATTCTGCTATTGATTTCTTCTAGAGAATTTTTAATTTCATTTATTGTGTTGTTCATCATTGTTTGTTTGCTCTTTAGTTCTTCTAGGTCCTTCTTAAACGTTTCTTGTATTTTCTCCATTTTATTTCCAAGATTTTGTATCATCTTTACTATCATTACTCTGAATTCTTTTTCAGGTAGCCTGCCTGTTTTCTCTTCATTTGTTTGGTCTGATGGGTTTTTACCTTGCTCCTTCATCTGCTGTGTGTTTCTCTGTCTTCTCATTTGGCTTAATTTACTGTGTTTGCTATCTCGTTTTCACAGGCTGCACGTTCATAGTTCCCCTTGTTTTAGGTGTCTGCCCCTAGTGGCTAAGGTTCGTTCATTGGGTTGTGTAGGCTTCCTGGCAGAGGGGACTGGTGCCTGTGTTCTGGGGGATGAGGCTGGATCTTTTCTTTCTGGTGGGCAGGACCGCATCCGGTGGTGTGTTTTGGGGTGTCTGTGACCTTATTATGATTTTAGGCAGCCTCTCAGCTAATGGGTGGGGTTGCGTTCCTGTCTTGCTAGTTGTTTGGCATAGGGTGTCCAACACTGTAGCTTGCTGGTCGTTGAATGGAGCTGGGTCTTAGCACTGAGATGGAGATCTCTGGGAGAGCTTTCACCGTTTGATATTATGTGGAACCAGGAGGTCTCTGGTAGACCAATGTCCTGAACTCAGCTCTCCCACCTCAGAGGCACACGCCTGACACCCGGCCGGAGCACCAAGACCCTGTCAGCCACACGGCTGAGAAGAAAAGGGAGAAAAAAAGAAAGAAAGAAAGAAAAAATGAAAATAAAATAAAATATGATAAAGTTATTAAAATAAAAAAAAATAAAAGGTAATAAAAGAAAGAAAGAAGGAAGAGAGAAACCAAACCAAAAAAGAAATCCACCAATGATGACAAGCTCTATAAAGTATACAAAAAGAAAAAAAAAAAACCCAAAAAAAACCCATAAAAAAACGGACAGAACCCTAGGACAAAGCAAACCCTAGCAAAAGCAAAGCTATACAGACACAATCACACAAGGAAGCATAGATATAAACACTCACAAAAAGAGAAAAAGGAAAAAAAAATCTATATATTACAAAAAAGCAAAGGAAGAGAGTAACCAAATCAATAAACAAATCTACCAATGATAATAAACTCTAAATACTTAACTAAGATAAACATAAAACCAGAAACAAATTAGATGCAGAAAGCAAACCCCAAGTCTACAGTTGCTCCCAATGCCCACTGCCTTGATTTTGGGATGATTCATTGTCTATTCAGGTATTCCACAGATGCAGAGTACATCAAGTTGACTGTGGGGATTTAATCCGCTGCTCCTGAGGCTGCTGGGAGAAATTTCCCTTTCTCTTCTTTGTTCGCACAGCTCCTGGGGTTCAGCTTTGGATTTGGCCCCGCCTCTCCGTGTACGTCGCCTGAGGGCGTCTGCTCCTGCCCAGACAGGATGGGGTTAAAGGAGCAGCTGATTACGGGGCTCTGGCTCACTCAGGCTGGGGGGACGGAGGGGTACAGAATGCAGGGCGAGCCTGCGGCGGCAGAGGCCAGAGAGAAGTTGCAACAGACTTAGGCTCGCCTTGTGTTCTCCCGGGGAACTTGTCCCTGGATCACAGGACTCTGGCAGTGGCGGGCTGCACAGGCTCCCGGGAGGGGAGGTGTGGATAGTGACCTGTGCTTGCACACAGGCTTCCTGGTGGCTGCAGCAGCAGCCTTAGCATTTCCTGCCGGTCTCTGGTGTCTGCCCTGATAGCTGCGGCTCGTGCCCATCTCTGGAGTTTGTTTAGGCAGTGCTCTGAATCCCCTCTCCTCGCGCACCCTGAAACAGTGGTCTCTTGCCTCTTAGGCAGTCCCAGACTTTTTCTCGGACTCCCTCCCAGCTAGCTGTGCCACACTAGGCCCCTTTAAGTGGTGTTCATGTAGCCAACCCCAGTCCTCTCCCTGGGATCTGACCTCCAAAGCTTGAGCCTCAGCTCCCAGCCCCCACCTGCCCCGGCAGGTGAGCAGACATGCCTCTTGGGTTGGTGAGTGCCTGTTGGCACCGATCCTCTGTGTGGGAATCTCTCCACTTTGCCCTCTGCACCCCTGTTGCTTGGCTCTCCTCCGTGGCTCCGAAGCTTCCCCCCACCCCCCGCCACCCCCTGTCTCCGCCAGTGAAGGGACTTCTAGTGTGTGGAAACTTTTCCTCCTTCACAGCTCCCTCCCAGTGGTGTAGGCCCCATCCCTATTCTTTTGTCTCTGTTTTTTTCTTTCATCTTTTGCCCTACCCAGGTATGTGGGGAGTTTCTTGCCTTTTGGGAAGTCTGAGGTCTTCTGTCAGCGTTCAGTAGGTGTTCTGTAGGAGCTATTCCACATGTAGATGTATTTCTGGTGTATTTGTGGGGAGGAAGGTGATCTCCACGTCTTACTTCTCCACCATCTTGAAGTTCTCCCAACACTAGGCTCTCTTAACAACCAACTGGGACAGTGCCTGCAATCCTGATGGAGACTAGAGGGCAGCAGCACCACACAACACTCAAAACCCCAACTCACATCATGGCCGCTGATCTCCACCTGCAGCTGACTTAATAAACCTCTCTCTATTGTGTTACCTCTTCTAGCGTTTTGCCCTTCTCTGTGGGACCCTTGAGGATGGAGGAAAGAGTTCAGAAATGCATCCTGAGTTATTCAAGAACTGCTTAGTAAGTCATCTCCCCAACCCCAGGAAAGGATGCCATTTTTGCTTTCAACACTTTTAAAATCATTGTTCACCGAAAGAAAACAACCTTTCTCCCCTCAGCCGTTTCCAGAGGGAAACATCGAGCCCAGGTCTATGAAGTATCACCCTGTGTGATAGCCAGCTTTGTTGAGAACTCTGTGGTCTGTGCAAGTTACAAAGAACAAATAAGAAAGCATGATGCTCAGGCAACAAGTGGTGAGGCTAAACCAGGATCACTCGGCAGAGACATTTCGGATCCGTTTGACTTCTCCACCCTTTTCTCTAAATTCCCCTTTCTGTTCTTATTCCCCTCTCAACTGACTGTTGCCTTTTGGGTCCCTTTTCTTTCCTGTTGCATTTCCTCTCCTTTATTTTCTAGAATTCAACTCTTGTCCGTTCTATTTTGTTGCAATTCCATCCCTTTCCTTCCATCTCTGTGTTGGCGTTGTCTGCTTTCCTGGAGATTTATGCAGCACGACTTCGTGAGCTCACTATTCCATCCAGGAAAACAGTACAGGGAGCAAAGGCAGGTGGGAAGGGGTCTCTATCTTACCTTGTAACTAGGTGAAGAGATAGTCCATTGTTGTGGGTATGATCCGTTCTGGTCTTTTCTTAGTCCTGAATAGCGCCCTAACAGCTCCATTACCTCTGCAAGCAGAGAGATGCTGTTTGCTTTCAAAGCAGCAGGGCCTGCCTAAAAGCCTACCAATCCAATAAAAGTCTCAATTGTGCTGGCCCTCTCCACGTCTCCTCCCATCCCATGCTTGTGAGGTTCCTGACACCAAAGTTAATGTTATTCATCAGAATAATACTCCTTCCAGTCAGCTTCAATTGTGGTGTCCAGCTAACGACAGGGGGAGTGAAGTGATTTCAGGGTTGCCTTTCTCCTATGTGATGCATTCTTACAAGAGAGACCTGGGCTGAGGAAGAGGGGTAAACGATAGATAGGTAAAGGAGTCTTTCCTTTATAAGAGTCATATTTACCTTTCCATATTATCTTGAATTCTACCCTAGCTCAGAAGCTAAGAGGCATGTTGTTCTTCTGCAAAGAGACACACTGGCTGTTCAGATAACTCCAAACACATTAACTTGATTTCCCTTTATCTGGCTCTCCCTGTGTCTGTCACTGCCATTCTGTCTGCCCCCTTGGTCTCTTTCCTTCTTTGGTTTTCTTTTCTCTCTCTCCTAATACCATCATTAATTCAAGGCTCTTGAAGTTGTTTTTCTAGCAAATTGTGAAAGAGCTTATGTGGATGAGCTAAAGTTGAACCAATGCTTAACCTTTTCATGCCAATCCTGCTGTTAAATTCTTTATTAGTAGAGGAAGAGTCATTTCTTACAGATTTGACTGGGAATACCATCCTCACGATGCTGTGGGGTCTGTTTCCAGTGGCCTGAGGACAGTCCTATAAAGGATGCTGTGGGAAGCTACACTGATTGTCTTAGTTCGGGCTGCTATAACAAAATACCACAGGCTGGGTGCCTTATAAATTATAGAAATTGATTTCTCACAGTTCTGGAGGCTGGAAGTCCAAGATCGGGGTGCCAACATGGTCAGATGAGGGCCCTTTTCTGGGATGCAGACTTCTCGCTGTGTCCTCACATGGCTGAAGGGGCTAGGCATCTCTGTGGGGTCTATTTTATAAGGACACCAATCCCATTCATGAGGGCTCCACCCTCATGACCTAAGCACCTCCCAAATATACCATCACACTGGGCATGAGGATTTGAACAAATGAATTTTGGGGTGGGAAGGCAAAAACATTTAGACCATAGTACTGATGAACTCAAGCAGTGATAGGAAATCCTTATTCTCCTGGAAAGTGAGACTGGCTTGGAGTTATGGTTGGACAATAAATGGTTGGCAGCACAAGGGAAAACAATGAAGAGAGATGAGCTAGAAGACTGTTGCTGACACAAATGAATCTAGAGAAAAAGAAGAAGTAAATGAGGAGGAGAGGAGAGGAAGAACAGCTGACCCTAAACAAGGGCAGTCCCAACTATCTCAGTGGGGTCCTCTGATCTGGCCCCTCCGCCCTGGGCAGCTCATCCTCACTGGCCTATTCGCTGTCACGTAACTTCATATAAGCCAATCCGCTGTTGCTGTGAATGTTGTCACTGTCTCACTTGGGAGTTGCCTAATTCTGAAGTCCTTCCTCATTAACTTTCTCTGCTTCGCTTCGGATGGTGACCCATTCTCATCAGGGAGCATGCATCTGTCCCTCGTGGTTCATCCTTATCAGCAAGCCCTCAATTTAATCCCTGATCCAGGCTTTATTCATGTCCTACCGGTAAGGCTGAGATGGTCACTGACATCAGCTTCCTTTGCCAAGGACACATTCAACACACTGTGGAAAATGCACACAGAAAGCTGCTTAACAAATGCGATGGAAATGAAGTTTCCATCCTATTCCCACAGATCCCTGGGCCCTCATCACCTGACTAAACCTAACTCTCCAAGTGCCTCCATTTCTCCCACATTCTCCACCTTTCCAGGGCATAGGTTTCTCCGTGAAGGATTTTCTCTCTGATCCTTCATTATCTTCCATCGTTACGTCCTTCCTCACCATCGGCGCCTTCCCTGGCCTCTCTATGCACGGTCAGCAGCCGAGGCCGACAGTGGAGATGCCTCAAGCCCCCTGTGGGGCAGATGGCCAGGCCACGCTGAAGATAGAACAGGAGTAGGAGCCTCCACTGGGCCAATTAGGATTCATGGGAGGACAGCAGGAGTATTAGTTCTGGAACTGTGGGTTTCTCATTAGCGGAGCAGTGCAGACCACAGAGAAGGAGAGAATGAGGCAGAAACTAAGTTTTTGTGTGTAAGATTTTTCACTCATATCTGGCCAACGGTCCTAATCCTGAACACTTCCTTCCCTTCTCTCTTTCCTCCTTATTTCTTTATTTTCTATCCCTGCTTTCTCTGTGTCCATTTTACTAAGAAGACAGGTACATCTAAACCATCAAACCTAGGAACCCAAAAGGGTTTTTCTCATGATCTCTTTTATCACTCTCCTACTTTTTTCCTCTCTAAATAAAACACTAGATGATTTCATACTTGGTAGGAACTGATTGATTTATTCTACGTAAACACATGAAAGCAATCATCAAAGGTTTAAATTGATTATGTATTTGGAAGGAAGTGAAGAGTTTCACACTTGGGTACCAAGCAGGCAGATACTAAAAACTGCAACAGCAACAGAAGAATAATTAAATATTAAGATTGTGAGGAAACTAGAAACCATCATAAGCTAGTACAAAATATTACTCCTTGTTTGTTTATTTCAGCAGTCTCCTTGATCTGATATCTAGATCTGTCTAGACAATGTGATTTTAAGGAGAGAGCCAAGAATTTAGTCCTACTTTAGTTCAAATCCTGATTCTGCCACTTATAAGGTTGATCATTTTAAATAAACAAGAAATACCTTAGAATTTGGTTCCTCATCTACAAAATGCAGATGGTCATAGTATCCTTATAAGGATGGCTTATAGAAGCTACTAATTTAAAGATTATTTCTTACGATCTCCTGTATTTCCTACTAAAATATTTCCAATGGGATATGTAAGTGAAATGAGGACATGTATATTCATATGTGAGTATTTTGTATTAATCCATTCTGGAAGAAGCTTCTTTTTTCTCCACATATGCCCTGACCCACTTGAATTTACTCTTACTACTGGTAACAGACAAGCCCGCTTGTATTCAAGGAAATTGGTTTCAGGCCTTTGCAACAAAAATAAAAAAAGGATTTCTATGGCAAGGGCTTGTCCTGAGATTCTTCCTTCTGGAAACTTCCTTTATAATTTTGTTCTTGTCATTTTCCTTTAATGAAAATTGACTCAGCCAATCAAGAATTCCATGTGCTCTAAATACTTGTCCCCATCCACTTCTATTTGATGGTCCTAACCTGTGCTGTTGTCCAAGGAAGGACTTGGAAACAATAAATCTTGACACAGTTTACACTTCAAATATTAATAAAAACTGAGGCACATAAAGAAAATTCAGATTCTCTCTGTTGGGATGAGGGTTTACAAGTTGTCAGATCCTAGTATATAGAGCCTTTCCAGAAAACTGGAGAAAACTCTGGGGCAGTTTCTCAGGGCTGATAGCAAAGTAAATCTTGGTGTATGGCACATTCCTGTATGGACTGGGATACTTGGGAACATCACTATATATTTGCTAAATTAGTTGTTTATTGTTTTGTTGACATTAAATAAATACCTTATTTAAGGTATTTATTTAAGGTATCTCTTTTGAAAGAAAAATGGTTTGGGTCATTACTTTCATTTTGGGTATTCAATAAAGATAGCCCACAGAGTCCAGCTAGTATTTCATTTTATGGCAACTGGAAACCGGAGGAAAAGCTAGCAAGAAACTTTTCATTCACAAACATAAAAACCTGGGTCAGTTTATGATCTTACTAATGAAACTGAAACTAAGCTAGCCCTCCATAATTGTGTATGTATAGTTCTCATTAACCAAAGGGTATTATGTTCTGTTAAGATATGTTAGAAACACTGGAAGCCCAGGTTTTTCAAATTTTATGGATAAAATAAAACTCTAAAAGTTTAAAGAACACATCTCACTCGAAAGATCTTAAGTAATCTCTACTATTTTGGGGGAGAAAAACAAATAAAGAAAACAATAGAGCCTGAAATAGGTTACAGAAAGTGCTTTTAGGAGGTAATTTCAAAGCTTCAGCAGAACAGAAGTATGCAAAAAAAAAGCCCAGAAGAGTGCTGAAACAAAGGAGCTGGAAAAATGAAACATTGTCTGTATTAATAATGGTATTAATTTGTTTTCTACTTGAAAGGGAGTAGGCAGAGAATAAAATAGAAAGGTAGGGAAGAGAAGAGAAGGGAGATGAAAATAGAAAGTTTGAGGTACAGACTGGGAGACTAAATCTCATATTTTCATAAATAGTAAAAGAAATGTTTAGGAACAAAGGTGCCTAGTATTCTATTTAAAGTTTTTTTTGTACATATAGGTTTAAATACCAGTGTCTCAACAAGTTAGAAACACACATATCTTGTGTGAGTTGTTTTTTGTTTTTTTGCATGTGTATTTTTAATTTTGGGGAAATTAAGCATAAATTCTAGTTCTGAGCTCCACATGTGGGTTCACACCGTGTGGGACAAAAATAACTGATGCTGAAGGGTGAGCTGGATTACAAACTGAATTAATAGTAGAGGTAGAAGGCTGGAGTGAGATGTTATTGTAAACTCACAAGCTCTCAGGAATTTACAGGTATTTGGAGAGGGCACTGGACAGTCCATTGAAATGGGGTTTCTAGACAATTATCTATATTTAAATAAACAGAACACCACCAGTTAATATCTGGGGAACAAAAACATGAAGTTATCAAATGTACAAAAGAGAACTCTTGGTCAATAGGAAACCCTCCATATGAAGATTGAGAGCTAAGAAGAAAATAATTCATCCAAGCTGCTTGCTGATTTGTGCTATCCCCTTGGGATTTAAGTTTGGGCATCTTGGAGCACCCAGGATAACGTTTAAAATAAGGTAGGATCTATAGTAAGTCCTATGATAAAGAACAGAACTGTACTTTATGAGCAGGACAATTTTTATGTCTCAGTATTCCTTGCTCCTGTTTTTCCTTATGTTTAGTGAAATCTATTGGAAAATGACAAACTATCTTTTGTCAAGTGTAATCAAGGAAAAGGAATGACATCCATACTTGGGTCGGAGATTTCAATGTGGAGCTGTGAATCCAGATGAGTGTTGAAAGCAGGGGAAGTGAGGGGGAAAGAGAAGCAAGAAAGAAAGGAAGAGTATGCGAGAAGGCGGAGAGGGGATGGGAGGAAAGAGAGATCAAGTAGGAGGAGGAGGAAAGGCAAGATGAGGCTGATGGTGATATGGGAACTGGGGGGAGAAGAGGGGGAAGTGGAGAAGAGGAAACGTGGGCGGCAGTGGTGAGAAGAGCATCAGAGCCATGCTGCTAAACAAACCAGGCTTCTAACGCCATACTTGTTTAGTTTCTTCAAATTTTTTTTTTTTTTTTTTGCGGTACGCGGGCCTCTCACTGTTGTGGCCTCTCCCGTTGCGGAGCACAGGCTCCAGACGCGCAGGCTCAGCGGCCATGGCTCACGGGCCCAGCCTCTCCGCAGCATGTGGGATCTTCCCAGACCGGGGCACGAACCCGCGTCCGCTGCATCGGCAGGCGGACTCTCAACCACTGCGCCACCAGGGAAGCCCAGTTTTTTCAAATTTTAAGAGTAGACCTCCACTCTACCACTTGCACCACACCTGTGAGATCTAGCGAAGTGATCAAAGGTCAAGTTCTAGATAGGAAAGACAAGCAGATTTCTTTTTAATATTTTTTTTTTCTATTCTATATTTATCCCTGGAATGAAGTAGAACTGTCTTAGATCATCCCAAACTCTTATCACAGACACAGAACTTATGATGTTCAAAAAATTGCAGAACATTGTTTGGGGTTAATTCTTGTGGCACTTAATTTTTCAATTGTTATTTATTTCTGGTCAAATAATTAAGTTTGTGTCAATTGTTGTGACACTGATTGACAGTACACTTAAAATTTTGACTGCTGATAAAACTACACATATTAATGCTGATATAACAGAAAGTTAAAAAAAATCAAGATGGAATAAAAACTAAACCAGTATGAAAACTACTTATAGGAGAAATGTGCTGAAAGATAATATTAAAGTTTAAGTTTAAAGCAATATTGTGAGCGGGAATAAAGGAAGCCGATTAGGGGAGACTTGCTGAGCTGCAGCTGTGTGGCTGGCTTTCTCCCACACTTGCAGAGATTTTCTTTTTTAATTGATAGGGAAAGATGCAAAATAAAATATATAATGTAATAGACAAACCTGTTGGATTAATGCAAAAGTATAATTAGCAACTGTTTATAGAGTATCAGCAAAGCACAGGGATAGCAAATAATAATGATGCTGATAATAATAATAATAATGGTTTAAGAATCTCTGAGATTTCAATATAAAAGTGCCAATGCAGACATCACAGGAAAAGAAGCTTTTTGTATTTACTTCCTAACATACTCATGGCAGTTTAACCTCTGTTAGTATTTCAAGTTGGGGTGGGAAAGGGGGTACCATAATGTTTTCAATATTTACAGTCCTCAAAGGTCTTAATCTGACCCTGACCACCACATCTATATGAATTTAATAAAGGCAAATAACACCCTTTTAAAGCCTATGAAAAGACTTTATAATTTCATAATGTATATTAGCGGTCCCCATTATAGTGCTGGTTTAATCAGAATAAGGATGGCATCCACATTATAGTAACAAAGACACACCATGTATTAAGACACGTGTGGAATATGATTCGATTTGCCTGAAAATGAAATCTTTGATACATCAAAGCAGTTCATGAATTTCAAGTAGATTCACAATTCAGAGTCTAAAGTGTTCTTTCAAATTCCATGCTATTAGAAAATTGTTAGTTTGTTTCTTTTCTCAGAATGTAGATAATGCTACTCCAGTACTCTGCTATCATTTTGGACTTAGCACATCTCCAAATACTTTTTCTCACCCCCAGGGACTATGAGTCTGAGGTTTGAATAACTGGCCATTAGAGAGCTTCAGATGTGTGGGCCACGTACTCTTCAGCTCCAAATATTTAGGATGCAAAGGTGTCTATCTACCTTCCACACATCAAATCATTAGCACATTTTTAAATATACGCCATCTGAATTATTGAGACATACAGCTCCCAATATCAAGAATAAAATTAATTCTCTTTTGGAGCAATCATAGTAAAGAAAAAACTTACATTCAGAAGGCAGAAGGCACTTGTACTTTCTTATAGCCTGCTCTCTAGTCCTAAATGCTGGGTTCCATCAGTTAACTTAAGAGTTCTCACTGAATCTTCTGTCAAAATTGACGAGCTGAAGTTGTTAAAACTATGGTTACTTTGAACTTCATATGCTGCGTGCTGGACTTGGGAGAGGCAAGAGCATCTTTATTGACTGCGCTTAGGGAGTTTCTGCTAATTAAGACCTGTTCACCTGAACCAAGCAAGTGGCTACACTCCGTGTAAGAATACACGTTCTTCCTGATCTCACCTGTCTTTCTATGCATTAGTTAAGGTGATTAGAAGATGATGGCTGACTGGCAACTTATTCTGGGATGAATTTATGCTCCCCCCCGCAAAAGAAACTAGAAACAGAGGAGATATAATATTTAAGTGCTTCTCTTTGCTACAGTCTGTTTAGCTCTTTTTTTCATGTAGAAATGTGTAATATGTTAAAGACACCTTAAGTTTTGAATTGATGACCTCCTTTTTCATAAATATAATGTAAACCACAACACATTTTTAAATAGATCACTAATTCAGCCACTGCTTAAACAATTATATCCACCACGTTTTTTAGAATAGGCTTCTACTCAACGTTATAATTTAAATATTTTTTCACTAAAAACTTTAATTCTTATTAAATTCAGGAGACACCTGCACGATACACATACACATAAGTGCTTTGACATCTACCACTGAGTTATTGAAATATCCATTTCAAAACCCGTCTCACCACAATCAGTCGAGTCTTTCAACAGTGTACAGAGAAAATAAATATCTCAAACTGTCTGTTCAAGTGCTCTTAAAGCTTAAAGAGCCTTGGATAGGATTATCATCAAAGAACGAAACAATATATTAAAATTTTAAGAACTGCATTACAGAAGACTAATCTTTCCACTTAGAAAACAAATTATGTTAATACATATTCACCACAATTGTGGTGAATACAGACACACACACACACACACACCACAGTTCATCCAAGGAACACATTATAACAATAAGAGCGCCCTAAAGGGATGGTTAGGGATTTATTGCGCATGATCACTCATTCCCTATAGCCAGCCAAACTTGCTGGGGTAAGTAGGTAAGACTTGGGGTAAGTAGGTAAATGATGGCAGGTGTGGAAGGACAAAAAAGATAAGGGATAAAGGAGGCTATCAGTAGCTTCCAGTGTTCTGCAGCTCTCAAATTCATGCAGTCCTGCTGGTGGGCAGGGAACAGTGATCAGTAGCTTGGACAAAAATGACAACATCTTCGGTGGAGCTACTAACCTGTGACACCTGGTCATACTTTCAATCTACACTTGTATCAATATAACACAAGAGTAACCTAATGGATTTGTAGGGTGCTTTCCATACTGATACACTTCAAGGCTAAAACTCAGAAGATAAAAGTCAGACCTGAAGGCAATTACTTTAGACAATTCTGAGAAACTGAGAAGATGCTACGAACACACAGTGATGACAATGGAGCCACGAATAAGGAACCTTAATTTTTAGACTTCCATCTTTCCCTATATTTTTTTTAAATTTTCTCTATCAGTGGTTTTGCTCCATATTGCCTGCCCTAAAAGCAAGAGATCTCTTCTCTGAGGTTTATCCCATTTAGGAGGATGCCTTCTCTAAAGCCAAATTCATGGTCTTGATTTCCAAATTTGGGTCTTCCCAAATACTCTCTATCTCAGGAACAGGAAGCACCATACACCCAATTCAAGCCAAAAATCTGGGAGCCAACTTTGTCACTTTCCTTTCCCTAACCCCCAATAACCAGTGCATCACAAAAATCTTGCCAGTTTTACTTCTAAATCAACCTGCCAAATCCCATTTACATGTACATCCATATTACCACTAATTCAAACCACTTCAACCTCCTGCTTGATTATTGCAGTGGTCACGTGTTCATTGTTCACTCTTGCCATCTTCAATCGGCTTTCAAATTGCACCCAGAGTAATTATTTTCAAACACAACATTAAGCCTGTCATTGCTGAGAAGTAAGGGTTAACTTATCCAAGAGAGATCCCCTGGGCATTCTGTAAAGACCCACAGCAACTAAGGCAGGATATGAGCTTAAGGCAATCAACACCGGCCGCTCACAAGCCTAGAACTCTAGGTCCTTCTCATGCCAAGGGAGGGGCCAGCGCCTTTACAAACAGGGACAGTGATGTGGGGAATTGTTACTTACTTGCTACATCATATACCTTTGAACTTTAGTGCCCTCATCAAGTCACAGGAGAGGCCAGCTCTACCCACAACCATAAATGCTGAAAGTGGCCGGGGCCAAGTTTATGTCTTCTAATATTATTATTGTTTTTCTGCTCTTGGTCACACAGAGCTCCCCAAATCGTGCAGCTTCAAAGCCCCAAAGGTCAAGGGTAGGGTTCCTCCTAAAGTTTGGTAACTGGATTTGCTAGAACTCTGTGGCATATTCTAGAATACAAATGCACCCACCACTGAACTGGTCTCCATGCGATAACTGGGGGGTTAAACTTTAATCCCCGAAATGCTATTCTAGAGGGTTTGGTGTCCTTGTTTGCATGACAGCTGTCAAGCTTAAAACCCATCAGTAGCACCAACATCATTCTTAAGATAAATACCAAAGTCCTGACTCTGGGATGCAGAGCACAGCATGACTTGGCTCCTATCTCCTCTCCCAGATTCACTTTGCACCTCTTGTTCACTCTGTTTCAGCTAACTTGCCTTCTTTCATTTTTCACAAATGCAACACATTTCTTCCTGCCTCAGGGCCTTCACACTGTTCTTCCCAATGCTGGAGGATTCCTTCCTATTCAACCTTCTGAACTAAGATCAGAAGTCACTTCTCCAGGGAAGCTCTCCCTGATCTTCCAGACTAGCATGGCTGCCCTTTCAAATACCTTAGAGTGTTTAGCAAAAAGACAAAACCCAGTAGTCTTAAAAAGTATTTGTTTCTTTGTAGCTCATTTCTAATTTGAAGTTCAAACCTAATAGGAAATGCTCATGCTATTAATCACTAGGTGCAGAAAAAATGTGTGTATGGTAATAGAAGTGTTTTCAACATGCACATTCACTCCCAAAGAGACCATTTTGTTGTTTTTTAATTGAGTTCTTGCTCCTCTCAATAGAATGCTAGACGCTCTTCCCATTGCATTTGATACGCGTCTCCCACGACACTCACCATAAGTGCAATTATGTGACAAAGCGTGAGGTTGTTTGATTTATTCCTAGCTTCCTCTCTAGACTATATGTTCTGTGTGTAAGGTGGAACTTTGTGTGGTTTCTCACTGCACTGTGTTCTCACTGTATAGCACAGAGCCTGGCACATAGTAGGAATTCCACAGCTATTTGTTGAGTGAAAAGATAGATTTTTAAATGAGTGTCATTGCTAATAAGAAAAATAGAAGAAATTAAAGGCATTATAATTAAAAAACACGATACTTACAGAAAGTTAGGAGAAAGAATAAAAAAGAATATTCATAGTGCCAGTTAAACATATATTTAGCTTTTTTTGGTTTACATTTACTAAAACCCAGTTTCTTCATCACAAAAATATGTTGCTTCTTCACTCACAAAAAGGGGAAAAAAATGAAGGACTGAGAGAGTAGCACTGGGGACCCCGTTGAAAAACATGGGCTAGAAGGTGCTGTAGTGTGAAAAGAAAGGGAAGAACATATATTCCTTGGTGGTCTTTATGAGGGAAGATAGTAGGCTGAGACATTAAATGAATGATTTGTTTTCCCTTTTTAAGGTATATGTTCGAGGGAGTCTCATTTGCCAAATGTTTCTGGAAACAGGCAAGAGAAACAGACGAGAATTATTAGATCAAATAGTGGTTAATGTACAAGATGTTCTACACCTAATAGATAAACAAGATGTAGAAAAATCACCAGGACCAGATGGCAGTTCTTATGTCCTTTCATATGTAGGATTTTCCTCTCCAAAACAGATCTGAAGCCCCCAGATGTGTCTGGGTTTATACTAACTGCAAGGAGATGGGGGAGGAAGATAAGTCAATCCATTAAGGATTGACTAAGGCCGCCAGCTTTCACTGATCTTGCATTTAGAAATAAAGAACCAACAGAAGTGTCACCCCCTATCAAAATCTTCTTTAACTTTCATGACCAGAAAATTCAGTCTGAAAACAGAACAAGAAATTTCCACACAGAACTTATGCTTGATCATATAATCATCTCAATAAAGTGAATATTTTGCAGGACATCTGCAATTAGACCCAATGACACTCTACAGTAAAAACACATACCGTGGATTTGTATTTTTTTTCTTTAACTCTTAACGTGAGATTTTTCAATTCTGGGTCTGTTATTTCCAGCCAGAAGGGATCTAGACAGCTGGCTGAGAGAGTCATTCTGCATATTCTGAGAGACAGGCCTGAGAGTCATTTGCTCTTTGCTTATGGGCATATATTAATGAATTTTTAATCTTTCTCTCACTGTCCCCTATGGCCATGATGCATTTGTAGAGAAAGCAGGTTTACACAGTAGAAAGGCTTCTGTCAATAGTATTAAACCTGCTGTTATTTATCTTTCTCGTCTTAGAATATGGAAAGGAGGCACGAGGAAGAAAAAAACTCAAGAATGCTACATTTGTTTAACAATAAAATATAGGATTCTCTTTTAGTTTCGATTCCCCCCCCCCCCTTGTGGTTGTTATTCACAATTGTGAAGCTGAATCCTGATGGGGGAGCCTGTGAAATTAGCCAACTGTTCTGGAAGGATGTCTTGATGGTAACTGAAGTAATTTGGACATACATGTTCACTCTTAAAAATAGCCAATCTTTGTTTTCCTTAAACTTGATTCCTTCTTCTCCTCAAAGACTTTATGCTGCCTGCTTTCTTTGGTGGAGGCTGGGTATTCTGAATCATCTCTTATGATTGAGATGATTCTTTGATATAGCATTGGACAACAGACACATTGACCAAAACAAACAAGTGAATAAATAATTGGAGAAGTAGACAGAAGCAGGGCTAGCAGAGCAGATCATACTACACCTAATGTCTAAGCAAAAGCAGCCACTGTTTTTGTTTGGCCTGTGAGTGATTTCATGTTTTACCAGGGTTTGTGATGTAAAAGGGAAAAGGGAGAGGAAGATGAACACTGAGGGAGATGAGCAGGCAAAGCAGGGTGAGCCTGGGTTGGTGAAAAGCTCAAGGACAGGAAAAAGCAGGGGACAGTGGGAGAAGCTATTACGCTGTCTTCTACTGCACTGTTCTGTGAGCCGTGCCCCCTGGAATTGCGTGATACAGAAACTCCAGAGATAAGAGGTTCCTGAGCACGGCCTTCACAATTTTACTTATCCAGGGCCACTCTCCTACACTGTTGGTGGGAATGTAAATTGGTGCAGCCACTATGGAGAACAGTATGGAGGTTCCTTAAAAAACTAGATATAGAGTAACCATATGATCCTGCAATCCCACTCCCAGGCATTTATCTGGAGAAAACTCTAACTGGAAAAGATACATGCACCCTCAATGCTCATAGCAGCACTATTTACAATAGCCAAGACATGTAAGAAACCTAAATGTCCATTGACAGATGAATGGATAAAGATGTGGTATATACATACAATGGAATATTACTCAGCCATAAAAAGAATGAAATAATGCCACTGCAGCAACATGGATGGACCTAGAGATTATCATACTGAGTGAAGTAAGTCAGACAGACAAAGACAAATATTATATGACATCACTTACATGTGGAATCTAAAAAAATGATAGAAATGAATTTATTTACAAAACAGAAATAGACTCACAGACATAGAAAACAAACTTATGGTTACCAAAGGGGAAAGGGGTGGGGAGGGATAAATTAGGAGTTTGGGATTAACAGATATAAACTACTATATATAAAATAGATAAACAACCAAGACCTATTGTATAGCACAGGGAACTATATTTAATATCTTTTAATAACCTATAATGGAAAAGAATCTGAAAATGAATATATATATATATATATATGTATATGTATGTCTGTATGTAATTGAATCACTTTGTTGTACACCTGAAACCAACACAACATTGTAAATCAACTACACTTTGACTGAAAAAAAAAGAGCCAAGGAGAGTACACAGATGCAGTAGGGCATCCTGGACTGCTGCCCTTTCTTTTCCCTTTTGTCTCTGACCTGAGGAAAGAATGTGCTGAACTAGGGGTACAGGTACGATGTAACATAAGGGAAACAGGGAAGAAAAACCAAGCTGAAAAATGATCAAATCCCACTGTATCCAGAAAAACCCTGGTACACTCCCACCATTATAAACTATTCTCTTGGGAAGGGAATCCATTCCAATTGTATCAAAAGATGTTATGGTGTTAGAGAACCTCCCTCTGAGGATTGGAAAGCTCGGCTGGCTGCCTAGTGGCTACTGTAGTGGGTGGGCTGTGAAAGAAAGAATGTGCTAGTATCTGGATGGGAGGCAAATAGCAGAAAGATGTGGAAAACTAAATTTACCCACTTCACACTCTGCCTGTGGCCAGTACTCTGAAGGTACAATGATAAGACCACATTCACAAAAGTTTTATTTCTGTAAGTTCCATTCTGTCCCTTTTCATTCCTGTAGCTACTGCAGACTTTTTTCTATACCTTTTGGACTAGTGCAAAAACCTCTCATTTTTCATTTCTCTAATCCCCTTCCATAGAGGGATTTTAAATTTTTCCTAAAATGCAGATTAGATACTTACTACCACCATCAAACACCCTTGATGCCTCACAGAAGCAAGTGCAAACACCCTACTACAACAGTCAAGACTCCCATGACCTGGTCTCTCTCTAGCTTGCCTTCCTCCACAACTCACCATGAGTGCCAGGCTTCAAGTACACTGAGCCATTTGCCATCTCCAAATACTCACACTGAGGACATTGTGCCATGATCATGCCAATCATTTTGGAATTCCCTTCTTTTTGTGTCAAATAACTCAACACATCCCCGCATGCCTCTTATGCCTCTGAAGCCTCCCTGATGTCAACAGCTGGAATTCGGTGTTCCTTGCATACATCTTTAGCACACCACTTATATCAGGGTTGTAGCACTTTTCAGTTCTTCACTGAATTATTGTTTGTCATTGTATGTGAATCTGGGTAACTCATTTCAAGTTCCTTGGAATAAGGTTCTTACCTTATTCTTTTCAGAATATCTACAATGTTTTCCATCTAATATTCTCATTGAGTAGTAGTTGAGTGACCAGCTAACTAAATAGAAAAAGTAAGTATACATGAAAATCATTACACAAAACTGATTGTAATGGGACATAAGAATGATACATCTCTATGAACGTAAAACTTCTTCCAAACTGGGAGAAGTTTGGGATTATATGCATGTATATGGGATAAACAATTTAAATTAGACAAAAGTCTTCCTAAGGTGGGAAGTCCAGCTTTTAATAAAGATGAGAAAAATAATAGGGCTGCAGGAGGCTAGTCCAGTATCCATACTATCATACCACATGACCAATCTCCCGAGTATGAAGGTATGGAAAATGCAGAGGTTAAGAACATGGACTTTGGGGCCTGATGTAACTTTAAATCCTGAGGTCATTCCTTACTAGCTTTGTGACCTTGGGCAAGTTGCTCAACCTCTCTTATCTCTGGGGATAATAATACTAACCTCAAAGACTTATCATTATATATACACTACCAAACGTAAGGTAGATAGCTAGTGGGAAGCAGCCACATAGCACAGGGAGATCAGCTAGGTGCTTTGTGACCTCCTGGAGGGGTGGGATAGGGAGGGTGGGAGGGAGGGAGACACAAGAGGGAAGAGATATGGGAACGTATGTACATGTATAACTGATTCACTTTGTTATAAAGCAGAAACTAACACACCATTGTAAAGCAATTATACTCCAATAAAGATGTAAAAAAAAAGTATAAGTAAAGTGCTTTGCATGGAATAATAGTTGACATTTCTTGAATACTATTTTTTTTTTTTTTTTTTGGTCTGAGAACGATTGTGCTAATCTAAGTAAAACTCTGAGACCTTTAAAATTTGAATACATTTTCATTACAAAAGCATAGTGACTTGAAGCATAGGATTTCAGTTCATGTGGGACTGGTTTGACCTAAACATTTAAAAATAAAGCTAATTCATCAATTCCACATGCCAAGGTAGAATACAGAAATTCTAGTGCATAAGAAGCAATGAATTCAGGTCTGAATAGTCAGGAGACAAAGAGAAGAAATAAATGAAAACACACACAACTGTTAAAAATAGATTTTTGAAGTAAAACCACTTTTTCTCATTCAGCTTATTGGCTTTATAGAATTATTTGCCATGCTTATCCCTGGTGTTTTTTTACTTATTATTATTATTATTTTTTAAAGAGGTTAAGAGTCATAGATAGAAGAAGTTCCATCATACATGATGAATGGAAAATGTCAGTTACTCGTCTTTTGTGTGTTTAGTGACAAAACTCAGCAATGAGCAGAGAGAACACTACCCTTCCCCATGAAGAATTTTCCAAAGGTACCATCAAAAACAACAACAATGTCAAACAGTGAAGGTAGATATATTGGACAACTGTCAGTTAACTATCCTTTTCCAGAGGTAGAAAACTAGATTCCTGTTTATAACTAAATAGTGAAGTAAATGCATAGATATTCAAAATTTACTTCTTTTGGTTAGTTTCTTTTGATATAAATCTTTTTCTTTTGATGTGTATCTTTTCTTTTGATACACAGAAAAACAAAGAAATTAGTCATAAAAAAAATTTCTTAGAATTATTTCAGTGAACGTGTCAGTGTAAGATTGGGTCTCTCAGAAAGCTGTAATACCCAGAAAAGTGACACAGAAGTTGGAAAGAAACAATCATAGTTCTCCTATTTTGCAGAAATAGGAAGGTAATTTGACTTGCCAGTCATGGTTGAGGATCGTGCTGATTGGGCCTTTGAGAGCACCCCTCCCAAATTCCGTATCAACAAGCATTTTGGGGGACCTGCTCTGTGTTCAGAGCTGTGAGTACAAAAAGGAATAAGAAAGACATTCTTCCTGCCTAAACCCTACAATCTATTAGAAACACATCCTTGAGTAAAAAGCACTTGCTTTTCACTAGAGTTACCTTTTTACTCATAATGCTTTAAACGGAAAGCTTCCTCTCCACAAATATGAGATGAATCTTTGATGCATAAATTCATGTTATATTTTTTGATGAAGAGGAAACTTAATTACACTTTAAAAGAAAGGGATTGTAAACATGTGACTTCAGTAATTAGGGCTCAAACATAATGAGCCATTTAGAAATAATGCTGCATTACATTTTCAATGACACTTAATAGTTTACTCATTTATATAATGTTTTACATTCATTTTTTTCATTTAATCATTCTGACGACTCTGTGAAGCAAGCTTTTTTACCCCCATTTTCTGAATGGCCAGGTTGTTGCTTAGAGAAGCCATATTATTTGCCCAACAAATCACATGTAGAACAATTAGTTAACCAAGAGAGCCAGTAAGAATATCTGGCCCAGTTCCTATTGTGTCATTGGGCTTAAGGCATCACTGCACACATGAAGAGAATCCAAGATCCTGGAGTTCTACCCCATGATTTCATTGTCTACTGCTTTAGATTTTACAGCTTGAAATCCCAAATCAATAGTTTTACCTAACAGGGGCAGATTATTCAAACAGTTAGTATACTCTGCTTATAAATATTTCAAGAAAATAGAATTTAAAATACCTACCATTACAAGCAACTGAATATATTTTAACATTTATTCGACTAGAATGTCTTTTAGCATCTTGCAGATCTCAATATTATGTCAATGGGAATGACAAATCAAGCTGTATCTGTTTTTTGGTCACAGCCTAAAAGTTGCTTTTGTTATGGTCAATATTAGTATATTTATTCAGCACTTGTTTCTTCTACCTGGAGTACAAAATATGCAACTAAGAGGTTTCTGCCACCATGCTAGTTAATAGAAATGTCTGGCTAGCATAATGCTAAGTAAGCCACGTTTTGCCTTGTTTGATTCACAACCATTTTTAGAAATAGTAGGGGAAAATGATTACTTAAGCAAACTGGCTGGCAATACTGTATTCGAGGTATGCCTATGTGACCTCATTTTTCTTCTTAGCTAGAATGTAAGAACAGAAAAGAAATTTACAGGTCATGTGGTCTACCTAGGTCTCTTTATATTTGAGGCAAGTTATATGGAAAGAGGAGAAACAACTTATTAGAGACCTAATAACAAGTTATCTCTACTCTAAATTTTCTTGAGTTATTTGGAGGTTGGGATGGCCCTGACTTCCATTCCAGCTCTGTATGTGTATTTCATATCACATATGATAGAGGATTTTTGTGGTAGAGTGGTAGAGATCAGCAATGACATTTTAAAATAGAGGGGTTAGTAAGGTTCTCTCTGAATAGGTGACACCCTCACATTAAATACAATACTTCTCATCTGGCAATGATTTGATCTTATTAGTGTGTCTGCTTTCAACATTAAGCTCTTCATAGGCAGTTTCACAACCTACATAAAGGCCTGAACAACACATCCTGTACAATTATGTGCCTTTAAAATGATTTATATTTACTCCTGATTTTTATAAAGAACAGAGAGCTTTCAATCATGAAGTGATTGGTTTCAGCATATTATTGGGGCCACTTGATCTCCTTGCTTACTTGTCTCATTTTTTTTTTAACATCTTTATTGAAGTATGATTGCTTTATAATGGTGTGTTAGCTTCTGCTTTATAACAAAGTGAATCAGCTATACATATACATATATTCCCATATATCCTCCCTCTTGGTCTCCCTCCCACCTTCCCTACCCCACCCCTCTAGGTGGTCACATTCTCTCAGTTTTGATTCAAAAATATTTTATTATTTTTTACAATCTTCACATGGTTGAATAGAAGAGTTAAAAGAAAAAATAATCCAAATTAATCTCTTCATTCCGAAAAAAACATTTTTTTTTTTTTTTGGTTGGAAAAGGCAGTACACCATTGGCCAATTTGATGTTCTTATTTTACTTTCTGTAAATTGAATTGTCTCAAGCTATCTCCACTCACTATGACAATACGGAAATGAAATTGCTTTAAGGAGAAATGATAAATTTTGTATTTAAATCCTATGTGATTAGGGAAAGGAAGTGCATACCTACAGCCATTGTCAATACGGATGCAGATGTAGAATATGACTGCTTAAGATCAGGATACAGTGATCAGGAATCAGGTCTCTGCATACCTCAAGATGAAACTAAACTAAGGTGAATTGGTTCAGTCAAATCACACACGGACCAACAGGCTGGCTTTAAACATCATTTACTGTTTAAGAGCCAACACACATCAAGACAACATTTGGATTCTTAAACAGCCTTAATTTTTTTTAATGTGTAAAAAGTTTACAAATTTTTTTAAAAAATTGAAGGCAAAGAAAATGTTATTCCAAATTAATATCTTTATAGCATTGTAGCATCTCTGAAATACTGTTTTCCAGTGAAAGATAATAGAATGAGCTTTTACGAGATTGAGTACTGAAGTTTATACAAGCATCAAGGCAAAATGGAGCCAAGCCACTGAGTTCTGAATTACAACCAACAACGTTGTCATTTAAAGTGATAAAATGTAAAAACAAAACAAAACAACAACAAAAAACAAACTTATGTACTATTATAGGGGAGGAATAACTGAAGATGGATATAGGAACTTGTTGCAAATAGCAACAAGACTAACAGTTCTCATATAGATAATTTGTAATTTTGTGACTAAACCAAACCCACCCAAAATGCAATTGTGTTAATTGAAAAAACTGACTCGAAAAGGTATAAAAACAAAATAAACTGGGAGTTGTGACTGAATGCTACGCTTGCATATTTTACAGAATATTACACAAGTTGTCATTTTTCTTTACTATGAATATCTAAATATATACTAATTAATTATACTATTAACTATTAATTATATTATTATATAATAACTATATAATAATACTATTATTATTACAAGTGCAGAATTAAGTTATGTTGTTATTTTTAACACGGATTAATATTAATCTAGCATGGCACACATGACGTGTTTCTAATGCCAGCCTCTGTTAAATTAAAAACAAGAGCCTGGCCTTCTCTTTGTCAGTAAAAAGTTAAGAACTCAGTTCTTCAACTATACAACTGATGGCAGTAACACAAAGAAAGTGCTGGGGATAAAGAGTGACAGTTGGCTCTACTGGAGTTGAACTGAGGGAAAAGAGCCCAAGGTAAGAAAATCAAGCTCTTAGTTGAAGGCTAAAGGTGAAGCAAGAAGGAAAATTGTTTTTGTTTACTTAAGAAGATTAATGAGATAAAGTCAGGGAGATGCTGTAGTTTTATTATGTACCTTAAGTAGTTCTTATGTTAGGGATCAGAAAAGCAGGACAAGCAAATGAGCCTGGCAGGCAGTTCTCAGGAGGAAAATGTGAGCTGTGTGTATTGCAATGATGATAAAGGAAAAAAAAAAAAATTGCATTGAGTTTCCCAATATTGAATTAAGTTCACAAGGTGGAGTTTGTACTGGCACTCTGTTATTTGCCAGCACCTGTTAATGACATTCTAGAGAAGACCCACAGTCTTTTTTCCCTAGCATTTTCCTGGTGAGAAAAGGGGTTTGGGATGTTTAAAAGACTATACTTTTATAAGCCACTGTTACGAAGAGCTATGCAGCTGGGCCTCAAAATGCTGTTTTGGGCCTGTGTAGAGCCTGTTGGATCAATTCAAGAGAACTGGGTTGTTTTTTTTTTGTTTGTTTGTTTTTTTGTTTTTTTTCATTTATTTCTAACCAGGTAGTTAGAATAAAACCATTTAGTTTCCACTGATTCCTTAATCTCTGCCAAATTCTTAATCGAAAAGTAGCAAACTTGCCCTAAATGTTAGTTGGACACAAATTTCATACCCTAAGAGGTCAGTGTTTCCTGCTCCTTGGTAAATTTTCAAAATACATGTAACCTGTTGAAAGGGATCTGGGAAAGCTAAGCCACTTCTGGTGACTTTTTTTTTTTTAATTTTTATTGGCGTATAGTTGATTTACAATGTTGTGTTAGTTTCAGGTATACAGCAAAGTAAATCAGTTGTACACATACATATATCCACTCTTTTTTAGATTCTTTTCCCATATAGGCCATTACAGAGTATTGAGTAGAGTTCCCTGTGCTATACAGTAGGTCCTTATTAGTCATCTATTTTACATAGAGTAGTGTGTATATATCAATCCCAATCTTCCAATTTATCCAGTGACTCCATTTTGATTCTCTATCAGACCTACATCAAAACCATCCCTCTAAAAACAGAATCTCAGTAAAAACGATGTATGTCTCATGCACATTTCACCTTCAAGGCTAGTTCCTTAGTATCTCATTTTCTTCTCCTTATGATGTTATCGCTGTTAAGTGCCTCCTACGTAGAAATTTCTAAGACACCATTTGGCCAAGTAACATTCAGAATAACAACTTAACATTCTGTTCAGAACCTTATGTTCTAGGAAAACATTTTATGGTTATAAAAATAAACACAAATAGTCAAAATAAGTTCCATTTATAACAAGGGCATCTCTTCTGCTAAAGAAAAATATTTCCTCAGTGTCTAGGATTCTCTCCTTTATATAAACGTATTTGTGTAATGGGCTCATTTTAACTACTTTTCAGAAACTGAATATACCTTAGTAGTCAAGGAAAAAAAAAAACACAACACACACACACAGAGACCAAAGAAAATAAAAGAAAAACAACCAAAGTGAAGGGCTGAAGGAAGAGGAGGTATTCCCGTCTCTTTGTAATCTTGCTTGCTTCTTTCCCACTGAGGCAGCTGAAGGGACCTGCCAGAGATTTCAACGCAAAGGGAGAATTTCAGAGATGAGAAGCCACTTCAAATTGACACAAGACTGTTTTATCTGTCAGTCAAGGCATGAGGTGAAAAGTGGAATAGCAACAATGTCACTAAAATTATATTACTTTTCTTCAAATACATAAATATTTTATTTCTCTTTTTTCAAATTTATTTTCTTATATTGATACATTCCTAGATGTAAAAGAGTGTATTTTGGGGTTGCCCCTAGTTCGTAATAAATATTCAAGTCTTCACATGGTTCACTGACATAAATTCTTTGAGTTCAAGACTAATGAAGTTAGAGGAGACCTTACGTTATATCTCAGTGGGCAAATGCAACACATTTATCTGTGAGGTTGTAGCTGTAGATCTGGAGCTGCTTTTGATGACTGTTTAGCTTTTCTAAGTATGACTATGGAACACCAGCAGCCCCTCCCACACTGCAAACAGGAGCAGGTGCTGGAATGCTATTGTCCAGAAATGATACGTGTTAATAAAACAAGGGATCAGCGTGATCAGGGTTTTCTATGCCCTTCACATCCTTGTGTGGTTGTATTTTCTGAGTGCCCAGGAGACACACCGTAGTCTCCTAGTCTCGCTATAGCACAGTGCAGAGTAATACCGTTTCCTGGGAGGGGCAGGAAGATTTTAACCTCATCTCTGGGAGGTGTGGCCAAAGGAATGTTTGTAGGGAAAGAAAGAGGAAAACCTATTTAAATTCTAATGGACATTATATTACAAAAAGCTGATTGAGGGTCACTGGGGCTCCTGGTGGCTGAGATAAAAGCCAGGTTTCATTACCCCTAGATGAAGAGATGAAGAAGAGGATATACAAAAGTTTGTTGAATCGATAACAGTATTATGATTCAGGAAAAGGAAAAGCCTTTATATACCAAAAGGAATTTGAAGCTAGAGAAGAATGAAATATTTATCATAACAATACTGAAGGCACAAGGTAATTTCACATATGTCCATGAACAAGCTGCTTCAAAGGGTATATCTAAACAACACATCAGAAGATGACAGAGGGATTGAAAGGAGGAAAATCTATAAAAGCATTAAAGATAGCATAATCAACCAACACTTAATTTCTTTGATTTTTTTTTCCTGAGATCGGAAGAGATCATTATCATCATTCCTGCCATTTGTTGGGCACCCCTTGTATGCAAAACAGTGTGCTAGCGAACACTTTCTATCACGTTCTAAAAAGGAAATAAGACACCTCATCTCCGCTTCCACAGACTAGTTTTAACAGGCAAAGTCAAAGGCATCTTAGGAAAACCTTAAATGAAGCAGATCAATAAACGCATGGTTGAATCAACTAGGCATGTGTGAAATGGATGAAGCCCACCCTACCCATATTACTTCTAGAGGTGAGAATCTCACCCCCTCCAAAAAAAAAAAGTGGAATAAAGGAATCAAAGCACAATCCTATAAACCCACTATATTCAACATATGATTTTAGTATCTACTGTGTATTTAGCTTTATGTCAGACCTATTCCAGTCCTCCAAACTTTCAATCCAATTGAGAAAAACTAAAAAATCATTTTAATTGTAATACCAGACAAGTGGGTACCTATATCAATGTGGAAGGGAGTTTAGTGCTATTGACATCGAGAGGGAGGCTCTATCCCTGAAGGTTAGAGTAAGAATTAAAATAAGATTATAGCACTCTATCCAATCCACCAAACGCTTCTGACATCTCTATTTGGAGGATTTCGAACTTTGGGTGGGCAGATTGTCTTTTATTATAGTGGGAATTATTTTTTAAGCAGTAAATTTTTCTCCACTAACAAGCCAGGGGTGGTAAGTATGAAATGGGAGTTGATGAGAATATTTATTGTCAAGAAAGATACAAGAGCTATTTAGTGAAGAACACATCATAATGAAGTTCTGCCATATAAGCTCGAAGATACACTACTGTTCCCTCCTTAAGATGGCCCTTATTGAAACAGAGCAGGACCCTATGGTTCCTCCCCGCCGTGTCCTCTGCCTGCCTTTTGCCTGTGGAAAAACTTTAGCCAAAGAATAAGTTTAATCAGAGAACTTAGAAAATGCAGAAGCAAAGAAAAGCAGTCAAACAGGACAAAACAATAATAGTTTAGTCACTAAGCAAAGTCAGTGACCTTTAGTTCCTTCTCAAGGGCTATAGATAACATTCTGAGCCATATCCTTTGAGATATGTCTTTTTAAAAAAATATATTAATTAATTAATTTCTGGCTGCGTTGGGTCATCGTTGCTGCGTGCGGGCTTTCTCTAGTTGTGGTGAGCGGAGGCTACTCTTCCTTGCGGTGCGCAGGCTTCTCACTGCAGTGGCTTCTCTTGGTGTGGGGCACGGGCTCTAGGCACCCAGCTTCAGTAGTTGTGGTGCACGGGCTTCAGTAGTTGTGGCTCGCGGGCTCTAGAGCGCAGGCTCAGTAGTTGTGGTGCACAGGCTTAGTTGCTCCGTGGCACATGGGATCTTCCCGGACCAGGGCTCGAACCCGTGTCTCCCGCACTGGCAGGCGGATTCTTAACCACTGCGCCACGAGGGAAGCCCCTGAGCTGTCCTCCAGCTACTGAAACCCCCACCAGGTAGGAGAAGTTAGCTACATGATGACCAGACTGTAGCCATGACACAATTCCAAGAATTGGCCTCAAGGATATGGGAACAAACCAACCCTGGAACTGAAGATTAACTGTACTTAAAACAATCCAGATGACGCTGATCAGACCACTGCACGACCAGTTTCACGATGACTGTCCAAGCTGACTGTGCTGTTTCTGCATGTAGCCCCCGCCCTCTGTCTGTAAAAGCTCTTGCCCCCTGTTTGTCTGGGGCGGGGAGAGGGGGGAGCCGGCCTTTGGACAGGAGTCCACCCTCTCCGAGTCCACCCACCCCTTTGCCGGCACCCAAATACAGCAAATCGTCCTTTCCACCAAGCTTGCCTCTTTATTGGCTTTTGAGGGCGAGCAGCTGGACCCCACTTTCAGTTACATTATCTCTGACCAGCACTGACTGACACATTTCTCCATGTCACCATCATGTCTTTATTCCCGGTTTCCCACTTTTTACTACAGCAATAAGTAATTTTTTTCCTGGAGACTTTCAGCAAGAAACTGGAATGCTTCTTAATACAGCATCTTTCATTAGCAACTTCTACTGCAATATAATACCCCTGAATTTCTTCTCTATTGTTCTAACTTTTTTCCCCAAATATACTGTAATTAATGAAGGGCAGAGAACAAGTTTACCTTGTGGTATTCTGACAGCCCTTGAGTTGGTGCTGAGTATACAAGAGAAATTTATAAACGGATGAACAGATAATTGAACAGAGGTGGACATAACTAATACAAGCCCAGAATCCCTCCAGGATTATTAAAATTTTAATATGCAATACATATATGTACCTTTACCAGAAATTCAAATTAGGACCATAGCTGGTGAATTCAGAGCTTCCTTGAGTTGTTTTTTTTTTTTCTTCCCCTAGGCCATTCTAATTTCCATAGGGACCTATAACAAAACTCACATCCCTTTTTAAATCAGTTTGACCACTTTGTTGGTGGAACCCTATTCCTTTTTTGGCTTCTTAATTTTCCTGTGGAGGTTAGTAATATTAATATACACAGACAGTATATTTCATCAAAGGGCAGTAAAAAATATGGAAAAAGATGGAAATTTGATTATATGCCCAGAAGAGGAAACAAAGCAATGAAACATTTTTATTCCAACTGTCAGTTCTCTGATAAGATTAAGAGGGTTTTTTTTTTGTTTTTTGAATTGGATAAAGAAAGATACAAAGGAGCTTTTCTAGAACACAAGATATTATTTCTATATGGTTGTACGACCGTCAAAGATAGGTGTATAACGGAGCATAAGAGCACTGCTATCCTTCACAGGTAACAGTGACTGTGGACTTCATCACACAAACCAAGGTCTGACTCTCTTACTTTCCTGCTATTTTGTTCACCTTTTTATTTCTTCCTTTACCTACACCTGTAGGCCATTTGCCTCGCCACGTTGAATTTACTTCTCTTAGAGGTCTCGATATTGTGAGACGGTGGCCCAATATAAGCCACTGAAGAGGACAATCTAACAAAAGAAATAGGATGCTCCGAGTTCATAATGAAGAAATACATACAAAGGTTCTTTGCAAAATATCTATACAACACCTGTCCATGAATTCCCTACACATTTTATCCTAATGTCTCAATATTAATAACTGCTCTGCCAATATTTTTTTGGAATGTATTAGATATTTGAGCTATTTTCACAACCATATTAACAATGGTGAGCATTTTTACGTGGTATTTATGAATATCTGTGTGGTAAACAGTTTTATAACCACCTTAGTTTTCCCCAAAAGGTATTCAAAAGAGGGGGAATGGCAAGGTATTTTAATACATCTGGGATTAAAGCTGCTTAAAGGTGAATTAAATGTAATACATGCTTATGGTACAAGCAAATACAGTGTGGAATGTGAGCGATTTGTGATGGAAAGTATCTAACTTGACATCCAGTCTTTTCACCTCTTGCCTTGCCTCCCCCATCACTCTCTTGAATGTGTTTGAAAGACGTGTTTCAGCATTTCACTTCAGGTCACCCACCACTTCCAAATCAATGTCACCTCCAAATTGCTGTATCCACAGAATAGATGTCATTAACAACCTCCCAATTTCCACCCAATATGTAAGCTAGATTCTCTTTTCAAAACCCATTTCACTCTACAGTTCTACCTGTATCCTTTTTATCAGAGTAAATTATTTCTTCCTCCAGTAAGTGTTTATGGTTTTCAGACACGTACACACATACCTTCCTTAGCCAAGCTGTATAGACATAATTCTTCCAAACTTTCCCCATAAGTCAGCCTCTTTCCCCTTATCAATTGTGAAACTCTTCTTTGGATTCCTTCCAATCTGTCTACTTATTTTTGGTAGTCAGACAAACCAAATGGAATGGGACGTTCTAGAATAGGTCTCATGAATGTCGTTGGGAGTGGAACTGTCACCCTCTATTCCATGATGAAATGCTCTAAATAGAATGTATCCAAAAATAAGATTAGCCTTTTGGGTGCCACATCACACTAAAATGTGCAGGCTTTTCCCTTTTTCAGCTTTATATCTCCAGATGTCCCCCCCCCAGCATCTCTGGGATATATCCTCATCAGTTCAGATTCTTAAGAGAGTATGCTTTTTAATGTTTCTCACAAACATTCCCAATTTATCCCCTTAAATTTCAAATCTTGGGTTTTGTTTTTTTTTTACGTAATTACCTAGGCTCTTCGTGATTTTCCTGTACACCTCTGTGCATCCACCCCAGAAAATTCTCCGGGGGCTTTCTACAGCTATTTCTTAGTATCTCCCTTGCTTAAGTCTTTTGCTAAGTATACAAATTTTTTCTTTGACCCTTTTCAGTTTAATTCAATGAATATCCGTCAAATTCCTCCAATGTCATTCACTGTATTAATGACAATGGAGAGTACAGCAATGGAGAAAAAGTAAATTCTATAGGAGAGACAAGCACACAAATATAATTTGAATGTCACTTAATTCTTTCGTGGGCATTTTGAGCACAAGTCTTCCTTTGGTTTACTCATACCCTAAACACACCATATGTTTCTACCTGTCTTGTTTCCAGACTGGCTTAGTCAATGTCTCTGAATGACGCACTTAATGTTTCTTTGCCTCTATGACTGAAAAAAAGGAACGGGGTCCCAAGGACAAGGATGAGCGTTTTATCAGGTGTAAGTGGTACAGCCTATGTCGTGGGTCAGCCTTGTGAAGTGGGAGCATAGCCCCCAGGCTGGTCTATGCCCTGGGCATTACTGGTAAACAACTTGGCTTCCAGAAAGCCCTGGAGAACCAGAATCTTCTTCCAGGAATCTTGACTGTCACCGTATGCAATCCCTATCACTGATCTCTTTGCTCGTTTCAGTTTTCCCAGTTTATGCTTTTGCTTTGTTTGTTTGCATTTGAATTTAATGTTACTCTCGTTGAATAAGAATAGTTTCACTCAGGAAAGACAAATTTGATAGGAAAAAAATAAAAATATTATAAGAGCGAAGAACTTGGATTCTCATCCAGGCCCTGGCACATCTTTACACTAGAGCATGATTTGTCTGAGTCTTGTCTTTGCCCTAAAACCACCAGGATTTAAATACAGCGCTAAAGAAAGAATCACCCAACCTCTCTATGCCTCAGTTTTTTCATGTGCAAAGTGGCACCAATAGTGGTGTCTCTGTCAGAGCTTGTTGCCAAGATTAAAGGTGTGGTAGAGCTCTCCCCTCAGTGCCTGGCCCACATCAAATGCTCCATAAATATCATCTATTCTGTGCTGGGCTGACTCTTTTTGGTGATTATTTCAGGTTGATTTGCTAACATCCGAGTGGCACCTCTGAAAGGTAAGCAAACCTTCTTTCACTGTCATTCTAATAACGTTTATGAATGTGTACCTATCATTCACCATGGCAAGCAAACTTTGTATGACTGCTTTCAGAAATCAGTCACCTTGTTGACTGAGGGTGTATTTTCCAACATATTCTCACCAGAACCAGGAAAACCAGTGAAGGAGAGGTAGAAAGGTGCTGCTCTGGTGTGAGAAGCCATTGCACCGTTCCCGATTCTTCCTGCAACTTATCTGACCTCCTCTGTCTCACCACTGTCCCTTTTTGCCCCTGTTGCCCCATGGCTTCTCTTCTGCACCAGATTTTTACTTCTCCCCCTGAAACCCAGAGGCATAAATGCCAATGAGCTTTGCATTTCAGAGCTGACATCTTATCAGCTGATAAATTTTATGCTGCAGTTGTTTTTCTCTAACATAGATTGAAAACCTCTAAATCAGGGATGGGCTGTCTCGCATTGCTTGTCCTGCATCACATAAATCACTGGCAGATAAATCATCGTAAGGACACTACCAACTAACCCCACGTTGCACTGCCAGGCCCTCCTTCTTTCAAACTGTGTACATTTGGTCTGAATTGCCTTCTAATTCCATCTTAATATTTAAATGAAAGTGAATTAATTTAAAAATCAGAAACCTTGTGACATAGCATATTTAATTCTAAAATGAGAGGTATAATATTTCTTGTGTCTATTGCTACAAGAACTTCTTTCCCAAAGAAATTATCCGGCATGCTTAGACCAGTCTGATAAAATTGTTTTCTTTTGTCATTCATATTTTTATCACATCCAGAAGAAGTTTATACTTGGTCTTATTTCCCCTTTTCTTTATCATAAAGTCAACTACTACGTACGTATTTATTCACCAGACATGAATAATTGGTATTGTGCTTCTTATTCTCTGGTCTCCTGGATTTATTACTATAGCTTGCTTTTCCTACTTGCCATGTTTTAATTTAAGCACTCCCCAAGTCTCCAAATGGCTTATTAGATGGGTTTCCTTATTGTCCCATTTCCCATGATAATGTCTTTGTTTTGTTGTCCCGTATTTTTATTGTGGTAAAATATACATAAAATTTACTAGTAGCCATTTTTTAAAGTGTACAGTTCGGTGGCATTAAGTACATTCTCAGTGTTGTGCAGCCAACACCACTATCCATTTTCAGAATTTTGTTATCATCCCTAGCAGCAATTCTTTTTTTTTTTTTATTAAGTGTAGTTGACTTACATTATTATGTTAGTTTCAGGTGTACAACATAGTGATCCAATGTTTTTATAGATTATACTCTGCTTAAAGTTATTATAAAGTATTGGCTAGGTTCCCTGTGCTGTACAATATATCCTTGCAGTTTATTAATTTTTATAAACAGTAGTTTGTTCCTCTTACCATGGTAACTTCTTTGCATATCTGACACGTTGATATTTTATGAAGCTGTTGCTTCTGGTTTTTATTCTATCTTGTTTTGTTTTTTGATCAATTCTACTTACAGATATTCAAGCATGTTAATATTTACCTGTCAGATATTTTGACAGGTAAAAATTTGTATATAATATTGTCACACTCAAACTATAAAATATTGATAAAATATTTACCAGAAATGAATTTTTCACATGCTACTAAAACATTTGCCTGACAATTTCATACTTCAACAATTTCTTAGAGAATTGGCTTTGACCTAAAAATTTTAGCCAATTAGTATGTTTACAGAAATCATTTTTATTCAGTTAACATAATTACAGAGCTTTGCTCATTGCTGTGAGTTAAAGGTGCATTAGCATCAGTGATTAGCCCCTTCTTTGACTCTCTTTAGATTTTAATAAACAGGAGAGAAACCACCTTCTAGTCTAAATATCTCGTTCTTTCATAAAATACCAAGACGGAGACCTTGACAAAGAGCACCTCAGAATACATTTCTAAGTAGGTTGCCCAGGCGTTTGTTGAGGTCTCCTCTAAAACCTTTTAGGAATGAGAGGAAAATAATTTTACATGGAGTTTGATGGAAAGAAAACCAAAAATATGGGCATTATTTTTAAACTACTGAAAATGAAGAATCTATCCAGCCAAGAAGGAGTCAAGTCCAGAGTTTGTCGTGGGATCATCACATTAGTAGGTATTCAAGAAACATTTGTTCAATGAACGCTGGAGTATGGGGTTCATGTAACAGAGAGCAAAGATACGGGAACAATGGTAATACTAAGTACAAGCATTATTTATGAATGATCTCTGTGTGTCAGGCAAGTTATTAAGTTTTTGCATGCATTATTTAATCCTCTCAATGACTATAAGAGGAGGTGATATTATTAATCCCACTTTACAGATAAGGAAACAGATTCACAGAAGTTAGTTCAGTCATAGAGCTAGAAAATGGCAGAGCTGGAATTGTAACCCAGGCACTTTTGACTCTAAAATCATCACTCTCAACCTCTATGTTTTCCTTCTCTCCTGACCACCAAGTCTTCCATCCAGCAAGTGGAGAAAATAGAGTGCAGGCTCTGGACAAGGGATCGGAATTAGGCACAAAATATTTGTAGAAAGACTGAGGCTTGGTATTTGCCAGCCGAGGTCTCAAAGTCTTTTTTTTATAATTCTTTTTTTGAGGCCAGAACTGGAATAGAAATATATTTTAATCCCAAAGTGAAAATGAACAGCCTCAAGGGGAATAGAGGAGTAGCAGAGCCCGACAGTAATTTATACAGGTTGTGTGTAAATAGTTTAGGAGGCTCAAAAGCTAAAACTGAGGGGAGAAATGCAATTTATAGATGTTGGAGAGCAATTATTTAGAAATGAAAGTTTTCAGTGTAGTCGAAAGTCATCCCTAATTTAGAAAATTACTGATGGCTGCAAAAGTTATCTAGATCTATTTTATAAACCATTCTGCAAATAAAATTAAAATAGTACCTTGAGATTCACTGAATACTTGGGCTGAACGAGGTACAAAATATAGACACAAATCTCCTCCCAGCTGCTTCTATTTAGGTCAAACTTGCTTGGGAATTTTGAGCCCTATTATCAGCAAGACAAAGGATTTTACCAAACTATGTCCTGAGTAATTAGAAGAAATCAAGCAAAATCTCACATCCATTTAAAACACTGGTTGGATGAAATTAGGCTTGCCTCTGTGGCGGCATGCCTTTCAGCTCTAACCTGAGAGGACGCCGACCCTGCCATTAGGACAGTGCCCGGGGAAGTACTGTCCCTGTCATGGCCCAAACCTGATCCTGAATCCAAAACCAATCCTTCTCCGCTTGAACTTCTGTGCAGATTCTGCCCACCTCCTCACCGCCTCTGAATGTACAGCTCCAACTATGTTGGCAATCTGGACACAGGGAAACTAACTGAGGCTTAGATAAGAGCCAAAGTATTTTTATACTTGCCCCGTGATGGAAATAGCCCTCCTGATGGTGAAGACTTTGATTTAGGCTGCCAATCCGAAGAGTCTTTCATTTAGCTTCTGTGATACATCCCATTTTCTTCTGTAGCTTAAGCTCCTTGACTTAATTTTCTAAATTCTGTGACACCCAATACCAGCACTAGATTCTCTAGTTTTAGGGTGTTGAATAAATGATATGCTATTATCAACATGCTGAAAGTTTGGCATAGTGCTCCAAATGGTGACTTGTTTTTTTTCCCCAGGGGAGGGTAATCTAGAGCAGTAATTGAGTGCATCATTATTTGTCACTGATGATAGCTGTACAAATCAAATATCAATCTACTAAAACGTTTCTCTGGTTTGGCCTACACAGAATTCCAATTATGTCAAACTATTTAATCTCTGGAGGGGTAATATGCGTGTATGTGTCTCTGCATATATAAAAGTACAGACACACAAAGTCCTTGAAACATTCAACATCTGCTCAGCCAACATTTCAAGGGTATTTAAGCTTCATGTCACATATTAATTCACATATAAAATGAAAGTTTCAGCCTCAATATTTGCTTAACAGTCCTGAGTCGACCATCAACTGTCCACTTATATAGGACCAATCTACTGGCAATTGTGACCCAGTCCAATAAAATTAGCAAAGAAAGTGTGAAAAGTTGTGGCCAGGGAGTAAATGTCCAGCAAGAGGCCTGGTAAGGGCATTTAATGGAAAGCAACGTGAGGGCGGAGGGGGAGGAATTCTAACTGGGAGAGAAGATGGAAAGCAGTGTTCCCAGAAGTGCAGTGAAGAAAGATATCTGTATCAGGGATGCAGAGTGGAAGTAGGGTGGACAGGACGGCCTTGTTATTTCACATTTTGGGGATGAACACGAAAAGAGAGTAGTGACTGTTTTTGAAACACATATTATTTCTCTTACTGCAAAGGAGGAAGCTTCTAAAACTTGACCTCCTTTGCAACCAAACTGCTGCTTCCACTGCCTCCTAGGTAAGTGTCATCTTCATCTCCAGACCTTGTCTGTCCCTGGCAATGTCTGAAAGGCACTCACCCTGGACTCCTGTGAATATGTCATCTAATGAAGACATCTATTAATATGGGCACATTACAGCTCGCCATCTGGCTCTGCCTCTTAGACCGCTCTCCTCCCTATAGATCTGCACACACAGAGTGCGCTGTGCCTGATCAATTATTTATCCATTTCCCTCCCTGCTGTAACAGACCCGGCCTCCGCTCTCTGCTGCAGGGCTACTGAGGGCTGATGGACACATTTCAGGCCTAGAAACATTTTTCCACCGGAATCAAACATGGAGCATCGTAAAGTCCTCGTTTGTGCTCTTTCTATCCTTTTCCCTGGGCCCCCTTCTTGTGTATACTGTGAATGCAGTGTGGCAGGGTACCCCACACAATGCGCTCTGAAATCAGACCCTGGATGCAACACAACTTCCCTTCCAACTTGTGACCTTGGCAAGTTGGTTAACTGCGTTCGCCTCGGTTTCCTCACCCGTAAAATCGAGATGATCACGGGACCTATACCACTAGAATAGGCTTGTTTTGAGTATTAAATGAATAAGTGTATATCAAGAGCTTAGACCAGTAGTACTTGGTCCATAGTAAGCAAAGTTATTTTGTTGTTATTTTTTTCACCTTTTATCTGACCACATGTATTAGTTTGCTCATTCTTTTTTACACATCCGTCTTCATTTCTCTTTGAGTTTCTGTAACAAAACTAGTCTTTTTATCTTTCACATTATTCCTTTCGTATCTTTTCAGGCTTTCCCTTTTAAGCCGTAAGAATGCATTGTCCCTCTAATTTGCTCTTATTCCTTATCCTATTTTTATTTTCAGTGTTACTCTTTCTTGTTCACTCTTGTCTTAACTCTTTAAAATTCCTCCTTTACGTCTCTCTTTGTCACCTCAAAAAATGTTCCAGGCACAAACCACGAATGAGCTGAACTGCTATAGAAAATTTAATTTTCATCATACTTTGTAGTGAGTTTTATTTTAATGTAAATATTTAGTTCTTACTTAGATTATTAGAAAACATTCAATATCTTATCCTCACATTAAGCTGAGATTGTTTTCTAGTTGTGTTACTATGAAGCAGTCCCATGATGAAAACCAGCCAGTGAGATTCAGACTCTTTCCTCCTCCCTTCTGCAGGCTGATACCCCTCTCCTTTTCTTCCCTTGCTCCAATTTTGTAAGAAATATCCTCTTTTAGCAAAGGGTATGATATGTGTGTTTTAACTTCAAACTTCCTATTCAAAAACTTACTATTTAAAAATATTACTGACAATCACTCATCTCAGAAAAGAAACTATTTTGACTTGGTGTTTCTCTGGACTTTTGGTTAAACGACCACTGGTCTAAGTGAGTCATTCTGGTTGAAAGGCAGAGCAGGAAGCCTGAGCTCTACTTTTGGATACTCCCCCAGCTGGCATCTATCCATCTGGGAGTTATGCAAATTAGTAAGAAAAAACGTTCTTCCAACAAAGGATTTTACAGTTCGTTAATGCATTTATTCAAAATGCATTCACTCTAGTCGGTATCAAGATTCTCCTTGAGGACTGAGGAACGATAGCAAAAAACAGGTGTACCCTTCGCCTTGGCTCCTTCCCTGGGCTTACACAGATAGGCTTGATTTTAAGAGACGCCAAACATCAGAGGCGATATTCTCAGCTTGGCAGAATAACTGCTCTGCAAGGAAGAGAGGGGTGATGCCAAAATGCAAATATCCATTGAGCACTGTTCCTGAGGGCATGTTGCTCTCTCTGTGTTTAATGAAGATTGGGCTGTGGGCCTGTGTCTGAGTGAATGGCTAGCTCTATGTGTTTTTGCAAAATGATGAGATGGAAAAATATGAGTATGCTGTCTTTGATTTTTCTAAGTTTTCTACCAAACTGCCCGCCTGTGCTTTAATATTATCATTAATAATACAAATTAGAATAATATAATTAAATGCCCTTGGGCATCACCTGAGTGTTTCTGTACAATCGTGATGCCCTGAGGCTCCTAATCCCAATCTCACGGTTAGTACTTCACATGAACATACCCAAGTTGGCTATTTTATTTCTTGCCTGAAACTGCCTCTCTGCTCCGATTCTTTGGCTTTGGCTGCAATTAGATTTACACTTTACTGTACTGTAAAATTCTCATTTAATGATCCACGTCCATCTTCTATAAAACCTGGTTCCAGTGGAGGCGAGAGAAGCCCTTCACCCATGGCCTACAAGGCAACATCCAGGGCAGAGGACTTTGACTTTTCTGTGCCTGATGAGGCCATCAGTGACAGAAATGTCTCCATGTATTAGGAGTGCTACAGTCACGTTATATATTGCAGGATCACTGAAGCTGCTTTGAGTAGAGGATAAAAATGCCATTCACTTTACATACGGAGACCAAATGTTTTATAAGCCTACTCCTCCCAGATTCAGAAAGCAAGACTGGATTCTTCACACAATGAGGGAAAGACACAGGGACAAAACAAATTTGGGGAAGAATTCGAAACCCTGGCTTGAAGGGGAAATCAGACCTTCACAGAAGGCTTGAGAAACTGTGTGAGACATGGAATTACCAGTAAGATGGAAAAAGCAGACTAACCTGAAACATACAAGAAGGACAAATCATAAGATGTGTCGTCTTAAAAGGGCCGAAAAGCATACACTCCAAAGGGTTTATGAGGTAACGTTCTGGAGATACTGAAATGCACATTCTGTCTTTGAAACAGATCCCGAAGGCAGAGAATCCCGCCTTAACTTCTTTTTTTACCCTCCTACACCCTTCAGGCAGGGATGACTCTCCAGGCTCAAGGTTACTCCCTTCTCTCCTTATTCAACTTCCTTCGTCCTCCTTGTACAGTAATCTGGAGACTGAGACTAATGCTCTGTGTGCCTCTCCTTGGCCAGGACTGCAGGGACTGCAGAATGATGACTGCTTTTGGCAGAGGTCCAGAGAGGAAAATTTATTTACTGCCTTGTCGATGTCTGGTGAGATTGGCTGCTGCCTCTCCACATCCATTATAAAGTGCACGTGCGGCTAGAGCAGAAACTTAAAAAGAGCTTTTGCTTTGGTAACCTTGCTGAAAATCCTAAAACTCCCAGGGCAAGGAATCACAATACAGGACCCGTCTGGAGGTACACCAGCTGGGGTCATGGCACAGAAGAAGGAACCCACTGCACTCTTGCTCTTTGGGGTGCTGGTATTTGAACCTTTACCAAAAAGAAACTAAGACAAAAATACAGATTTGCTTGTGTGATATTTTAAAGTAAAATGAATACCATTTGATTGATAAATTTCCTTTAGGTTTTGGTGGGGGTAACGCTGCAAAATAATATTTATTTAGCAATTTTCAAAATACTTTTACCTTGAGCTCTCATTTTCAAGCTAATGGGAGTTGGTGATTCATCAAGAACTTTTAAAATTAAGGATCATTACTTTTGCTACATTCAAATTCAAATTACCTGGGATACTCAATTAATCAATCGTTAAACAATATTAAAACAGTCAAGGCCTGTCACACTCTTGTCTATGATGGAAGAGGATTCAAGATTCCAGCCAAACTAACAAACCACTCTAAAGGGAGAGGTAACTTAATATATTCTACCCGTGTTCTTCACTCGGCCTTTTTTGGAACGAAGAAAAGACATATGTCAGCACTGAAATGGCTGTTGCCATCTTACTCTCCCGTCTGGCTGTCACATGGCTAATTGTCCTAAAACAGCTGGATGAGGCAATAGCGTCGTTCATGGCTCAGCTTAAATATGGTCAGGCAGAATGAGTAGCGCTATATGCTCTGTCCCCACAGAGCAAAATATCTTCCAAGAAAAATGTGCTTTTAATAATTTTGTAACCCTTAAGTCTTTTTCCTTTTCATATCAGTGTTTGTGCTTTTTACGATATCCCCATGTGACAGTTTTAGTTTCTTTCAGAGGTATCTACATAAACCATCTTTCTGGAAAAAAAGATACTGTTTTATTCACGATGCTGAGCATTCTAGCTTGTGACAAGAACTAAGAACACATTATAATAATGTTTATTTGTCTAGAATTCTATAATCTGCAAATTCATCAAGTCTTTCAACTTCCTGTTGAAGGCTAATAGATGTTTATGTGAGAGCAACTTCAAAATTCTGAGAGGGTAATTTGTGAATAAATGGTCATTTCAATTCACTGGTTAAGAGGAATATTCTTAGTGCCAGAACATCCCACCTCCAGTCATTCTTAATATAGGCCGCTTAGCATATAAGCCTTAATATGTAAGATGCTTAGTTTCTACAGTGGGCGTGGGCTACATGGATTGGCTCTTCTCTGAAAGTTAAGCAGCTTATTTGCTAAATCAAATCTTTTGAATGTACAGGCTGTTATTCTAGATTCTAAAACGGCCTTTGTTAATTATATTCATATACATATTCAATCCCCCTTTTAGAGTCTTCCTAGTTACCTGCTTAACATTGTCCAGCATCAGTGATTTTCATAGGTTAATTATTCCCCATGTAATAGAGAGTGAGCTTTGTCTAGTCAAAATGTGTTACCTTGTAATTTGATTAACTTTTCTCCTCTGATTCAAAGAAAGAGAATAAAGTGAGGAGTCGTTGGTCATCTATCTAAAACTTACCTACCTACCTGTCTTCACCAGGTCTGCATATCCATAAACACAAGATGGCTCTCTGGTAGCAGAGAGATTAAAGGGAGGGACAGAAAGATCACCAATTTTACTCCTACTCTGTCCCTCCACTCTGCATGTAAAGGACAATCTGACCTTGGTGCCGCCTTCCCTGTAACATGAGAAGTAACCCAGAAAGGGCATGCTTGACTTGGCTGAAGAATTAGAGGGAATCTCAGGGAGGGACAGTGGCAGGTTTTATGTTTAGATGAGAACGGGCATCTTCCGCTGGCAGATCCTCACAGTATAATATCCTTTTGTGCTGTTTCCTTTTCTCCAACCCTACACAAACACCTGGAAGTTGAGGAATTCTCTTGCCTTAAACACTGAATCTCTAAAAGTAGTCCATTAGTTCATAAAAGACAGGTATTCCTTGTACTCCCCTCCAAAGACTCTCTCTATAATCTATTCCCATGGCCACAGAACACCCATTCCATCTAGTTTATCTTTTCACTTATCTTTAGTCCTCTAATGTTCTTTTGTCCCTCTAATGTTTAAACTCCTTAGAGCTGGAGAGGAATTATTGTTTTTATGAAACATAGTAAGTGCTTAATAAATGTATGTGGAAATGAACTGCAAGATAAGTCTGACTTGGCAGTCAAGGCCAGCACATCTAACTACATTTTTGGCATCTTCAACTGGTTGATCTGTAGATGTATTCAATTAAAATGTCCAAAATGGAACCCTTGATTCCATTTCCAAACCAGTCCCATACTGCAAATCTTTCTCAACTCAGCAGAAGTCATCATAGCCCACTGAGTTACTTAAGTTAGAAAACTTGGAGATGGCCTTTTTTCTTCCCTTTCTCTCATGTGCCACATCCAATTTATCAAAAATTTATTTTGGGGCTTCCCTGGTGGCGCAGTGGTTGAGAGTCCGCCTGCCGATGCAGGGGACACGGGTTCGTGCCCCGGTCCGGGAGGATCCCGCGTGCCGCGGAGCGGCTGGGCCCGTGAGCAATGGCCGCTGAGCCTGCGCGTCCGGAGCCTGTGCCCCGCAATGGGAGAGGCCACAGCAGTGAGAGGCCCGCGTACCGCAAAAAAAAAAAAAAAAAAAAAAAAAAATTTATTTTGGTTTTAGCTTCAAAATATCACATTGAATCTGTCCATATCTCGCTATTCTCAATGCTGCCTACATAGTCTGGAAAACCAGAATCTGATATAGACTCCTGAAGTAGCCCCTGAACAATTTTTTTCTCTTCTACCTTATCTTCTTCACTCACTCACTCACCTGAGCTTTTATGGTCCCCGTCATCAGGCCAATGGCCCCTGTCCTTCTGGAGTTTACATTCTTGTGTGGGTGAGAGAGAAAAAAGTTAGAGACGAATGATCATTATCCACAGTCTGTGGTTAAATGCTATAAAGAAAATGAAACAGCAACTCAGATAAAGAACAACAGGAACAACAGGAGAGTACTTTGATGGTTCTCATCCTTTGAGGGAGACTGCAGTGAGTAGCCTTTCTTAAACAAGGTCCATTATCATTGTCTTAGTACATGGTGGAACCTAAATTTTGGTTATTGTTGGATGGATGAATCTTACTCTCATCTTTGCTTTCTAATTTTATCTCTCTGGTAAGTCAATTTTCATTCTTCACTGTAGAAACTAAGAATGTCAGTATTTTAACAAAATTTTTAAATGAAGAAACCAGGGTGTGTGTGTGTGTGTGTGTGTGTGTGTGTGTGTGTGTGTGTGTGTTTGTGTGTGTGTGTGTGTGTGTGTGTGTTCTGTTAAGCTAAAATCAACTTGAATTTAAATCCAGCTTTTTTACACCCTGAATTACTCATTCCTTTTACTTTCTGCTTCAGGGATCAGATTCTATATTGGTTTATTTTCAATGACCGAAAATTTAGAGAAAGTTGTCAGATGGAATAGCTGAAATGTCAGTTACAATAGAGCACAGGTATTGGTTTAAAATGTGCCTTTTTGCTTATATTGCAGGTAGCTTAAAAATAAATATATCATTTAAGGTTTGAGGTTTATATATATATAAAAATATAAATATATATATATATATATGTAGGTTTATATTTTGTTTCTGTGTTTTAAGATTGATAATTACCATTCAAGTGGCTTGACAGGCCCATTCTTTGCTCAAAATGCTCATCTCCTTTGAATTATAAAATCCTAAGTTCTCATCTATCTCACATTATCCATCTATATTGTAAAAAATAAGTGGAAATAATTAAATTAGTCCATGTAATGATTCTCTTTTAAATTCAGATAGCATTTTTAATTAGATGGCATAGAGAGACAGAGATACAGGTACAGAAACTATTTCCCATTGGCCATCAAATCAGGGATGTCTCCTCTCCTAATATCTCTATCTATCTATCTATCTATCATCTATCTTTCCTCCCTTCCCTCCCTCTTTTTTCCCTCCCTTCCTCCCTCCCTCCCTTCCTTCTTTCCTTTCTTCCTTTTTTTTCCTTCCTTTATTCCTTCTTTTCTTTCTTTCTTCCTACCCTATTTCAAATGAGCTATTTCAAATGCATCATTCATAGAATATAGCAAACTGAAACCCTACCCACCCTTACCTCTTATGATCTCTTCTGGCCCAGGGAATCTAGGGAAGTAGCAGAAACTCAACACAAACCATAGATGTATTTCCAATATCGACCCCCATGGAATTAAAGACATATGTCCCCCACGCTCTTTTAGAATATTAGGAAGTCCTGTTTATTACTAATCCTGTCACAGCTGAGGTGGTGACAGCAACAGTAAGTCAGCATATAGATATTCTATACCTTATCAATGTACTTCCTACCAATAAGGACGTAAGTGCAAATATCTGTCACATTTTGTATATTGTGCTCGTAAACATAGAGGAATTCCAAAACAAATTTGTAAATTAGTTTTCTCAAGTATTGGAAAGGTATCAGCTTTTTTGCCATGGGACGCATAAGAATAAATCATTAGAATAACACAGAAATAGAAGGATATATTATTGAATGTCTATTCTTAGAAATAAAATTTTCCTGATAGTGTGAAACAAAACTCAGACTACAAATTACATAAAAGCATGTGCACATTCACCCATAAAAAATACAGAGTACATAAAGACTGAGCAATATGATACAAATATTAACTAAATATAAATATATATTTATGTGTGCATATATGCACACGATAAAAAGACTGAATGAAAATATAGGAAAATATTAATATTAAATCAGGGTGATGCTTTTTGAGAATTTAATTTTGAAATACTTTTCTGTGTTTGCTAAAATTTCTGTGTTGAATGTCGGATATAAGGTTTTTGAAAAGATAAACTACAACCCATATACTCTGATTAATCATAGCTAGTAATGTAAAATAAGATATATCATCTGGCTGAATCAAGAATTTGATCAAATACCTGGACTCAAACCATAACGTGCACTTACACCTTCACTTTCCTCATAGTTGGTATGTATGGATGTCATATTTCCTTGTTTTCCTGCCTTCATTTTCATCACTGAGGTGATACCAATATATTACATTTAAGAAGCAATTCATCATTTACAACAACTGTTCATCACCGAGTTAGCAGAAGAGGCGTTCTCATCCCCATTTCCCAGATGAGGGCTTGCCTAGGATCACCCAGCCAGGGCTCGAACCTCATCTTAGAATCCAGGTCAAGCATTATTTATCTAAAACGGCCCGTGGCTAGTGGCCATACTTCTACTCATTGGCCCTTAATGGTCTCTGAAAGCAATCCATACAAGTTAGCAAATACATGTATCAAGTACTATAGCCTGGGACACTGAGAGAGAACGGAAATGCCTATTCTTTTCATATACTTAATTTTCCTAGTCTGCAATCCAGTGTTCATTCTAGAGAACAGAATACTTATATCATATAAAATTTTTAGGGTGTATCTCTGGCTTTTGATCAAATGATTAATGTAAAGGGGAAAACAGTAGAGTAGGATCCCACCAAGGGGACAGGGAATTGTTTTCTTGTTACGTGCTCGGAATGGGTCACGGCCTTACCACAATTCTTGTAGCAACCACAATAATATAGATTTCTGCTTAAATGTGTTAAAGTGATTGACATTATGGATTTCATCCAAGGGCTGTATTTGCCTAGAAATCATTGGGGGCTATCAGAAAATAGATTAAAGCAGTTAGTTAACTCATTTATAAACAAGACTTTGGGAACTGCTCAATCTTACAGGGAAAGGAGATAAAAGAGGCACGATGATTACAGTCCATCTGTGACCACCAGAATGTCCAGCCGCTGGACATGCACTGCCCCGTCAAATGTCTGCCTTAAAGCTTGGTGGACAATGTACCACATTATTCAGGACTTCTTTAAACCAATACATTTTTATGTCCCTTGCTGTAATTTCAACATCCATTTCAAAGACAGAAAAAAAGAACAATTTACACCAGATCATAAAATGATATAATAGCTATTGAAAATAATGTGTTCGAAAAAGAAATATTTAAATGATGACATTAACAAAGCACAGTTAGAACTCAGTTGGTCTCCACTCTCCCCTAGAGGTTCATAAACACACCAACGAGGCTCTGAAACAGATGTGGCAAGTTCATCCTAATTATGTCTTGTTTAACTTGACCAGGAAATGTCTTGGATCAGATATCATTTTATCTTTTTCTTTTCATGCTTTTTCTTTTAATAAATAGTGACTTCCAAATATAGAAAGGGAAACCATTACAAAAACTTGGAGTTTCGAATCCCAAAGAACAAGGTTGAGAGGATCTTTTTCCTAATGAGGGATTATAACCAGCAGGGTAGAAAGGGAAAGAGGAATCTATGAGTTTCATGGATTACATGAGCAATAAGTAGCTTAATTTCATTGTTGTTTAAGAGAGTAACTAAGAGTAAATTACCACTTGCTCATTATAAAATAAAGGATAAGTGTGTGTATATATTCATATATGTGTATACGCATACACAATATACACAGACCATCTGTAGAACTCAACTCAGCTACAAGTAAGGGTTATCACTGATTCTTCAGTTAAAAATAACTAGAAGTTATATCTTTAATAGTTTGTATAAATATATATTATAAAATGCACATCACTCTTATGGTCTAAGTGGTCGATTTAGAGAGGGGATTCAGTAATCTTAAACAAATTCTGTTGTTATCTTTATATAGCCTTAATCTAATATATCTCTACACACACACACACACACGCACACACACTTCTGGGTTAGTAGAGACTGCCCTGTACAGTCAAGAGTCAAGTGTCCTGAACAGTCAATAAAAAAAAACTGGCTCTCTTTACCGAATTCTATTTTAACAAGGCTTATTTCTGTCTGGGTGTGCTACGTGACACATTCACTCATTTATAAAATACTCTCTACCTGGGGTCAGGTTGTATTAGGATATAATAGAATCTCTTGATAAAGCAAGAACCAGGCAAACTCTGACATTTTTGTAGAATACTTTCAAATGTCACAAAACTTTTTGGAAAATACAGCTTTCTGCCAATTTCAAAGTAAATTATGTAGTTTGCTTTGGGTTTAACATAAAAGCCAGGTAAAATTTAGAGACATAAGTTGAGTGTTACACTGATGTTTTGTGGAAGCTTAAACTGGAAATTAAAAGAGAAATCTAGACGGCACAAAATTGTAAAAATGTAAAGTCAAAACAAAATTTATACAATTTCTCTGAATACATACTCTAATGACTTCCCCCATCTACAGGCTTAGAATATGTCCTACAAGACATATGATACAATGAGAATAAAATAGAAAGTAAGAAAAAAAACTGCGCTGGAAAGAAATATAAGAGCAATGAGTTTCAGGTTTTCTGGAGAATTCTGATTGAATGACTGCACTGTATTATTTGAATGATTTATTATATAATTCAAAATGATGTAATTACATAATTTTCCAAGTTAACTGTCACCAATGAAAAATGCAAGAGTGTGGGTATCAAACAAATTAATTGCTAATAAATTCAAATAATGAGTGGTTCTTACTGGGTATACAGTGCATATATTCCTTTGTAATCATCAAGATGATCATGAGAATTTGGAGGAAGCACATACTTTTCTACAACTAGCTACTGATGTTATAGCTATAGCTACTGATGGGGTATTGGAGTATCAAGATTACTCTTCTCAAGGCATTGAAATAGTGAAAACTGGTATTCAGATGAGGATCTTCTCACGACAACAAGGTCTACAGTTTAATGGTGGAAAAGTAATTGATGGACTTAATCTATTTCTCTGTAAAAGTACAACTGACAGAAAGAAAAGTTGGCAGTGGTGGCCAATAATCATTAGTAAGACCTTGGAAAATGAAAAAATCAACAAAAATATGACTCCACTCCTTCCTGGGAAGAGATGAATTCTCTTTCTTCAATCTGACTTTATATCAATTACTTCATCAAAAACATTTTTATACGTTCCCCAATCACTTCTATATATACATAAGCCTTGATAGTGTATTCACAATTTGATATCAGATGCACTTTGGGCAGGAAAATAAGCAGATAAATTGTAGGAGCTCACCCTGAAGTAAGTGTCACAAGTATTTTAGTGCAGATGGGTGCATAGTAATTAAAACTTTTAGAAAAAAGTAATTCATGCTCCAAAGAACAAAGCCACATTGTAATGCAGGAAAAGGGGCCAAAAAAAAAATGTTGCAGATAATTTTTCTAAAGTCATCAGCCCCACATGTTTTTGACTGAAGTAAGAAGAGCTAATAAAATCACTGTTTGCACATTTGGTTGTTAAACCCATTTTAGTTTTTATACCTATGGAGCTATACATAGCTTTGATCACAACACAAAACAGACAAGGAATTGAAAAGACAGGAGATGATTGTAATAACCTATAAGGGAAAATAATCTGAAAGAAAGATATATATGTATGTATAGCAGAATCACTTTCTTGTGCCCCTGAAACTAACACATTGTAAATCAACTATACTTCAATAATAATAATAATAATAAAAAGACAGGAGATGAGATAACATAAATACCCCCAAACATGGAAAGGTAGTGGGGCTTGAACAACCCAGTTCATCATCTCTCTGCAAAGGTCTCTTACTTAAAGGAACAGATCTAAATGGATAGTAAGAAGACCCCTGACAAATCAACTCTGGCCATCAACATAAGTGATCTATCACAGGCACGGGGCCTTCAAAGCTTAGTGACTAAGCACCTATACAGGGGACCGTTTATAAAAGTAGGCCTTTTGTACTTAGAAAAACAATTGAAATTCATGAAAAGAGTGTAACAACTAGGATGAAAACCAAAATTGATACTATACCTTAGATTTAGGGATTATAAAAATGATCACTTTAGGATAAATTCTTTTAAGTTCCCATTTACCCAATGAGTGATAAATACAAAACCACAGCCTTTTAGAGCTAACCAAAAATTCATATATTACTCAGTTCAATGCTCCCATTTACAGATAAGAGTGATATGTAGTGACTTTAAAAATGCCGTGAGTACCCAAGTTGCAACTTGAACTCAAATTCCTAATGCAGTGATGTTTTTTCCAAATATTCCACATTACCTTTCTTTATTCCAAAGATATCATCAAAATATGAAAATAGGGGCTTCCCTTGTGGCGCAGTGGTTGAGAATCTGCCTGCTAATGCAGGGGACACGGGTTCGAGCCCTGGTCTGGGAGGATCCCACATGCCGCGGAGCAACTAGGCCTGTGAGGCACAACTACTGAGCCTGCGCGTCTGGAGCCTGTGCTCCACAACAAGAGAGGCCATGACAGTGAGAGGCCCGCGCACCGCGATGAAGAGTGGCCCCCGCTTGCCACAACTAGAGAAAGCCCTCGCACAGAAACAAAGACCCAACACAGCAAAAATAAATAAATTAATTAATAAACTCCTACCCCCAACATCTAAAAAAAAAAAAAAAAGATGAAAATAAAAGTAGGTTTACAAATGTCTCAAATAAGTACATGAACTCTGTAGGTAATATCTAAAATATCTAAAATATGATATTTAACAGGTTAAGTTGAAGGAGCTGGTTAAAATCTAATATTTTTAGGTGAAGGATAGTTGTCTTGTACCATGAATCATGCCTATGTATTAACTGAAATCAGAATATTAGGATTGGCATATCATGATTCACATAGTTTTTTCAAATTTTCACCATAGTTTTCTTCTCCAAATTTCCTCATCCTCCTTTTTTCAGTGATTGTCTCTCACTGTAGAGTCAACTCTAGATACAGATAGTCTTAAGTGTTTCAGTGAATTCTTCTTCAACCAACGAAATAATTTATGATGCTATTTAAGTACAGTTAGAATTACTTAATTTCACTATTAAATATCAAGATATTTTTATCTTTATATTTTTTCTTTATTGATTTTTCAAGAATAGTTGTAAATGGAGGAAGCTGGCACAAGCCTCTTAGAGAGCCTCATCCACCAGAGGGCAGACAGCAGACGCAAGAACTACAATCGTGCAGCCTGTGGAACAAAACCCATATTCACAGAAAGATACACAAGATGAAAAGGAAGAGGGCTACGTACCAGATGAAGGAACAAGATAAAACCCCAGAAAAACAACTAAATGAAGTGGAGCTAGGCAACATTCCAGAAAAAGAATTAAGAATAATGATAGTGAAGATGATCCAGGACCTCGGAAAAAGAATGGAGGCAAAGATCAAGACGATGCAAGAAACATTTAACAAAGACCTAGAAGAACTGAAGAACAAACACCTAGAGAATTAAAGAACAAAAAAACAGAGATGAACAATACAATAACTGAAATGAAAAATACACTAGAAGGAATCAATAGCAGAATAACTGAGGCAGAAGAATGGATAAGTGACCTAGAAGACAGAACGATGGAATTCACTGCCACAGAACAGAATAACGAAAAAAGAATGAAAAGAAATGAAGACAGCCTAAGAGACCTCTGGGACAACATTAAACACACCAACATGTGCATTACATGGGGGCCCAAAGGAGAAGACAGAGAGAAAGGACCCGAGAAAATATTTGAAGAGATTATAGACGAATATTTCCTTAACATGGGAAAGGAAATAGCCACCCAAGTTCAGGAAGCACAGAGGGTCCCAGGCAGGATAAAACCAAGGAGAAACAAGCTAAGACACACAATAATCAAACTGGCAAAAGTTAAAGACGAAGAAAAATTATTAGAAGCAACAAGGGAAAAATGACAAATAACATAAAAGGGAACTCCCATAAGGTTAACAGCTGATTTCTCAGCAGAAACTCTACAAGCTAGAAGGGAGTGGCATGATATAAAGTGATGAAAGGGAAGAACCTACAACCAAGATTACTCTACCCAGCAAGGATCTCATTCAGATTTGACAGAGAAATCAAAAGCTTTACATACCAGCAAAAGCTAAGAGAATTCAGCACCACCAAACCAGCTCTACAACAAATGCTAGAGGAACTTCTCTAGGTCGGAAACACAAGAGAAAAAAAGGACCTATAAAAACAAACCCAAAACAATTAAGAAAATGGTAATAGGAACGTACATATTGATAATTAGCTTAAATGTGAATGGATTAAATGTTCCAACCAAAAGACACACGCTCACTGAATGGATAAAAAACAAGAACCATATATAAGCTGTCTACAAGGGACCCACTTCAGACCTAGGGACACATACAGACTGAAAGTGAGGGGATGGAATAAGATGTTCCATGCAAATAGAAATCAAAAGAAACCTGGAGTAGCAATACTCATATCAGATAAAACAGACTTGAAAATAAAGAATGCTACAAGAGACAAACAAGGACACTACATAATGATCAAGGGATCAATCAAAGAAGAAGATATAACAATTGCAAATATTTATGCACCCAACATAGGAGCACCTCAATACACAAGGCAAAAGCTAACAGCTGTAAAAGAGTAAATTGACAGTAACACAATAATAGTGGGGGACTTTAACACCTCACTTACACCAATGGAAAGATCATCCAGACAGAAAATTAATAGGAAAAACAACTCTAAATGACACAATAGACCAGGTACATTTAATTGATATTTATAGGACATTACATCCAAAAACAGCAGATTACACGTTCTTCTTAAATGCACATGGAACATTCTCCAGGATAGATCACATGTTGGGTCAGAGTCAAGCCTTGGTAAATTTAAGAAAATTGAAATCATATCAAGCATCTTTTCCGACCACAACACTAAGAGATTAGAAATCAATTACAGGGGAAAAAAAGTAAAAAACCCCCACAAACACATGGAGGCTAAACAATACATTACTAAACAACCAAGAGATTATTGAAGATATCAAAGAGGAAATCAGAAAATACCTAGAGACAAATGACAATGAAAACACGGTGATCCAAAACCTATGAGATGCAGCAAAAGCACTTCTAAGAGGGAAGTTTACAGCTATACAAGCCTACCTCAAGGAATAAGAAAAATCTCAAATAAACAATTTAACCTTACACCTAAAGGAACTAGAGAAAGAAGAACAAAAAAATCCAAAGGTAGTAGAGGGAAAAAAATCATAAGGATCAGAGAAGAAATAAATGAAATAGAAACAAAGAAAATATGGCAAAGATCAATAAAACTAAAAGCTGATTCTTTTCTTTTTTTTTTTTTTTTTTTGTGGTACGCGGTCCTCTCACCACCGTGGCCTCTCCCGTCGCAGAGCACAGGCTCCGGAAGCACAGGCCCAGCAGCCATGGCTCACGGGCCCAGCTGCTCCGCGGCACATGGGATCCTCCCGGGCCAGGGCACGAACCCGCGTCCCTTGCATCGGCAGGTGGACTCCCAACCACTGCACCACCAGGGAAGCCCTAAAAGTTGACTCTTTGAGAAGATAAACCAAATTGATGAACCTCTAGCCAGACTCATCAAGAACAAGAGGGAGAGGACTCAAATCAGTAAAATTAGAAATGAAAAAGGAGAAGTTACAACGGACACTGCAGAAATACAAAGCCTCCTAAGAGACTACTACAGGCAACTCTATGCCTATAAAATGGGCAACCTGGAAGAAACAGACAAATTCTTAGAAAAGTATAACCTTCCAAGACTGAACCAGAAAGAAACAGAAAATATGAACAGACCAATCACAAGTAATGAAATTGAAACTGTGATTAAAAATCTTCCACAGGTCTTCCCTGGTGGTGCAGTGGTTGAGAGTCCCCCTGCTGATGCAGGGGACATGGCTTCGTGCCCCGGTCCGGGAAGATCCCACATGCCGCGGAGCGGCTGGGCCCGTGAGCCATGGCCGCACAGCCTGTGTGTCCAGAGCCTGTGCTCCGCAACGGGAGAGGCCACAACGGTGAGAGGCCCGCGTACCGAAAAAAAAAAAAAAAAAAAAAATCTTCCAACAAACAGAAGCCCAGGACCAGATGGCTTCACAGGTGAATTCTATCAAACATTTAGAGAAGAGCTAACACGCATCCTTCTCAAACTCTTCCAAAAAATTGCACAGGAAGGAACACTCCCAAACTCATTCTATGAGACCACCATCACCCTGATACCAAAACCAGACAAAGATACTACAAAAAAAGAAAATTAGAGGCCAATATCATTGATGAATATAGATGTAAAAATCCTCAACAAAACACTAGCAGGGGACTTCCGGGAAGATGGCGGAAGAGTAAGACGCGGAGATCACCTTCCTCCCCACAGATACACCAGAAATACATCTACGTGTGGAACAACTCCTACGGAGCACCTACTGAACGCTGGCAGAAGACCTCAGACCTCCCAAAAGGCAAGGAACCCCCCACGTACCTGGGTAGGGCAAAAGAAAAAACTAAACAGAGACAAAAGGATAGGGACGGGTCCTGCACCAGCGGGAGAGAGCTGTGAAGGAGGAAAAGTGTCCACACACTAGGAAGCCCCTTCGCGGGTGGAGACTTTGGGAGGCGGAGTGGGGGAGCTTGGGAGCCGCGGAGGAGAGCACAGCAACAGGGGTGCGGAGGGCAAAGCGGACAGATTCCAGCGTAGAGGATCGGGCCGACCGGCACTCACCAGCCGAGAGGCTTGTCTGCTCGCCCGCCGGGGTGGGCGGGACTGGGAGCTGAGGCTCGGGCTTCGGTCGGAGCTCCGGGAGAGGACTGAGGTTGGCGGCGTGAACACAGCCTGCAGGGCGTTAGTGCACCGCGGCTAGCCGGGAGAGAGTCCGGGGAAAAGTCTGGACCTGCCGAAGAGGCAAGAGACTTTTACGTCCCTCTTTGTTTCCTGGGGCACGAGGAGAGGGGATTAAGAGTGCTGCTTGAGAGAGCTCCAGGGACGGGCGCGATCCGCGGCTAAAAGTGCGGAGCCCAGAGACAGACAAGAGACGCTAAGGCCGCTGCTGCCGCCACCAGGAGGCCTGTGTGCGAACACAGGTCACTAGCCACACGCCCTTCCGGGGAGCCTGTGCAGCCCGCCACTGCCAGGGTCCCGGGATCCAGGGACAACTTCCCCGGGAAAACGCACGGCGCGCCTCAGGCTGCAACGTCATGCCGGCCTCTGCCGCCGCAGGCCCGCCCCACACTCCATGACCCTCCCTACCCCCCGGCCTGAGTGAGCCAGAGCCTCCGAATCAGCGGCTCCTTTAACCCCATCCTGTCTGAGCAAAGAACAGACGCCCTCCGGCGACCTACACGCACAGGCGGGGCCAAATCCAAAGCTGAGCCCCTGGGAACTGTGAGAACAAAGAAGAGAAAGGGAAATCTCTCCCAGCAACCTCAGAAGCAGCGGATTAAAGCTCCACAATCAACTTGATATACCCTGCATCTGTGGAATACCTGAATAGACAATGAATCATCCCAAATTAAGGATCCCTGTGGATGAAAGGCTCTTGGTGCTGCAGCCAGGAGTCAGTGCTGTGCCTCTGAGGTGGGAGAGCCAACTTCAGGACACTGGTCCACAAGAGGCCTCCCAGCTGCACATAATATCAAACAGCAAAAATCTCCGAGAGATCTCCATCTCAACGCCAGCACCCAGCTTCACTCAACGACCAGCAAGCTACAGTGCTGGACATCCTATGCCAAACAACTAGCAAGACAGGAACACAACCCCACCCATTAGCAGAGAGGTTGCCCAAAATCATAATAAGTCTACAGACACCCCAAAACACACCACCAGACGTGGACCTACCCACCAACAAGATCCAGCCTCATCCACCAGAACACAGGCACTAGTACCCTCCACCAGGAAGCCTACACAACCCACTGAACCAACCTTGGCCACTGGGGACTGACACAAAAAACAACAGGAACTACGAACCTTCAGCCTGCAAAAAAGGAGACCCCAAACACAGTAAGATAAGCAAAATGAAAAGACAGAAAAACACACAGCAGATGAAGGAGCAAGATAAAAACCCACCAGACCTAACAAATGAAGAGGAAATAGGCAGTCTACCTGAAAAAGAATTCAGAATAATGAGAGTAAGGTTGATCTGAAATCTTGGAGATAGAATGGACAATAGAATGGACAAAATGCAAGAATCAGTTAACAAGGACCTAGAAGAACTAAAGATGAAACAAGCAACGATGAACAACACGATAAATGAAATTAAAAGTACTCTAGATGGGATCAATAGCAGAATAACTGAGGCAGAAGAACGGATAAGTGACCTGGAAGATAAAATAGTGGAAATAACTACTGCAGAGCAGAATAAAGAAAAAAGAATGAAAAGAACTGAGGACAGTCTCAGAGACCTCTGGGACAACATTAAACGCACCAACATTCGAATTATAGGGGTTCCAGAAGAAGAAGAGAAAAAGAAAGGGACTGACAAAATATTTGAAGAGATTATAGTTGAAAACTTCCCTAATATGGGAAAGGAAATAGTTAATCAAGTCCAGGAAGCACAGAGAGTCCCATACTGGATAAATCCAAGGAGAAATACGCCAAGACACATATTAATCAAACTGTCAAAAGTTAAATACAAAGAAAACATATTAAAAGCAGCAAGGGAAAAACAACAAATAACACACAAGGGAATCCCCATAAGGTTAACAGCTGATCTTTCAGCAGAAACTCTGCAAGCCAGAAGGGAGTGGCAGGACATATTGAAAGTGTTGAAGGAGAAAAACCTGCAACCAAGATTACTCTACCCAGCAAGGATCTCATTCAGATTTGATGGAGAAATTAAAACCTTTACAGACAAGCAAAAGCTGAGAGAGTTCAGCACCACCAAACCAGCTCTACAACAACTGCTACAGGAACTTCTCTAGGCAAGAAACACAAAAGAAGGAAAAGACCTACAATAACGAACCCAAAACAATTAAGAAAATGGGAATGGGAACACACATATCGATAATTACCTTAAATGTAAATGGACTAAATGCTCCCACCAAAAGACACAGATTGGCTGAATGGATACAAAAACAAGACCCATATATTTGCTGTCTACAAGAGACCCACTTCAGACCTAGAGACACATACAGACTGAAAGTAAGGGGATGGAAAAAGGTATTTCATGCAAATGGAAACCAAAAGAAAGCTGGAGTAGCAATTCTCATATCAGACAAAATAGACTTTAAAACAAAGACTATTAGAAGAGACAAAGAAGGACACTACATACTGATCAAGGGATCGATCCAAGAGGAAGATATAACAATTGTAAATATTTATGCACCCAACATAGGTGCACCTCAATACATAAGGCAAATACTGACAAACATAAAAGGGGAAATCGACAGTAACACATTCATAGTAGGGGACTTTAACACCCCACTTTCACCAATGGACAGATCATCCAAACTGAAAATAAATAAGGAAACACAAGCTTTAAATGATACATTAAACGAGATGGAGTTAATTGATATTTATAGGACATTCCATCCAAAAACAACAGAATACACATTTTTCTCAAGTGCTCATGGAACTTTCTCCAGGATAGATCATATCTTGGGTCACAAATCAAGCCTTGGTAAATTTAAGAAAATTGAAATTGTATCAAGTATCTTTTCCGACCACAACGCTATGAGGCTAGATATCAATTACAGGAAAAGATCTGTAAAAAATACAAACACATGGAGGCTAAACAATACACTACTTAATAACCAAGTGATCACTGAAGAAATCAAAGAGGAAATCAAAAAATACCTAGAAACAAATGACAATGGAGACACGACGACTCAAAATCTATGGGATGCAGCAAAAGCAGTTCTAAGAGGGAAGTTTATAGCAATACAATCTTACCTTAAGAAACAGGAAACATCTCGAATAAACAACCTAACCTTGCACCTAAAGCAATTAGAGAAAGAAGAACAAAAAAACCCCAAAGTTAGCAGGAGGAAAGAAATCATAAAAATCAGATCAGAAATAAATGAAAAAGAAATGAAGGAAACGATAGCAAAGATCAATAAAACTAAAAGCTGGTTCTTTGAAAGGATAAACAAAATTGATAAACCATTAGCCAGACTCATCAAGAAAAAAAGGGAGAAGACTCAAATCAATAGAATTAGAAATGAAAAAGGAGAAGTAACAACTGACACTGCAGAAATACAAAAGATCATGAGAGATTACTACAAGCAACTCTATGCCAATAAAATGGACAACCTGGAAGAAATGGACAAATTCTTAGAAAGGCACAACCTGCCAAGACTGAATCAGGAAGAAATAGAAAATATGAACAGACCAATCACAAGCACTGAAATTGAAACTGTGATTAAAAATCTTCCAACAAGCAAAAGCCCAGGACCAGATGGCTTCACAGGCGAATTCTATCAAACATTTAGAGAAGAGCTATCACCTATCCTTCTCAGACTCTTCCAAAATATAGCAGAGGGAGGAACACTCCCCAACTCATTCTACGAGGCCACCATCACCCTGATACCAAAACCAGACAAGGATGTCACAAAGAAAGAAAACTACAGGCCAATATCACTGATGAACATAGATGCAAAGATCCTCAACAAAATACTAGCAAACAGAATCCAACAGCACATTAAACGGATCATACACCATGATCAAGTGGGGTTTATTCCAGGAATGCAAGGATTCTTCAATATACGCAAATCAATCAACGTGATACACCATATTAACAAATTGAAGGAGAAAAACCATATGATCATCTCAATAGATGCAGAGAAAGCTTTTGACAAAATTCAACACCAATTTATGATAAAAACCCTGCAGAAAGTAGGCATAGAGGGAACTTTCCTCAACATAATAAAGGCCATATATGACAAACCCACAGCCAACATCGTCCTCAATGGTGAAAAACTGAAAGCATTTCCACTAAGATCAGGAACAAGACAAGGTTGCCCACTCTCACCACTCTTATTTAACATAGTTTTGGAAGTTTTAGCCACAGCAATCAGAGAAGAAAAGGAAATAAAAGGAATCCAAATCGGAAAAGAAGAAGTAAAGCTGTCACTGTTTGCAGATGACATGATCCTATACATAGAGAATCCTAAAGATGCTACCAGAAAACTACTAGAGCTAATCAATGAATTTGGTAAAGTAGCAGGATACAAAATTAATGCACAGAAATCTCTGGCATTCCTATACACTAAGGATGAAAAATCTGAAAGTGAAATCAAGAAAACACTCCCATTTACCATTGCAACAAAAAGAATAAAATACCTAGGAATAAACCTACCTAAGGAGACAAAAGACCTCTATGCAGAAAAGTATAAGACACTGATGAAAGAAATTAAAGATGATACAAATAGATGGAGAGATATACCATGTTCTTGGATTGGAAGAATCAACATTGTGAAAATGACTCTACTACCAAAAGCAATCTACAGATTCAATGCAATTGCTATGAAACTACCACTGGCATTTTTCACAGAACTAGACCAAAAAATTTCACAATTTGTATGGAAACACAAAAGACCCCGAATAGCCAAAGCAATCTTGAGAACGAAAAATGGAACTGGAGGAATCAGGCTTCCTGACTTCATACTATACTACAAAGCTACAGTAATCAAGACAGTATGGTACTGGCACAAAAACAGAAATATAGATCAATGGAACAGGATAGAAAGCCCAGAGATAAACCCACGCACATATGGTCACCTTATCTTTGACAAAGGAGGCAGAAATGTACAGTGGAGAAAGGACAGCCTCTTCAATAAGTGGTGCTGGGAAAACTGGACAGCTACATGTAAAAGTATGAGATTAGATCACTCCCTAACACCATACACAAAAATAAGCTCAAAATGGATTAAAGACCTAAATGTAAGGCCAGAAACTATCCAACTCTTAGAGGAAAACATAGGCAGAACACCCTATGACATAAATCACAGCAAGGTCCTTTTTCACCCACCTCCTAGGGAAATGGAAATAAAAACAAAAGTAAACAAATGGGACCTAATGAAACTTAAAAGCTTTTGCGCAGCAAAGGAAACCATAAAGAAGACCAAAAGACTACCCTCAGAATGGGAGAAAATATTTGCAAATGAAGCAACTGATAAAGGATTAATCTCCAAAATTTATAAGCAGCTCATGCAGCTTAATAACAAAAAAACAAACAACCCAATCCAAAAATGGGCAGAAGACCTAAATAGACATTTCTCCAAAGAAGATATACAGAGTGCCAACAAACACATGAAAGAATGCTCAACATCACTAATCATTAGAGAAATGCAAATCAAAACTACAATGAGATATCATCTGACACCAGTCAGAATGGCCATCATCAAAAAATCTAGAAACAATAAATGCTGGAGAGGGTGTGGAGAAAAGGGAACCCTCTTACACTGTTGGTGGGAATGTAAATTGATACAGCCACTGTGGAGAACAGTATGGAGGTTCCTTAAAAAGCTACAAATAGAACTACCATATAACCCAGCAATCCCACTACTGGGCATATACCCTGAGAAGACCAAAATTCAAAAAGAGTCATGTACCAAAATGTTCGTTGCAGCTCTATTTACAAAAGCCCAGAGATGGAAACAACCTAAGTGTCCATCATCGGATGAATGGATAAAGAAGATGTGGCACATATATACAATGGAATATTACTCAGCCATAAAAAGAGACGAAATTGAGCTATTTGTAATGAGGTGGATAGACCTAGAGTCTGTCATACAGAGTGAAGTAAGTCAGAAAGAGAGAGACAAATACCGTATGCTAACACATATATATGGAATTTAAGAAAAAAATAATGTCATGAAAAACCTAGGGGTGAAACAGGAATAAAGACACAGACTTACTAGAGAATGGACTTGAGGCTATGGGGAGGGGGAAGGGTAAACGGTGACAAAGCGATAAAGAGGCATGGACATATATACACTACCAAACGTAAGGTAGACAGCTAGTGGGAAGCAGCCGCATAGCACAGGGAGATCAGCTCGGTGCTTTGTGACCGCCTGGAGGGGTGGGATAGGGAGGGTGGGAGGGAGGGAGACGCAAGTGGGAAGAGATACGGGAATATATGTATATATATAACTGATTCATTTTGTTGTGAAGCTGAAACTAACATACCATTGTAAAGCAATTATACTCCAATAAAGATGTTAAAAAAATAAATAAAAAAAAAACCAAAAAAAAACACTAGCAAACAGAATCCAGCAACACATTAAAAGGATCATACACGATGATCAAGTGGGATTTATCCCAGGGATGGAAGGATTCTTCAATATACGCAAATCAACGTGATACACCACATTAACAAATTAAGGAATAAAAACTATACGATCATCTCAATATATGCAGAAGAAGCTTTTGACAAAATTCAACACCCATTTATGATAAAAAAATCTCCAGAAAATGGGCATAGAGCGAACCTACCTCAACATAATAAAGGTCGTATGTGACAAATCCACAGCAAGCATTATACTCAATGGTGAAAATCTGAAAGCATTTCCACTAAGATTAAGAACAAGACAAGGATGTCCACTCTTGCCACTCTTATTCAACACAGTTTTGGAAGTCCTAGCTATGGCAGTCAGAGAAGAAAAAGAAATAAAAGGAATACAAATTGGAAAAAAGAAGTAAAACTGTCACTGTTTGCAGATGACATGATACTATACATAGCGAATCCTAAAGATGCTACCAGAAAACTACTAGAGCTAAACAATGAATTTGGTAGAGTAGCAGGATACAACATTAATGCACAGAAATCTCTTGCATTCCTATATGCTAATGATGAAAAATCTCAAAGAGAAATTAAGGAAACACTCCCATTTACCACTGCAAGAAAAAGAATAAAATACCTAGGAATAAACCTACCTAGGGAGACAAAAGACCTGTATACAGAAAACTATAAGACACTGATGAAAGAAATTAAAGATGATACCAACAGATGGAGACATATACCATGTTCTTGGATTGGAAGAGTCAACATTGTGAAAATGACTATACTACCCAAAGCAATCTACAGATTCAATGCAATCCCTATCAAACTACCAATGGCATTTTTCACAGAACTTGAACAAAAAAATTTCACAATTTGTATGGAAACACAAAAGACCCCAAATAGCCAAAGCAATCTTGAGAAAGAAAAATGGAGCTGGAGGATTAAGGCTTCCTGACTTCAGACTATACTACAAAGCTATAGTAATCAAGACAATATGGTACTGGCACAAAAAAAGAAATATAGATCAATGGCACAGGATAAGAAGCCCAGAGATAAACCCGCACACCTATGGTCAATTAATCTATGATAAAGGAGGCAAGGATATAAAATAGAGGAAAGACAGTCTCTTCAATAAGTGGTGCTGGGAAAACTGGACAGCTACATGTAAAAGAATGAAATTAGAACATTTCCTAACACCATACCCCAAAATAAACTCAAAATGGATTAAAGACCTAAATGTAAGACCAGACACTATAAAACTCTTAGAAGAAAACATAAGAAGAACTCCCTTTGACATAAATCACCCCAAGATCTTTTTTGACCCACCTCCTAGAGTAATGGAAATAAAAACAAATAAACAAATGGGACCTAATGATACTTAAAAGCTTTTGCACAGCAAAGGAAACTGTAAACAAGACAAAAAGACAACCCTCAGAATGGGAGAAAATGTTTGAAAATGAATCAATGGACAAGGGATTAATCTCCAAAATATATAAACAGCTCATACAGCTCAATATTAAAAAAACAAACAACCCAATAAAAAAATAGGCAGAAGGCCTAAATAGACATTTCTCCAAAGAAGACATACAGATGGCCAAGAGGCACATGAAAAGATGCTCAGCATCACTAATTATTAGAGAAATGTAAATCAAAACTACAATCAGCTATCACCTCACATCGGTTAGAATGGGCATCATCAGAAAAGCTACAAACAACAAATGCTGGAGAGGGTGTGGGGAAAAGGGAACCCTCTCGCACGGCTGGTGGCAATGTAAATTGATTCAGCCACCATGGAGAACAGAATGGAGGTTCCTTAAAGAACTAAGACTAGAACTACCATATGACCCAGCAATCCACTATTGGGCATACAACCAGAGAAAACCATAATTCAAAAAGACATGTACCCCAATGTTCATTGCAGCACTATTTACAACAGACAGGTTATGGAAGCAACCTAAATGTCCATCAACAGACGAATGGATAAAGAAGATGTGGTACATATATATAATGAAATATTACTCAGCCATAAACGGGCCAAAATTTGGTCATTTCTGGATTTGTGGATGGACCTACAGACTGTTACACAGAGTGAAGTAAGTCAGAAAGAGAAAAACAAATATCATGTATTAACACATTTATGTGGGATCTAGAAAAATGGCATGGATGAACTGGTTTTCAAGGTAGAAACAGAGACACAGATGTAGACAATAAACGTATGGACACCAAGTTGGGGGAAGCTAGGTTGGGTAGTCGTGGGGGTGGGATGAATTGGGAGATTGGGATCGACATATATACACTAATATGTATAAAACAGAGAACTAATAAGAACCTGTTATATAATTTTTTTTTAAAAAAGAATAGCTGTAAATGGCTGCTACTCTACTAAATTTTAGAGTAATTCATGGTGATTTTTCCAGATCTAAATATTAATAGGTACCCTAAGAGGCCACAGTTCCAAATAAGCTATGTAGAAACTAAAGGAAAGAGGATTTTGAGCACAATGCATGAAAGTGATTTGGAACGAAATACAGTTCAGGTAGACTGGAGATGTATCAAGAGTGTGCACTTGCAGCATTCAATGTACATGTGGACTAATTCAGCCCTAAGGTCTCACTTGGTCTATTATGTTGGAATTAAGGGAGGTTTACGAGTCTCTTCCTTTTAGTTTTCTCCTGATTTATTGGGCATCTACTTCATCTCCAGTATAAAACATTTATCTCTTTCTTTCTCCCCTAATCTGAAGAGGTTCCCTAGACTGGACTGCCAGTCTCCTTTATATCTTTCTCACCATCAATTACCTGCTATATTTATACCTCCTCATATTCAGCTTTGGCTTCTAGAATGCAGACGACTAAATCCTCTTCACAGTCCTAACATCTCTTCTTCTCCCTGAAACTTTTTCTATTACTTATGCATAAATGAACATGACAAACATTCTTGCCACTTTACCGTCTTCCTCACCTCCTAGTCCTGTTAGGGAACCAATAATATTTCACAGGTAGGATAAAGTTTCACTGCATGACCTTGAATGTCCTTTCCTGCTCTGAAATTAAATAATTCAAATTTGTGATATCAAAACCAGTTTGAAATCCCACCCTTAGTTTGCTATCATAGGTTTATTCAACCCGCCCCTCTCATCTATACCAACTATAAATACCCATTTGTAGATCTGTGTACTTAATGCACTCATCACATACTTCTCTATACTGTTACCATATCTCATGTATATTACCCTTGTAAGTCCCTTAAGTATATAAATCATAGTTTACACTACTGTCCTTGGAGGTATCAGCAAATACACCTTATCTCTGTCTCTGTCTCTCTGTCTCTGTCTGTCTCTCTCCTTCTCTCTCTGTCTCCTATATCTTAAGCCTACTTATATCATTTGACCTTTTGTTTTTCCTGAGCAATCATAATCTGCTCTGTCCATGTTTTTCCTCTTTGAGGCCACCTCCGATCACATGTCAAAACTATTAAGTTTTTATTATTTTTCATGTAAACATGTACTCAATTCTACCTCCTCCGTTGAACCTCCCTTGTTAAGAAATAGAGTGTAGACTCCTTATCACCCCAAACAGATACAACAAACCACACTCCTCTCTGCTAAAACATACACATAAACGCAAATACACAACTCCCTACGCCACCAGTATAAACAGAACAAAACATGTATAAATCTTTTCTTTTTAGTTTGTGCTTTCCTAGAATGGGGGGAGAAACACACTCTGGGGTTTCAAATACTCCACCCTGACAACCCGACTATTCAATAAATACCATACCACTTCATGTCTCCGATGATAACAAAATAGCAAGTAATATTTTAAAAACATAAAAACACTGGCAAGTAAAATACTATTAAATCTATTCCATATGAAACATATTTCTAGGTCTGAAATACGTGAGTGTTCATCTGAGCAGAATCTCCAACTTTCGGAAAATTCATTTCTCTCTTACACTTCGTCTCGGCAGAGGAAGCAATTTGTCGGGAAGGTTTCTGCAGCTGCTGTGGCTTCCATACTATTTTTACTCTCCAGATAAAGAATTTCAGCCTCTAGGGCAGTCAGACTAGCACCTTCCACCCATGCTAATCTCACTTCATTATCCTTTTTTATAAAAGGTCACAACTCTTTTTATGTTACACTGCTCTGGGCACATTTTCATATACTTATTTAACTTGACACAATATAATAAATACATGACATGTTTAGAGAACTCTGTTGATTGTAGAGTAAGTGTAGGATGAAGGTCTGTTGTTCATCTGAAGATGCATACCCTACCGTAATCTCCATGGCCTAGATGGAATTTCCCATATTCATTTGGGAAAGTCTACCAGATAGGGCACTACAGTTATTTCCATTGTCTGTCTCTTTGACCCTTTCATTATCTTGCCTAACTTCTTTCCTGCCACTGTTGCAGGGGCATTCATTTCCTATTTATTCCTAGCCTTAGAGTCTTTCACTGAGACAATTTATTCCACTGCTTCATAAATATTGGATATTTTATATTCCTTAAATAAATTAAGTGTAAAGATTTCCCTTCTTTTCGTCAAAAATTATAAATATTCTTAATAGGTCTGAAACCATAGGTGGGTCCAATAATGTTTACATTTGTTGGCCCAAAATTCTATCAAATAAAAATAAATAAAAAAGAAATATCTTCAGATAAAGTCATAACTGGAGAAAATAGAAAGTATTTTATAAATTAAATTACAGAAGATTAAAGTCTGCAATGGAATCTAAGCATCAGTAAAAGCACAAAATGATAGTCATTTGGGGCAGTGGTTCTGAAATTCATTCATACCTCAAATCACCTGAGGAGCTCTATAAAATTAGGGATGTCTGGACCTCACATTTACATACACTGAATCTAAAATTCAGTGGGAAGTCACAAGGAATCTTCCTTTTTAAAGGCATATAATATAATTCTAATGCATAGTGATGTTCAGCAACCACTGGCTTAGAGAATTCTTGTGACACTGTGATTTGTCTGTGGAATATCACATCAGCAGGGAGCATCATGCAGCCCAGATGGAGTGGGCAAGGGCAAACCTCTGGGAAGCTGGAGGCTACCTGTGACCGTTGGTGTCTAAGGAAGAGACAGGTATGGCCATGGAAAGAGAAAAGTGTCGCTCAGATTATCTTGGGAAAAAAGGAAAATTTTTTCTATAGCCAAAACTTGCAACTTACATTAAGAGTATGCTACCAAAGTTAAAAGAAACTTACAGATACTTAAGCTCCAAGTGAAGATATTAATAATGGATTGTGGCTTATTGTGCTACCACTGGAAGAACTGGCTAAGCAGGTATGATGGAGGGAGGGCCACCATGGAGGGCTTTGCTGATCAAAACACAAGCTACTCAGCAGCAGAAGGTTGAGGAAATGCTTTTCAAACGCTTAGAGTGTCACTTTGAAATACACCTCTAGACCAGGTCCCTGGGGTCAGTCAACTCTTCTTGAAACAGGTGTCATCAAAGGAAGATTTGTTTTCTGCTGGAATTTCCTCATTGTTAATTTTTCAACTTTGAATCAGAGCTTCCATTTACATTATGCAATTATAATGCATCAGAAAAGAAGAAAAAAACCCAGAGCCTTGAAGATAAAAAAAAAAAAAAAGAAAAACAGAAAAAAAGAAAGGGAAAGAAAGGACTAGTGGTAGAGCCAGTCCTACCCAGAATGGCAAATATGAGTAAGTTCCACAATCATTAAGAGACAACAGGAAGTCAGTAATGACATGATTACTGAACAAATAGTTGGACAGTTAGACTAGGGGAGCATGGAAGCAAATGTGTTTAAAAAGACATTTCAAATGGGACAAATTTGCTCTGTCACTGAGAGGAGCCACCAACATCTAGGTATTAAGCAAATCTGAAACGAGAGGTTTGATGAAGTTACTTAACAAATGGAACTTGAGATGGGAAGAAATTACATAAAATCAGGATTTTGCTACACTGACATTCATTCACATCCTTCAGATAATAAAAATGTATTCAATCACTACCCAATGGGAAACAGTCAAATGAAAGCTTCTTGAAATGGTGCTTGACAGAATTATGTAGGATCCTAACAACTGGGAAATTTGGATGAAAATTCTTCATCGTTTCGAGCATGTCAAGGGAAGAAAGAAAAAAAAAATCACTTGTTTTAGTACTTGTCATTAAGTACTATATACAGTAGTTAAGTATTAATAAATAAGTAGTTAACATTTATGCAATGATTCATTTCTGTTAAAATATTCATCAGCTGCTCATTTATTATTTATTATCACCCCCACAACAGAAAATGAGACAGAGTGGCCAGAATTGCCATTATTTTTTAAATGTCACTTTGATTTAGACTACCCAAATCATAAACAAACAGTTAACTTCTGCATTGGAAAAATCATGATGATAAATTAACACTGGCCTGGCCTACTTGCACATTCCACATGAAAACGCCAGCTTCCATATTTAGAAAGACAAGGAGTACAGTGTGCTGCTTACAACTGAGACAATCATCATGATGAAAATAAATGCTCTGATCACTCAAATCCTTCTGCCACTTCTCACTCATGGGTATTTGTACCATGCCCAATTTATATCTTCCCTATCTCTTCGTGTCATAGTCAATAATTTGACTCTGCTAGCAGTCACTCAAATACATTTCTGAAAATCAAAGAGGATTGCTGAATATCCTTGTGAAATTCAGGATTTTTTTTTTTTTTTTTTTTTTTTTGCTATGTCAAGAGAATGAAGGTGCTCACTGCTCCTATAATATTTGCTTAACCTGTAAGAGTTCATAGGTTTTGATTTGAGATTTTTAAAATAATGTAACTACCATTGCTAATTGTGACACTTTCAAGTTTTGTATGTTACCTGATTTAATAAGCAGCACAATACTTCAAAATCTGATGTGATATCACTGGGAATTCAAGCTAAGGTTTTAGATGAGTCCTGACAGATGTAAAGGTGTCTGGTGTGGCCTGACTCCTGACACTGTGAGCCACATGCAGGGTAGAAACAACCCTGGACTAGAAACCAGGAAGACTGTGTTCCAAACCTGGCTTGTACCTTACAGAGGATTCGGACAAGTCACTTAACCTCTTCATACCGAAGTCCTATCATGTGAAAAAAGGAAATCATAATGCCTACATAAGAGATATGCTATAAGGACTGTGCAAACCTGTTTTGTAAACCATGAATGGCCATATAAATGAAAGGAATTGTGATTTAATGCAACATTAGGGTAAATATCTTTTTAGTCAATTACAAAACTCATGATCTCCGAGACGCAGGCCTAGCTCTTATTATCACAACAATGTCTTTTCAGTGAGAACCAGGTCTTGGGAGCAAACCTGTTGACAGAGCCCCTTGATGATGTAAGAACTAATGGTAATGACTCTTGTCCAGTTTCTGAGGACAGCTAGCAAGGCTTAGGCTCAGCTTTTCGTTCCCACACGGCACAGCCTCTCCAGCCCTCAGACGAATTTCTCTGAAAGTGTGTCAGAATCCTAGAGCCCAACTGCTAAAGACAGGAAGCAATTAAATATGTAAATCAAGGAAATTACACTGCACTGATGACATTCAGCTCAGGGTCTGCCCCCACCTCCTCCTCCTCGTCTCTGCTTCCCTTCCCCTCGGGACTGAGGCAAGTGTGAAATCTCCCTCCTCCACTCTGCTCCCTGCTAAATGTTTTTTATTCTTAACCACCCGCCCCAGGCCTTCTCATCAATTATTAATCAAGTGCCCATGAATATACATAAAAGCCTGTCTCTGGGTTTTATTAAATTAAATATATATATAACGAATGTGTTCTGTGCCATGTTGAGAAAAGATCACATGGTGGAAGAGAAGAGGAAGATGAAAGGACAAGTTTGGGGTGTTGTTTTCACCCCATTGAAGTCCTCAGCCACTGATTACATGGGCTTCTTTGTTTTGTTTTTGATTTCAAATGTGTTTCTAAATTAATATTTTAAGAAGTTTAAACTCTGGATAACGTACCACTCTGGAATCTGCTTCCTTTTGATAGATACAGTTGTTCATGTCTTGGAGGAGATAATACTGGTTAGGAAGCGACTGTACAGGTTGCTGAGATATCATTCTACTCTCCTTCTAAGATCTGTCACTGTAGGTATGGTGTCCTGAGGCAGGATTGGTGATGGGAGTGAATTCATGAACACTGGAACCCCATCTTCTGTACTTGGTGATGTCACTTGGTCAACTCATTCATGGTTTTCATTTCCCAGCTTCCTATTGATACTTCATTTGAGGCTTCCTTTCCAAAGAGAAATATCTTCTCACCACGAATGATGCAGAACAACATGTCTGTTAAGAGACATGGCTTTTATCTCACCACATAGGGCTTCCTTGATCCCTTTCTCTCAAATACACCCCTACCCTGTTGTACTTACCCCTCCTAACATAAAATAATTTGCTTACTACTTTTTGTTTCCTGTGCCTTCTCCATCATGAACACAAGCTTAATGAAAGAAGTGATTTTGTCTTTGTTCAATGCCACTCAAAAATGTTTTCTGAATTAAAAAAATGAATGAAAAGTATACGGACACCATTTTAAAAAATCATTCTCCTTATTACTAATGTGAGCTTCAGGGACAAATAACTCTGTATCCAAGCAAACGAAGCAGGATAGCCCCACGAGGTTTTCATTGCTTCCACCAGTGTTCCATCTCTCTCCTGTGTTCTACAGGTGGGTTTACAGCACATGGCCAGCTGACCCAGATGCAAAAAAACCTCTCTCTCTCTCTCTCTCTCTATATATATATATATAGACACACACACATATATATATATATATGTATATATATATTTTTTTGCGGTACGCGGGCTTCTCACTGTTGTGGCTTCTCCCGTCGCGGAGCACAGGCTCCGGACACGCAGGCTCAGCGGCCATGGCTCACGGGCCCAGCTGCTCCGCGGCATGTGGGATCTTGCCAGACATGGGCACGAACCCGTGTCCCCTGTGTCGGCAGATGGACTCTCAACCACTGTGCCACCAGGGAAGCCCTCAATATATTTTTATATTAAAAAGTATGTGTCCTAATTAAAGGGTACTTGGAAGTGGGATTTTTACTATGTTTTGCTGATTGCTTACTTGCTCTTACCCATATTATAGCCGTATAGAACAAAATACAAATATATTTAGCCACATGCAGGTGAAAAATGGTTGAGGCTTGTGTTGTCTGTTCTTTATTCGCATCACAGGACACTGGCCTCCCACACACCTTCCAGTTTTCCTGTCTCTCATGTCTTGGCATCCTAGGCATTTAGCATCTGTAAGCCTCAAGTATTTTTTACCATAGATAAAAAAAATATCTTCCAATTAGATGAACTCCAAGAATTAATCAAAAATGAAATTAAATCAATAGGAGCAACTCAAGAAAAATAACAAAGAACTATTTTATTATTTCCTTGCTCACAACACTCAGTTTCTTATTTGTCATTAAACTTAATGTCAAATCGGTGGTTAACATTTTTAGTTTGGGATTTTCTACTCTGTTCTACTATTTATTCTCCTTCCTAAAGAATCTCAAATTCAACTTACAGAATAGTGTGTTCACCTAACGTTATTGAAAAAATCTAATTTTATAGAGTGCCATTTAAACAGAAATGCCAATTTTCAGTAATAAGGGTCACTATAATAATGTTTAATGTCTCACTGACTTTTTACCAGCTAAAATACCCTTTAAACATATACGCTTCTTTTATTTCAAATTCAAAAATGGATCATTACACTTTGATGAGCCTTCCATCACACCAGACGCTGTAGTTACATTTTCCTGTTTAACAGTTTATCACCGCTTTCGTGAACTCTCCTGATGCATTCATTCAGTGCACAGCTATTGTGAAAACAAATAGCAATGGCTACAAAGCTCTAATGTAGGTGCTATTCAGGGTATGAAGTTGCACAAGCTCTCAAGGGTTGATGATCTAGGAAAACCAATGGGATCTGTAGACAAATAGCTATACCACAAAGTAGAATGGTTCTAGCACCATGGAGCAATGCAAAGAAAGTACCATCAGAGGCCCAGGGAAGAAGAGACCCCTTCTGGCTCAAGTGATCAGGAGGGTAACAGGGAAGATGTGAGGAAGGCCTCAGAGGATGTGAAAGGATATCAAGAGGGGTAACTGTAGGCCGGGCCACCTAAAGCACACACTCTTTTTATGATGTCTTGGATACTGTGAGTGGGAGGAATGGGAAAGGCAGATAAGAAAATGTCTCACACAGCTTCCTGTCTTCCTGACTCTACCATGAGAGGTCAAAGAAATGAAGAGAAAAAGAATGATGAGAAGGTGATGGGGACATAGAGGAAGTAAGATTATTGATACCACAAACATCATAAAATCTTCTCTCTCATGGTTTCAAGAGGGTCTGGACTAGATCCCAGGGACTGAACTTGTCCCAAGTCTCCTATGAAGAACACTACAGTCCTCCAAAGAACAATTCAACAGTCTCCTAAGACCGAGATTAAGGAATGCACAGGTCAGAAGGCTCTCGCAGTTTTCTTAGAGTAATTGCCAATTGGGTTCTTAAAGAAAAACCTTTCTTTCTCTATGTGACCCGTGCCCCAACTCTGTATGTACGTTTATGTGTGTGTGTCTAAAAATAATTCTGCTTCACAGCTACATATGTATACCAACACATATCACATTTTAGGGAGTAGATAGCTTTAGGTAATCGGAATACATTAAATAAATCAAACTTATGAATAAATCATTGCCAATTGCTTGGGGATTATCGTGCACACATGGAACTGGTCTGACCCCTGAATGTGAGACTTGTCATCAGCAATGGAAATGTGCCTGAAAACAGGAGGATGGCGTAGCAACACAGAGCACTGTGAGAAATGAGGCAAAAGGGCTTTGAACATGCAGTTGCCCCAAGCAGTCAAGAGAGATGATATTTCAATCTGACATAATGGAAGTCCCTAGAGAGATCCATTTTTCATTCTGACATGACTAAGATAATAAGTCAAAAGTTAAAATACGTAGTATGAAGCCCAACACAAAGAAAACTATTTTTACTTCAGGAACAGCAGAGTACACCCTGGTCCTTGTTGGCTTAAATGGACATTCTTTTCCTTATAGAAGCACCCCAGTGACTTTATCTCAAAAGAACAATTTTTAAGAGTAGAACTCATTGAAAAAGTCAAGAAAAAGTACTGTGTGAAATTTGATTCTTTCTGGATACCCTGAGATAACCCAAGCTTTCAGAAATTGTTTTTAAGGAATAATAATGATGATGATTAAAAAATTAAATAAACAAATCCTCTGTGGTGCGATGGGAAGATCCTTATCCTAATGTTGGATTTCACATTTTGCATTCTTTTTGCAGGCCAGCAGACAGGTAAATTGTAATTGATATTAACTAAGTAAAGTTTTAGTAGACCAAATTTGGGATGTAATTTTATTTTGATATTCATGAGCCACACATAAAAGCTAGTAAAATGAAAATGGTAAGTCATAATAAATTTCATTTTATAGTATTTATTTTACTGAGACCAATCTTGAATTATATACTGTTGGAAATGCAGAGAAAAAGGGAGACTAAAAATAGGAAAGGTATTATGGATATAATGATAAATGGGATATTTTAAAAGAATTTTTAGAAAACTAAAGCATTCAAGCTCTGGGCTCTAGTCTTATCTGACCTGTCTGGATTGAAGCCAGATTCATGAAAATCATTTTGAATGATGCCACTGCCTATCACACTGCATATTGTGGTTTAAGGGTTACTGGGTCTCCCCTCTTAGTAAAATTGATCTTAGTACGGTAATATAATAAAGGTTTCCAAAAACACCCTACAAAAAAGGAAAATTATTATGAATTTCCTAATCCCAATTGCTCTGAGAGGCAGGAAGGAGCCAGCATAACCCTCTATAAGTAGCTCCCTAAATCAGCACCCTCTGCAGACATTTCTGAGTTTTCACTTTTTCCCTGAGACCCAACTTAGATTAAACTAACCATCTTACGTTCTTCTCCAACATGTAACTTCTGGAATAAAGTTCTCCAGCTGGGTGTTTATCAAGACACTTATCAGATAGATAAGGACAGATATATCCTACTGCATATTAACTCCAGAATTTTCTACGTAAGCTTTCAAAACCTCTTCAACAACATATTTACTGTTTACCAATCACATCTCCCATTACAGTTCAACATGCTTTCTCTAGACCACCTAAAATTATTGTTCTTTTTTTGTACAAGATTCATCTGTTCCCACCCCTCTTTTTCCATGCTTGCTCATCTTCACCCCTCATGGTTTTTTTCTCCTTTCTGCTACAATATGCCCTTCTTCCTATGCAGAACTCAGCTTTAAGTTCAGGTCAATGAGGAAATCTTGCCCTATATAATGCCTGATTCTCCAGCTGTTCCCAATTTTGAGCTTCTAAACACTCATTCCCTTCTTTGTTGAAGCACAAATTGGTATGGGATTTCATGTGTCCTTAAGTTTTTATTTAACTTTCTTTTGTTGAACACCCTTGCAGTTCCCTTTTGTTTTGTACCATCCATGTGTTCTGCAAGTGTGTGGATACTCAATATCTAAAGAGTGAAGACAGAGAGTAACACGACATAACGCTCCCACTCTCTACCGCTGTCTAGGAACTTGCAATCATCTCTATTATAGCTATATTTGCCTAAGAATGGAACAGAATATATTGGTTCATTCAGCACTTTGTTGATGAATCATTCAGTCATTTCTCTATTCTTGCTGAGTTTTTGTTTTTTTTTTTCCTCTATGGATCCAGAAGCTATAGGGTTTGTCTGAGGCTCAGCATCACAGATTTCTTAAGGCTTTCTCTCCAGGTAATCAGGTTTTCCATTACCTTGCTCTGCCACTACTAGACTTTAGCTAACACAAAAATCTCTTTTGGGATCCAGTCAATAATCTTCTGTATTCTTAGTTTTTAAAGGGTCTTTCTGTGAGAAAAAGGGAGAAATAAGGCAGGTGGCTGAACAGGAATTTGTACTAGACAGGGTCAGAACGGAGGAAAGGAATGCCTCCCTCTGTCCCATCTAGACATGGAGAGATCATGTCAAGTCTGTGATATGAGGGTGAAAGACTGACAGAGTCTGGGTTCTATTCAATTTAACAAAGGGCAGAAAAACAAAGATTTTCCTCCACTGTGAGTGAGAGGGAATCCCTTCTTTTCTATCCTGTAACTTATTCCTACTTACTGAAAAAATAAGTAATAAGTACCCAATATGTTCCAGGATCTAGATCCCAAAAGACAAACAGCTAAACTCCCTCTCTTTGGACACTGCTTAAATGGTGAGCAGCTAATGACTTCAGTGCCATTAGGGTGAATGTAACTACCTGGGGTCATTTCATCTTTACCCTATGTCCCCTCAGACTCAAGTCCAAAGATGGCTCACAAACATAGTTAGTATATACCTCCCCCACTTCAAATGACATCTCCCTGCTCCTTTCCACTTCTCCCTCTGCCCCCAAAACACATACTTCTTAAAGACAAAGAATAGAGAATCCCCATTAAATTGCACAATTACAGGCCTGACTTGACCACAAAGCTACTACTTGGGAATCTACGTAGGGTAAACACTTTAGCTCTCGTTATTTTTTCCCAATTACTGAATTTTTCCCTTTCACAATAATTTCTTTTGAAATTATTTATAAAGGGCCAACTCCATAGACTATCATCTCTCCCTGCATAATACCTAAGAGACTTCTTGACTTGCTTTAAATTGCAAGTTGTCCAGGAGCAAAAGGAGGAGGGCAGTAAGGATTGGCATGGAAGAATCCTAGAGACAATGGATTTCTGTGTGGTCTCAGTTAAGTGTTAATGGTCACTCCTGCCACCCTGTACCTTTCACACCAGTGAAAGAAGATACTCATTTGTAAAATGTCTGCAGAGCTTCAGACCAATGCTATGGAGACTTAAGTAAACCCTGTTTCCTATCTGAAGTTGTGTCCACTACAACTGATTGCTTTCTGATGGCTAGAGGATGTTGCCTCTGCTAACAGCAAAAAGTTTTGTTTTCTGCTGTGCAGAAGTGCAGATCACAGAATTTGAGGTCTAGAAAGGGACTATGTATAAATCTCTTCTTAGAGATGGACACACAGAGGCCCTGAGAGACACCTTTGAGTATGATTTTCCCAGTACCTCCCACTTACCCCCAGGACTCTCATGCCCTGCCTGGTGGTACATAGCTCTTCCTCTCCCACAATAAAACCCACAATTTGTCTTGTAGGCACCACTAACTCTCCAGATTCATGGGTCATTATTGGGTCCCAAACCCAACTTAGAGAAATATTATGATAAAGCCATGGCTCAGCAGGTCAATGTCTTTTGAACTACTCTACCAGGCAGCTATTTCCAGAGGCTGTTTTCTGTATCTGCAAATCATTTTTCAGATGCTCTCATCTGTCATGGAACTCACTACCTCCTTACTGTGGGCTTGTTTTCAGATACTTTCATATTTCCCTGTGATTCCATGCTATTAAATCCTTAAAAATACATAATTGTCCCATGGAAAAGGATTGTGCTAACTTTAACAGCTCTCTGTCACTCCTTGTCCCTCCTATCTTAATTCCATTTATTTTATTTATGAAACACTGTTATTAGCCTCCAGGGCTTTCATGACATGATAACCCCTTAATAAGAATTTCACATTCAATAATTTCCATCACTCTCATTTCATAAGAGTGAAATAAAGCTATAGAAATGGTGAAGCAGCATGGCCCAATCTTCCTGTGTTCACATTTTGGAATCTGACAGGCTCCTGGGGCAGCCACATTAGCCATTAGACCTTGGGCCATTTTGCCCTCAGAATTTCATTATTTGTGAACAAGAATGACTTCACCTCCTAGAATTCTTGGGACAATAATGTGCAAAAAGCATGAACACAGATCTTGCCCCAAGTTAGTTAAATTCATCATCAATAGCCTCCCTCCCTCATTCAAATGAACACTTGAGGATTTCCCTGGTGGCACCGTGGTTAAGAATCCACCCGCCAATGCAGGGGACATGGGTTCGAGCCCTGGTCTGGGAAGATCCCACATGCCGTGGAGCAACTAAGCCCATGCGCCACAACTACTGAGCCTGCCCCCTAGAGCCCACGTGCCACAAGTACTGAAGCCGGCATGCTTAGAGCCCATGCTCTGCAACAAGAAAAGCCACCGCAATGAGAAGCCCGCGCACCACAATGAAGAGGAGCCCCCGCTCGCTGCTACTAGAGAAAGCCTGCGCACAGCAACTAAGGCCCAAAGCAGCAAAAGATAAATTAATTAATTAATTTAAAAATAGAATAAATAAGATTAAAAGAAAAATGAACACTTGAAACAATGTTCCAAGTAACTAGTGAGTGATAAACAAAGGCAAATAAAAATACCTGTGAATACATTTTCAATCATCAGCTTGGGAAATATTACAAAAAATTATAATTCTAAGGGAGTTCTACAGTCTAGTGAAACAGGTATTCTTATATTCTACCTGGTGGGATTCCTTCGGCATACACTGTGTTCTCTTGTTTGTGTGCATGTGGGTTTACGTGGTCCTTCTTCTCTGTATCTAAATCCCATATTAATCATGCCATTGCTTTCTTTTTAAATATTATTGCTTATATATACATATAGACACATATACATATAAATTACATATAAACAGAGAACCAATTTTTAGTTATTTTCTTCTTTTTTTAAAATCAATATCTCAGGTATTTATTATTTTTAAAAACTGTGCAAAGTCTATAGATACATTGGTAATGATACTACAGTGTTAAACAGTATGATTCCCTGTAGATTTTTCAAAACCTTGAAATCATTTTCCTGCTAATTCTCAGGCCATGTACTTTGAACAATTAACATATGCTTTTTACAAGATAACGCTAGAGTATTTTATGTCCCAATCCTTAGAATAGCAACATAAAACCTAATACTTTTTTTTTAACATCTTTATTGGAGTATGATAGCTTTACAATGGTGTGTTAGTTTCTGCTGTATAACAAAGTGAATCAGCTATACATGTACATATATCCCCATATCTCCTCCCTCTTCCGTCTCCCTCCCACCCACCCTACCCCACCCCTCTAGGTGGTCACAGAGCACCAAGTTGATCTCCCTGTGCTATGCAGATGCTTCCCACTAGCTATCTATTTTACATTTGGTAGTGTGTACATATACATGGCACTCTCTCACTTCATCCCAGCTTCACCTTCCCACTTCCCCATGTCCTCAAGTCCATTCTCTACGTCTGCGTCTTTATTCCTGTCCTTACCCAAGGTTCTTCAGAACAAATTTTTTTTTTTTTTTTAGATTCCATATATATTTGTTAGCATAACGGTATTTGTTTGTCTCTTTCTGACTTACTTCACTCTGTATGACGGACTCTACATCCATCCACCTCACTACAAATAACTGAATTTCGTTTCTTTTTATGGCTGAGTAATATTCCACTGTATATATGTGCCACTTCTTCTTTATCCATTCATCTGTCGATGGACATTTAGCTTGGTTCCATGTCCTGGCTATTGTAAATAGAGCTGCAGGGAACATTGTGGTACATGACTCTTTTTGAATTATGGTTTTCTCAGGGTATATGCCCAGTAGTGGGATTGCTGGGTCATATGCTAGTTCTATTTTTAGCTTTTAAGGAACCTCCATACTATTCTCCATAGTGGCTGTATCAATTTACAATCCCACCAACAGTGCAAAAGGGTTCCCTTTTCTCCACACTCTCTCCAGCATCTACTGTTTGTAGATTTTGTGATTGTGGCCGTTCTGACTGGTGTGAGGTGATACCTCATTGTAGTGTGTTTTTTTTTTTTTAACTTTGCTGCAGCTTTACTTTTATTTTTTTGAATTTTAATTTATTTTTTTATACAGCAGGTTCTCATTAGTTATCCATTTTATACATATTAGTGTATACATGTCAATCCCAATCTCCCAATTCATCCCACCACGACACCCCCTGCCACCATTTTCCCCACTTGGTGTCCATACATTTGTTCTCTACATCTGTGTCTCTATTTCTGCCCTACAAACTGGTTCATCTGTACCATTTTTCTAGGTTCCACATATATGCATTAATATACGATATTTGTTTTTCTCTTTCTGGCTTACTTCACAGTGTATGACAGTCTCAAGATCCATCCATGTCTCTAAAATTACCCAATTTCATTCCTTTTTATGGCTGAGAATATTCTGTTGTGTATATGTATCACATCTTCTTTATCCATTCATCTGTCTATGGACACTTAGGTTGCTTCCATGTCCTGGTTATTGGAAATAGAGCTGCAATGAACAAGGCGGTACATGACTCTTTTTTGAATTACGGTTTTCTAAGGGTATATGCCCAAGAGTGGGATTGCTGGGTCGTATGGTAATTCGATTTTTAGTTTTTTAAGGAACCTCCATACTGTTCTCCTTGGTGTCTCATGCCCATCTCTGGGGTCCGCGCTGATAGCCGCGCCTCACGTCTGTCTCTGGGTTTTAGGTGGTGCTCTGAATCCCCTCTCCTCGCGCACCCCGAAACAATGGTCTCTTGACTCTTATGCAGTTCTGGACATTTTCCCGGACTCCCTACCGGTTAGCTGTGGCACATTAGCCCCCTTCAGGCTATGTTCTCGCAGCCAACCCCAGTCCTCTCCCTGGGACCTGACCTCCGAAGCCCGAGCCTCTGCTCCCAGCCCCCACCCGCTCCAGAGGGTGAGCAGACAATCCTCTCAGGCTGGTGAGTGCTGTTTGGCACTGATCCTCTGTGTGGGAATCTCTCCACTTTGCCCTCTTCACCCCTATTGCTGTGCTCTCCTTCATTGTTCCGAAGCTTCCCCCCCACACCGTCACCCCCATGTCTCCACCAGTGAAGGGGCTTCCTAGTGTGTGGGAACTTTTCCTCCTTCACAGCTCCCTCCCAGAGGGGCAGGTCCAGTGCCTATTCTTCTGTCTGTTTTTTCTTTTGCCCTACCCAGGTAGGTGGAAAGTTTCTTGCCTTTGGGAAGTCTGAGGTCTTCTGCCAGCATTCAGTAGGTGTTCTCTAGGAGTTGTTCCATATGTAGATGTATTTCTGATGTATTTGTGGGGAGGAAGGTGATCTCCACATCTTATTCCTCTGCCATCTTGAAGGTCTCCTCAGTTCTTTTGTTCTTTAGTGGCAAAAGTTTACTTTTTTTCACATACTATTATACTGCCAATAATCATCTATATTGTTGTATGTCATTCACATTGACTGCTGTTTATTATTTCACTGGAGGAATATGACACAGTTTATTCTTCAACTTTCCAGATGGTGTACTTGAGATGTTCCCAAATTTTTATTATTGTGAATATTATTGAATATGTATGCTGCTACACATGTGCAAGAATTCCCTTAGCTACTTGGGAGTGGAGTTGCTGAGTCATCAGTATGTAAGTGGTCAATTTTAGAATATAACATTGAACTGTTTTCCAGAGTGGTTGCATCAGTTTAAGCTCCCAGTGGCAATATCTTAAAGATCCGGTGGAACCTACTCAGCACCTGATATTACCCAACTTTTAAACAGTTGCCAATTGACTAGGGGCAAAGTTGTATATCATCATGGTCTTCATTTGCATTCCCTCAACCATTCATTTTTTAAATAATTCCTTGGCCACAGCGTTTCCTCTTTTGTGAAATGCTGGTTCATGTCTCTTTTCCTGATTTGTTTTTTGACTGTTTGTAATTTGTGGCAAATGTCCGAAAATGTGAATAGCTTTTGGTACAGCATTTTTAATTCTGGGAATTTATCATATGAAGATAAATTTTCAAAGTTTGCCTGAAGGAATTCACTGAAGCTGTATGTGTAATAGCAAAATGCAGTAAACATTTTAAATGTTCAATAAATGAGGATTGTCTAAATAAATTATGAAAATATACTTAAAAAAGGATAACTGAATACATTAGTGATGTGATTATGTATATGGAATCAAAGGAAGATATTCACAATATGATGTTAAAAGAAAAAAATTGGTCATAAAAGTGTAGATACATCATGATTCCATTGTGTGTATTTATTTGTGTGTATATGTATGGACTTATATGCTAAAAATAGAAAGAACTACACATGTTATTCACAGTTCTTACCGCTGGATTTAGAAAGATTTACATGCTTTGTTCTTTTCTATCTATTTTTCAACTCTAAAATTCATTATTATGCCATTAAACCAAGTCTATACTTTAGATATATAAACTCACAGAAATCTTAGATAATTTACATAAAGGCACATAGCTAGTAAGTTGCAGAGTTGGGCCTAGAACCAAAACAATCCCAGATAAACAGTCTCCTAACATTTGTTTATTCTTTACTCAATTCACTGTGGTCCTGCATCAGGAATGTCAATATGCTTGTCCTGTTGGTCAAGCATTAAACTTTTGAATGGTAATAAGAGTAATTCATCTCTTCGTGCCTAAAAGTGTTAACTGGATGCATGGGTGTAAAGGAGTATCATGCAATGATAATTTTGGGGGTAGGCTGGGTGGGACGAAATCGAACTGTTCCTGTGCATGTACTTAATCTGAAGTGAAGCGTTTGCATAGAGCCAATCTAAGGAAGGAGGCGTTTTTTCACAGTCCTCAGATACTTTCTGATACAGGCATGCCTTGGAGATACTGTAGGTTCAGTTCCAGACCACCCCAATAAAGTAAAGATCGCAATAAAGTGAATCACATGAATTTTTTGATTTTGCAGTGCATATAAAAGTTATGTTTACACCATACTGTAGTCTATTAAGTATGCGATAAAAGCATTATGTCTAAAAAAAGTATGTATTTTAATTAAAATACTTTATTGCTAAAAAATGATATCATTTGAACCTACAAGTCATAATCTTTTTGCAAGGGTAACATCAAAGATCACTGATCACAGATCACCGTAACAAATATAATAATAAAGAAAAAGTGCGAAATATTGTGAGAATTACCAAAATGTGACACAGAGACATGAAGTGAGGAAATGCTGTTGGAAAAATGGCAATAATAGACTTGTTCAACGCAGGCTTGCCACAAAACTTCAGTTAGTAAAAAACACAATATCTCAGAAGTGTAATAAAATGAGGCACGTCTGTATAAGGAAGGATTTGCTATTAGCATAATTACAAAGGTCATTGCCCCATACGGTCTTATAATAATCTGATGACAGATTTGTAAGACTATCATTAACCTAGCATTTGGCACACATGACTGGATGTGAAAAAGTCAGTGGATTTTTAGGAGAATGAATATCCAGATGCTTTAATTTTAGTGTTACTATATTGAATTTTACTATTTTTCAATTCTTTATTTTCATCAGTCTCTACTCCTCTCATGCCCTTTCTCATTATTTTACATAAAATCCTAACCTTGGTTCAGAATATTCCCATGATAGCTTCTGATTAAAACACAATAAAGACCACATTAAGGGTAAGCAGAATATAAAAGGTGACGAGGTATACAGGGGACCATTAATCTATCCTCAGTTGAAACTGCTAAATCTACTGAAAATAATTCCTCAAATCTAGTATAACCCTGATTACACCATAGTCAAAGCTTGTTCTTTTTAAGCTGGGATCTAAATATGATTTGAGTCAAGGTGTACCCAAGGAATTAAAGAGACAAAAAGGGAAAACAAACTGAATATAATGTTGAGTCTAGAGTTTAAATGTCAACTACTACTATGAGCTCTTCTCATTGTCCTAACATTACTATTATGATGACTATATCTCCTTAGTTTTAGCAGTGTTAGTGACCAGACGCCTCATGGTGGCTGTCATTGCGGCTGCACATCAATCTACCTCTTTTGGTATCTTTCTAATACATTCATAGCATCCTCCTATTAATGAATAACTGAGGAAAGAGCAGGACTGAAATATACTATATTTAATAAAAAAGATTTATAAAACTCATAACTCTCCTATAAGCCATCTAGCAATTACCTGGAAGATTTCAAAAGCACTATATTTTCTCAGAGGCCTAAATATTTGTCAATAATGAATTCCTGACTAAATTATCCTGTTTTTCTTGCTAGAACTGAATGATTTAAGAACACTAGGTGCTTACTACATCAAGATTGATTAATGATTGGCTAAATCTTTGCTTGGTCACTGAAAAACCCTAAGCTTTTCTTCTTTGCCTTTAACCACCTATGTTTATGGCAAATGCTCAATAACATGTTTACTATATCTATCAGCCCAAAGAACTATTTTTAGATCAGACTAATTTTGTGTTTTAAAACAAGGCTATCCTGCTGTGATATAAAAAAAAATGTTATGGAACAGGAGCATCATGTCAGCAAGATGACAGTTGAGGAAGCTCTAGCCCCAATTCCCTTCATAGAAACACCAACTTAATAGCAATATACAAACCAAAATGCCTTAATGAAAACTCCAGAAACCAATGAAGAAGTCACAGTACCCCAGGTGAGCACAAAGCTAAGAGCAGCTGTATTGAAACAGCTAAGAAAAGCTACTTCATTCTACCTATGATTATTCTCCCCCAGATTGGCACAATTCAGCCATGCCTGGGAGAAAATAGCCAACTTGGAAGTTTCTCCCTTGGAAGGGAAAGAGAAGAGTATAACACGTGTCTAACATTCTGTTTTTTGGCAGTGTTGTTCAAAGGACTGGTTTTTGTCTCACCTCACAGGAAGAAAACTGATGGAATTACAATACTTTGGATATCTGGGCACTCAGTACAAAAGACAGCTAAATATCTTAATGGAGCACCAGAGAACCTGCAGTATTGCAGACAGATACCGAGGGAGGAAAACATTTTGAGCTCCCAAAAAAGAAACTGGCAAATCTCTCCAATTGAGAAATTACACCCACAAGCACAGAGAAGACATATCCACAGAAAAGGTTTGAGAGGCCCCGAGAATCTCTAGCCAGGCTAATTGGTGAAGGTCTTCCTCTATATGAAGCTAGTCTGTAAAGACTGGGAGAGGAGGCTGTTTTTCCAAATAACCAAGTCTTGTTGGTGGGGGGGGGGGGGTTTGGGGGGGCGGAGTGGGGTTAAAGTCACAATGCATATGAAGAAACAGCAAAGCATGACCCAATGAAGAGAAAAAAATTAATCTCCAGAAACCAGCACTAAAGAAACGGAGATATATGAATGACCTGACAAAGAAATAAAAGTAACTGTCTCAAAACTCAATGATCCTAAAGAGAATACAGATAGATAAGTAAGCAAAATCAAGAAAACAATGCATGAACAAAATGAGAATATCAATAAATAGATAGAAAATTAAAAAGAACCAAACAGAAAACTTGGAGCTGTATAATATAATAACTGAATTTAAAATTGTTGTAGGAGGGTACAACAGCAGTCTTGATCGAACAAAAAAAAGAACTAGCAAATTCAAAAATAGATCATTTGAAGTTACCAATTTAGAAAAATAAAAGAAAAAAAGTGAAGAAAAGTGAGTAAAACCTAAGGAGCTTATGGGAAACCATCAAGAGGACCAATATACACATTCTGGACTCCAACTCTTTCTGGGAGTCCAGAAGGAAAAGAGAGAGTATATTTGAAGAAATAATAGTTGAAAACTTTCCAAACTTTCCAACTTACCTGAATTCAAGAATCTCAAGAGATTCCAAAGGATAAACCAAGAGAAGCCCACACTGAGGCACACGATAATAAAACTGTCAAAAGTCGAAAACACAGAAAAAAAATCTTGAAGGAAAGCAGAGAAAAGCAACTCACCACACAAAAGGGAGTTCTCATAAAATTATTAGCAGATTTCTCAGCAGAAAACTTAGAGTTCAGAATCAAGTGGAATAATATTCTCAAAGTGCTAAAATAAAAGAAAAAAACCCACAGCTCACCAAGATATTCTATCTGGAAAACTACCTTTCAAAAATGAAGGCAAAATAAAGAGTTCCTCAGATAAATGAAAGCTGACGGAGTTCAATGCCACCAGACCTGCCTTACAAGAACTGCTAAAGGGAGTTTTTCAAGCTAAAATGAAAGAACACTAGACAGCAACATGAAAACATACAAAATATATAGGTCTTTGGTAAAGATATATAAATAGACAAGTACAGAATCTCAAATTACTGTAATAGTGTTGATTAAATCACTTTAACTCTGATGTTGAATTTAAAAGTACAAAAAATACCTATATTGATAAAACTGTGTTAATAGATACACAATATGAAAAATGAAATTTGTTACATCAAGAACATAAAGTACAGGGAATATGAAAATTTCTCAAAAAATGAACAATAGAATTATTGTATCCTCCAACATTCACACTCCTTGGCATATATCCAAAGGAGTTGGAAACAGAATCTTGAAGAGATATTTGCACGCCTATGTTCACCGTAGCATTATTCATAAAAATCAAGAGATTGAAGTAACCTTAACTTTTATCAACAGATGAGTGGATGAAGAAAATGATAAATAAATACAGCGGAAAATCATTCAAAATTATAAAAGGAGGAATTCCTCTAATACACTACAACATGGATAAATCTTGAGGACATTATGCTAAGTAAAATAAGCTACCAACAAAAAGACAAATACTTATTAATCAAACTATCAAAAATTAAACACAAAGAAAAAATATTAAAAGCAGCATGGAGAAAACAACAAAAAACATACAAGGGAATCCCCATAAGGTTAACAGCTGATCTTTCAGCAGAAACGCTGCAAGCCACAAGGGAGTGGCAAGACATATATAAAGTGATGAGGGGGAAAAAACTACAACCAAGATTACTCTACCCAGCAACGATCTCATTCAGATTCAACAGAGAAATTAAAACCTTTACAGACAAGCAAAAGCTAAGAGAATTCAGCACCACCAAACCAGCTTTACAACAAATGCTAAAGGAACTTCTCTAGGCAGGAAACACAAGAGAAGGAAAAGACCTACAATAACAAACCCAAAACAATTAAGAAAATGGTAATAGGAACATACATATCGATAATTACCTTAAATGTAAATGGATTAAATGCTACAACCAAAAGACATGGACAGGCTGAATGGATACAAAAACAAGACCTGTCCATATATACACTGTCTACAAGAGACCCATTTCAGACCTAGGACACATACATACTGAAAGTGAGGGGATGGAAAAAGATATTCCATGCAAATGGAAATCAAAAGAAAGCTGGAGTCGCAATTCTCATATCAGACAAAATAGACTTTAAAATAAAGATTACTACAAGAGACAAAGAAGGACACTACATAATGATGAAGGAATAAATCCAAGAAGAAGACATAACAATTGTAAATATTTATGCACCCAACATAGGAGCACCTCAATACATAAGGCAAATGCTAAACAACCATAAAAGCGTAAATCGACAGTAACACAATCATAGTAGGGGACTTTAACACCCCACTTTCACCAATGGACAGATTATACAAAATCAAAATAAATAATGGAACACAGCTTTAAATGATATACTTAATTGCTATTTATAGGATATTCCATCCAAAAACAACCAAATACACTTTCTTCTCAAGTGCTCATGGAATATTCTCCAGTATAGACCATCTCTTGGGTCACAAAACAAGCCTTGGTAAATTTAAGAAAATGGAAATCATATCAAGTTTCTTTTCCGACCGCAACACTATGAGACTAGATATCAATTAGAGGAACAAAACTGTAAAAAATACAAACACATGGAGGATAACAATACGTTACTAAATATCCAAGAGATCACTGAAGAAATCAAAGAGGAAATCAAAAAACATCTAGAAACAAATGACAATGAAAACACAATGGCCAAAAACTATGGGATGCAGCAAAGCAGTTCTAAGAGGGAAGTTTAGAGCAATACAATCCTACCTCCGGAAACAAGAAAAAACTTAAATAAAAATCCTAAACTTATACCTAAAGTAATTAGAGAAAGAAGAACAAAAAACCCCCAAAGTTAGCAGAAGGAAAGAAATCATAAAGATCATATCAGAAATAAATGAAAAAATATGAAAGAAATGATAGCAAAGATCAAAAAAACTAAAAGCTGGTTCTTTGAGAAGGTAAACAAAACTGATAAACCATTAGCCAGACTCATCAAGAAAAAAAGGAAGATGACTCAAATCAACAGGTTTAGAAATGAAAAAGGAGAACTAACAACTGACACTGCAGAAATACAAAGGCTCATGAGAGATTACTACAAGCAACTCTATGCCAATAAAATGGACAACCTGGAAGAAATGGACAAATTCTTAGAAATGCACAACCTTCCGAGACTGAACCAGGAAGAAATAGAAAATAAAACCAGACCAATCACAAGCACTGAAATTGAAACTGTGATTAAAAATCTTCCAACAAACAAAAGCCCAGGACCAGATGGCTTCACAGGCGAATTTTATCAAACATTTAGAGAAGAGCTAATGCCTATTCTTCTGAAGCTCTTCCAAAAGATAGCAGAGGGAGGAGCACTCCCAAATTCATTCTACGAGGCCACCATCACCCAGATAGCAAAACCAGACAAAGATGTTACAAAAAAAGAAAACTACAGGCCAGCATCACTGATGAACATAGATGCAAAAATCCTCAACAAAATACTAGCAAACAGAATCCAACAGCACATTAAAAGGATCATACACCATGATCAAGTGGGGTTTATCCCAGGAATGCAAGGATTCTTCAATATACACAAATCAATCAATGCAATACACCATATTAACAAACTAAAGGAGAAAAACCATATGATCATCTCAATAGATGCAGAAAAAGCTTTTGACAAAATTCAATACCTATTTATGATAAAAACCCTCTAGAAAGTAGGCATATAGGGAACTTACCTCAACATAATAAAGGCCATATATGACAAACCCACAGCAAATACCGTTCTCAATGGTGAAAAACTGAAACCATTTCCTCTAAGATCAGGAACAAAACTAGGCTGTCCACTCTCACCAGTATTATTCAACATAGCTTTGGAAGATTTAGCCACAGCAATTAGAGAAGAAAAAGAAATAAAAGGAATCCAAATCGGAAAAGAAGAATTAAAGCTGTCACTCTTTGCAGATGGCATGATACTATACATAGAGAATCCTAAAGATGCTACCAGAAAACTACTAGAGCTAAACAATGAATTTTGTAAAGTAGCAGGATATAAAACTAATGCACATAAATCTCTTGCACTCCTACACACTAATGATGAAAAATCTGAAAGAGAAATTAAGGAAACACTCCCATTTACCACTGCAATAAAAAGAATAAAATACCTAGGAATAAACCTACCTAAGGAGACAAAAGAACTGTAGGCAGAAAACTATAAAACACTGATGAAAAAAATTAAAGGTGATACAAACAGATGGAGAGATATACCATGTTCTTGGATTGGAAGAATCAGTATTGTGAAAATGATTATACTACCCACAGCAACCTACAGATTCAATGCAATCCCTATCAGACTACCAATGGCATTTTTCACAGACCCAGAACAAAAAATTTCACAATTTGTATGGAGACACAGAAGACCCCGAATAGCCAAAGCAATGTTGAGAAAGAAAAACAGAGCTGGAGGAATCAGGCTCCTGGACTTCAGACTATATGATAAAGCTATAGTAATCAAGACAGTATAGTACTGGCACAAAAACAGAAATACAGATCAATGGACTAGGATAGAAAGCCCAGAGATAAACCCACGCACCTATGGTCAACTAATCTATGACAAAGGAGGCAAGTATATAAAATGGAGAAAAGACGGTCTCTTCAATAAGTGGTGTTGGGAAAACTGGAGAGCTACATGTAAAAGAATGAAATTAGAACACTCCCTAACACTGTACACAAAAATAAACTCAAAATGGATTAAAGACCTAAATGTAAGGCCACACACTATAAAACTCTTAGAGGAAAACACAGACAGAACACTCTATGACATAAATCACAGCAACATCCTTTTGATCCACCTCCTAGAGAAATGGAAATAAAAACAAAAATAAACAAATGTGACCTAACGAAACTTAAAAGCTTTTGCACAGCAAAGGAAACCATAACCAAGACAAAAAGGCAACCCTCAGAATGGGAGAAAATATTTGCAAACGAATCAACGGACAAAGGATTAATCTCCAAAATATACAAGCAGTTCATGCAGGTTAATATCAAAAAAACAAACAACCCATCCAAAAATGGGCAGAAGAACTGAATAAACATTTCTGCAAAGAAGATATACAGATTGCCAACAAACACAGGAAAGGATGCTCAACATCACTAATCATTAGAGAAATTCAAATCAAAAGTACAATGAGGTATCACCTTGTACTGGTCCGAATGGCCATCATCAAAAAATCTACAAGCAATAAGTGCTGGATAGGGTGTGGAGAAAATGGAACCCTCTTGCACTGTTGGTGGGAATGTAAATTGATACAGCCACTATGGAGAACAGTATGGAATTTCCTTAAAAAACTAAAAATAGAACTACCGTATGACCCAGCAACCCCACTACTGGGCATATACCCTGAGAAAACCATAATTCAAAAAGAGTCATGTACCACAATGTTCATTGCAGGACTGTTTACAATAGCCAGGTTATGGAAGCAACCTAAGTGTCCATCAACAGATGAGTGGATAAAGAAGATGTGGCACATATAGACAATGGAATATTACTCAGCCAAAAAAAGAAACGAAATTGAGTTATTTGTAGTCAGGTGGATGCACCTAGAGTCTGTCATGCAGAGTGAAGTAAGTCAGAAAGAGAAAAATAAATAATATATGCTAACACATATATATGGAATGTAAAAAAGTAAGGTTCTGATGAACCCAGGGGCAGGACAGGATTAAGGATGCAGCCGTAGAGAATGGACTTGAGGACACATGGGGTGGGGGAGCAGGAAGGGGAAGATGGGACATAGTGAGAGAGTAGCATTGACGTATATACACTACCAAATGTAAAATAGATAGCTAGTGGGAAGCAGCCACATAGCACAGGGATATCACCTCGGTTCTTAGAAGGGTGGGATAGGGAGGGTGGGATAGGGAGGGTGGGAGGGAGACACAAGAGGGAGGGGATATGCAGATATATGTATATGTATAGCTGATACACTTTGTTATAAAGCAGAAACTAACACACCATTGTAAAGCAATTATACTCCAGTAAAGATGTTAAAAAAATACAAATGCTGCATGATTATACTTAAATGAGGTATCTAAAGTAGTCAAGTTCATAGAAAAATAAACTAGAAAGTGGTTACCAGGAGCTAGGGAGGAAGAAAAGCGGTATTGTTCAGTGGGTGTAGCGTTTCAGTTTGACAAGATAAAAAGTTCTAGAAATGTGTTGCATCACAATGTACATACAGTTAACACTACTGTAGTATACACGCAAAAACAGTTAAGATGGTAAGTTTTATGTTATGTGTTTTTTACTGAAATAAAAAAATATATTATAGGACAGGATCATTAACATAGTGGTTATGAGCACAAGCTTTGGGTCCCAACTAACCTGGGCTTAATTTTTGATTTAGTCTCACGCTGGCCATGTGTGCTCAGCAACTTACTTAATCTCTCAGGTAGGTTTCCTATTTGGCAAAATGGGGGTAATGACTGTTTCTACCTTGTGTCATTATTATTAGACATTTTTTAGTTAAGTGTGAAACCCTGAACTCAGTGCTGGGCAAGTCGTTAGCACTGAATTAATAGTAATGCAGGTCAGGAAGAGGCAGTATAACTGAAGCATTGGGGATAAGACTGGTGACTTGCTGAAAGCTTTGATGTGGGTGGAGATTGTGGGTAAGTGAGTATTTGAAGACTAGCTATATTCACATTATTGTTGTGCCCACGTTGGGATGAACACTTTAACCTAACATAAGGGTAGAGAGCTGAGCCGTACTGCCCCTAACTCATCTATAGGTCTCTATCCAAAGTCCTGAAGTACTTTCAGAATATAATCTCTGAACCCTTCCATAAAGACCACAGAACCTGATCAGTCTATTCCAAAATGCATTTTCCAAAAGATTATAACCTATATTTTGAAACAAACTGAAAATATATGATTACAGAATTCCCATTTGTGTTTCCATATTTAACTTAAAAAAAGCATTTCTGGGTGAAGAAAAACACATTAAATTTAGGAGAGTGAAACAATAAAAATGTTTACCATGACTCAATGTATGCTGGTTTTAAGTAGGTAAGTGCATAATTACAACTACCCACACCCTCACAATAAATTAGCCTTTTAATGAAGGACAATCTGTTATTCAGAGAAATCAGAAATCAAATTAGTTTTCAGTGATCTTCCTAGAAGAAAGCATTTCAAGAGTCAATCTTCCTAAAGGTACAATATTTCTCAGTTCTGCTGATAAAACAAAAATGAGGATACGTAAAGAGGCTTTCCTACTCCCTTATAAAATCTCCTAGTTGATACTCACAAAGGAAATAAAATCTGCCTTATTTCTTTGCCCACCTTCAGTGAACCTTAAAGTCCGTCTATATGTATTGAAGAATCTTAAGTTCATTCCCCCTCTGGGATACATTCAGCATATGGTCTGCTCCTAAAACAAACATTTATTTAAACTTTGAATCTAAAAGGAATTCTTCCATTTTATTTCTAGTTTTGTTTCCTTTGATCCTGAAAGTAATTAACTTTCAGTGGCAGCTAATTATAAGTGAAGAGAAATCAGAGTCTATATGGTTGTTGTTTGGTGCAGGCTTGGCAAAGTGTTTTTTAATTGGAAAGTCTTTTTGTTCTATGCATTTCATTTTACACTGTATTTATTATCCAGGATTCATATTATAACCATGACATTTCATCTAATGACAGAATCTCACACACAAAAATAATTATTTTAACAGAGATACAAGAGCTCTAAAAGAGAAACGAGAGAGGCTGAGAGGGAGTAAATGTGACACAAGAAAAGCCACAACTAAATCCGCTCCCTAGCTTCATCATTACAATCCCATGAAAACCTCCACATATCAAAAGATACTTGAACTGGAAAATCCTCTTCCCCAAACTTATTTCAAACAAAAATCAGTTCTTATGGAGAGACACATAAGTGAAGATAATTGAGGCCACAGGTGTTCTTACCATTCCACATTATTACTAATAATCCATTCCACATTATTACTAATAATCAGAGGCATGGAGGAATCTGAAAGTTAATGAGCTGCCAGTCAAATGACCCTTACTACACTACCCACTTCTCTGAAAATGACCCTTGCAAAAACTCACCAATTCTTCTTGTCATCATCTCTTTGCTTTTCAAAAGGTAAACCAGGTCTCGTAAAATATGCATTGTTTGTTTAAAATAAATATGTAATAATTTTCTTTTTTTTTTTAAAGTAACTGAACACAATGAGGGGACTTAAGGTCTGTATTTCTGAGAGAGGACTCTAAGCTTCCTAGCCTTTCTAAACAACTCCTTAACCAACCAAAAATAAACAGCATTCCAGAAAATCAACCCTTCACATGCTAACCAGAGACGGACCTTGATCTACCTGACTGCTCTTCAGTTAAGGTAAAAACCAGTGCCACAAAGATAGTCTAGGGGCATATTATCCAACATCCTCTCCAAGTTTGTATAGAGTTAGAGCATCAGAAAGCAATATATCTAGACCTAATTAGTTTACACCCATGCAGAACACCACCTGTGAGTTATTTCTATGGATGTGGCCTATGCAGGGGTCAAGGCATAAAATGACCATTTTCCCACTTCCTACAAAATTACTGATAAAGACAATAGTCTCTGTGTTTTCAAATAACCAACATGAAAATTTTCTTTCAAAATACAGTACAAGAAAAATGTTGCTTCTCCTGAAGAACTGGCATGTTATCTATTATTAGTAAAATAAATTTTGCAATCCACTGCATGTTTTTTTTTTTAAAGCTAACCTTTATTGAGCATTTACTAGGTGTCAGGAACTTTTCTTTTTTTGGCTGTGCGGCACGCAGGATCCTAGTTCCTCAACCAGGGATCGAACCCACACTCCCTGCATTGGAAGCGTGGAGTCTTAACCACTGGACCACAAGGGAAGTCCCTGCATATGCTTTTATTTCTTCTACATCTAGGACTCTCAAGGTAAATACATTATCCAATCACAGTAACTAAGTTAGCCTAGGTGAATTGTATATTTACCTACTCTTCTAGATTAATTTAAAATTTCAATTGTATTTTATTTTGGGGGGGGTGTTTTAATAGATCTTAAAGTGCAGACTTCATCTTCCTATTTTTGGAGGAAACTGATCTTTAATACTCATAACTGACTTTAGAACTTAGTGAATGTAATTATTTTCTACTTGGAATTTCAGAGATACATTTTTAAAGATACACAATTCTACTTCTACTTTTAAGAAACATATTAAAGTGCAGATCATTAACTGTACACATGATGAAGAGATTCAAAGTTTTACACACATGACAAGGGATTAAAATGTCACACTAATGAGTCAAAGATCACACATTATAAGGCTTTATGTTGGTTACTCCATTATAGAGTTTATATGGTTAGCTACCTTGTAAATATGGCTGATTGATTCCTAAAAGGTTAATTGGGGTCCATGGGCTAGTAAACATCCATTCATACTGCTGGGAAATTAAACAAAAGTATATGTCATCGTTAGGGCATCGCTAATATTACCTTCACATACAAGGTTTGAACATACTTTCACTTTCAGAAATTATCAGAAAATGTTGCATACCAAGTCCTCATGTCTCTTTAAACTATCTCTCCCTCTTAAGACTTAGGTGTCCTCAGGCTATCTCATTTCCACTCAGTCCTCTTCTATCTGTAGCCTTCCGTAAGCATCTTGAGAAATCAATCTAGACATCATGGAAGGGGTGTTCTGGGGACTATACCGTTGCAGATATTTATAGAAAGCCCTGCTAATGAGCCATCTTACTTTGATCTGCTGTAGCTTCCAACTGAAACAAATTGTTGAAAAAATAAGAAACTGTAGACGAGGTCACATTCATCCTTTCCAGTGGAGATAAGTGGTGGTTACTAGAAGAACACCATTTTTCTCCACAGCAGAACTTCGAAAGTAACTTCACGCTTTAATCTGTTAGGAATCTGTCATGCATGAATTTTTAGCCTCTACTATAATTTCCAATAATTAATTCCATGTGTTTTGAGATCCTAGCATTCCATTCTCAAAATAGCAGAATAATGTACCTTTGGAACTTGATAAACATCTCTATGTCTAATTTACTAATATTAATAAATTTTGTAAAGTTTCAGCACAATTTAAAATTTTTAAACGTGTTTAAACTTTAAAAACAGTACGGTCCCAAGCATATCCTCATATGAAAGTTCATCTGAATGAAAACTCATGTGTAAATGTAATTCCTCCAGTTACAGTTCTTGCTCAAGAGGGTTTGCATTAAAGGTAGTGAAGGTACCCACCAGGTTTATTTCTTGTTTTTCTTGTTGTTTGTTTGTTTTGCATAATGATTGGACCTATTAAAGAATAGTTCAGATTGCTTTTTCTCTTAAATTAATGCTTTGCCATGTTCTTATGCATTCTGAAATACATCTTACTTATATGTAGACCACCTGTATCTATATTGAGTGAAACCTAATTTCATACTGCTGTCTCCAGCTCTGATCATTATTACATGGGTCATTATAGTCCCCTCTTCCTTATTCTCTCACCCATTTCAGTGATGTTGTTTCATACATTTACAATACATTCAGATTATTTTGCCACATCTGGCATTTCATCCCGGGATTTCCTAAATTCCTGAATGATGTTATTAAACCTTAAAAAAATTAAAGCTCACTTTTTGTGCTGTAATGTTTTATAGGTTTAGACAAATGCTTAATGTCTTCTAATCACCATTCCAGTATCATATAAAATAATTTCACTCTAAAAAATCCTCTGTACTTCATCTATTCAACCTTCCTCTCTGCCACTACCCTGAGTCCTGGCATCCACTGATCTGTTTACCATCTTAATAATTTTGCCCTTTCCAGAATGTCATATAGGTGAAAGTATATAGTATACAGCCTTTTTAGAATGACTTGTTTTACTTAGCAATTTGCATTGAAGATTTATCCATGCTTTTTGTGGCTTGATAGCTCATTTGTTTTAATATCTAAATGAGATTCCATTATATGAATGTACCATAGTTTGTTTATCCATTTACTTTTGAAGAGCATACTGGCTGCTTCCAGTTTGGGGCAATTGTGAATAAAGCTGCTATACATATTCACCTGCAGATTTTGTCTGGACATAAGCTTCCAAGTCAGCTGAGTAAATACCTAGGAATGTGATCATAGGTATAATTTTGTTTAGTTTTGTAAGACACTGCCAAACTGTCTTCCAAAGTGGCTGTACCATTCTGATTTTCTATCAGCAATAAAAAAGAGTTCCTGTTGCGCCTCCTCTTCACAAGAGTTGGTATCATAAATTTTTGGATTTTAGTGTAATGGTATCTCACTGTCATTTTAATTAGCAATTCTCTTAGGACAAATGATACTGAACACCTTTTCATATTATTTCCACCTGCATATCTTATTTGGTTAGATATCTTTTCTGACTTTGGCCCATTTTTTAAATTGGGTTGTTTCCTTATCATTGAATGCTAAGAACTTTTTTGTGTATTTTAAATAAAATTTCTTTATCAGATAGTATATTTTAAATATTTTCTCTCAGTCTGTGGTTTATATTTTAATTCTTTTAACAGTATATTTATCATAGCATATGTTTTTAATTTTAATATATTAAATTTATCAAGTTTTTCTTTCATGAATTTTACCAGTGGTGTTGTATTTAAAAACCCATCACCAAACTAAAGTGACATAGGTATTTTCCCCGTGTTTCCTATGATAAGGTTTATAGTTTTACTTTACATTTAGATGTATGATTTATTTTGGAAAGGGTTTAGTTTCTCATTATTAAGTATCAGTTTGTCTGTAGGTTTTGCATAGATGTTCTTTATCAAATTGTGAAAGTTCCCCTTTCATTCCTACTGGATTTTTATAATATGGTCTTTCTATATCAATTGATAAAATTATATGCATTTTCCTCTTTAGTCCGCTGATGTGGTGGATTATATTATTTGATTGCATTATATATAAGATGGATAGATAGATAGACAGTTTTGCCAACACCACAGTTTCAGCTTCTAGACTCCAGAACCATAAAAGAATAAATTTTTGTTGCTTTAACCCAAACTGTGTGTGATAATTTATTATGACAGTCCTAAGACACTAATGTAGTTAGGGTGTATAATTCCTTTAACATATTGTTGGATTCAATTTGCTAATATTTCATTGAGGATTTTGTGCCTTTGTTAATGATAGATACCAGTCTATAGTTTTCCTTTCTTGTAATGTCTTTACTTGGTTTTAATATTGTAGTAATGCTGGCCTCATAGAATGAATTAAAATGTGTTCCCACTTCGGTTTTCTGGAAGAGACTGTGGAGAACCGGTACAATTTCTTCCTTAAATGTTGGGCAAAATTCACCAGTGCAACCATCTGGGGTGGTGATTTCATTTTGAAAGATTATTAATTATTACTTCAATTTATTTAATAGATAAAGGGCTATTCAGGTTATTTCTCCTTGTGTGAGTTTTGATAGTTTATGTCTTTTTGGTAGTTATGTCTTTTGGTCCATTTTATCTAACTTATCAAATTTGTGGACACAGAGTTGTTCATAGGATCAACAGTGAGGACTACTCTTTTGTTCCTTTGTATTACTAATGTATACCTTTTTTCTTAGTTACCTTGGTTAGAAGTTTATCAAATTTATTGAACTTTTAAAAGAAATCTTTTAGTTTCATTGACTTTCTCTATTATTTTTCTCCTTTCAATTGTATTGACTGTGTTCTATTTTTTTAAATTGTTTTCCTTTCTTCTGCTTGCTTTAGGCTTAAATTGATCTTCTTTCTCTACCTCCCTAAGGTGGAAGCTTAAGTTATTGATTTTATATATTTTTCCTTTTCTAACATATGCAGTTAAAACTAAATTTCCCTCTTGTTGCATCTCTACATCTCACAAATTTCTGTAATTTGCATTTTAATTTTAATCTAGTTCAAAATATATTTTAATTTCTCTTGAGATTTCTTATTCGGCCCACATATTATCTATAAGTGTAATGCTTAATTTCCACATATTTGAGTATTTTTGATTCATTTTATTTTAATCCCATTATGGTCTGAGAACATACTTTGTATGATTTACATTCTTTTGTAATTGTAAAGGTATGTTTTATGGCCCAGAATGTACTCTATCCTAGTGAATGTTCCATGTGAACTTGAAATGAGGATGTAAGCATGAGGAGGATGTATATTCTGCTGTCATTGGATAGAATATTCTGTAAGTGTCAATTAAATCAAGTTGACTGTAAAATGCTATTCAGGTCAACTACATTTTTTTTTGAATTTTTGAATTTTATTTATTTTTTTATACAGCAGGTTCTTATTAGTCATCCATTTTATACACACAAGTGTATATATGTCATTCCCAATCTCCCAATTCATCACACACTGCCAGCCCCCGCCACTTTCCCCCCTTGGTGCCCATATGTTTGTTCTCTACATCTGTGTCTATTTCTGCCCTGCAAACTGGTTCACCTGTACCATTTTTCTACGTTCCACTTATATGCGTTAATATATAATATTTGTTTTTCTCTTTCTGACTTATTCACTCTGTATGACAGTCCCTAGATCCATCCACATCTCTACAAATGACCCAGTTTTGTTTCTTTTTATGGCTGAGTAATATTCCATTGTACATATGTACCACATCTTCTTTATACATTCATCTGTCAATGGGCATTTAGGTTGCTTCCATGACCAGCCTATTGTAAATAGTGCTGCAGTGAACATTGGGGTTCATGTGTCTTTCTGAATTATGGTTTTCTCTGGGTATATCCCCAGTAGTGGGATTGCTGGGGCATACGGCAATTCTATTTTTAGTTTTTTAAGGAACCTCCATACTGCTCTCCATAGTGGCTGTATCAATTTACATTCCCACCAACAGTGCAAGAGGGTTCCCTTTTCTCCACACCCTCTCCAGCATTTGTTGTTTGTAGATTTTCTGATGATGCCCATTCTAACTCGTGTGAGGTGATACCTCATTGTAGTTTTGATTTGCATTTCTCTAATAATTAGTGATGTTGAGAAGCTTTTCATATGCTTCTTGGCCATCTGTATGTCTTCTTTGGAGAAATGTCTGTTTAGGTCTTCTGCCCATTTTTGGATTGGGTTGTTTGTTTTTCTAATATTGAGCTGCATGAGCTGTTTATATATTTTGGAGATTAATCCTTTGTCTGTTGATTCATTTGCAAATATTTTCTCCCATTCTGAGGGTTGTCTTTTCATCTTCTCTGTAGTTTCCTTTGCTTTGCAAAAGCTTGTAAGTTTCATTAGGTCCCATTTGTTTATTTTTGTTTTTATTTCCATTACTCTAGGAGGTGGATCAAAAAAGATCTTGCTGTGATTTATGTCAAAGAGGGTTCTTCCTATGTTTTCCTCTAAGAGTTTTATAGTGTCCAGTCTTACACTGAGGTCTTGAATCCATTTGGAGTTTATTTTTGCGTACGGTGTTAGGGAGTGTTCTAATTTCATTCTTTTACATGTAGCTGTCCAGTTTTCCCAGCACCACTTATTGAAGAGACTGTCTTTTCCCCATTGTATATACTTGCCTCCTTTGTCATAGATTAGTTGACCATAGGTGCGTGGGTTTATCTCTGGGCTTTCTATCCTGTTCCATTGATCTATATTTCTGTTTTTGTGCCAGTACCATATTGTCTTGATTACTGTAGCTTTGTAGTATAGTCTGAAGTCAGGGAGTCTTATTCCTCCAGCTCTGTTGTTTTCCCTCAGGACTGCTTTGGCTATTTGGGGTCTTTTGTGTCTCCATACAAATTTTAAGATTTTTTTGTTCTAGTTCTGTAAAAAATGCCATTGGTAATTTGATAGGGATTGCACTGAATCTGTAGATTGCTTTGGGTAGTATAGTCATTTTCACAATGTTGATTCTTCCAATCCAAGTACATGGTATATCTCTCCACCTGTTTGTATCATCTTTGATTTCTTTCAAAGAAAGAAATTCCATTCTTAATGACTCTCTTCCTGTTTGATCTATCAGTTACTGATAGGGAGATATTGAAGTCTCCAAACATAATAGTTGATTTGTCTACTTCTCCTTTCAGTTCTATATGTTTATGCCTTACATATTTTAATGTACAGGTTAGGGGTGCATACACATTTAAGGTTAGTATGTCTTCTTGAAGAATTTGTCATTACTAATACCTCTCTTGAGGTATTAGTTTTCCTTGCTCTGAAGTTTGCTTTGTCTGAAATTAACGCAACTATTCCAGCTTTCTTTTAATTAGTGTTAGCATGGTGTCTTTCTTTACTTTTAACCTAGTAGAGTCTTTATTTTAAAAGCGAGTTTCTTGCAGACAACATATAGTTGCATCATGTTTATTTATCCATTATAAAAATCTGTCTTTTAATTCCTGTATGTAGAACATCCACATTTAAAGTGATGATTGATATATTTGGATTAATATAACAATTGTAATCATTTTCTAGCACGTTAAGAGGCTTTTTTCCCTACCTTCCCTGGCTTTAAATCACGCTAAAAACAATTTTTAAGTTGTTTCTTTACAGTTTATAGTATATAGTTTTCCCTAATTCAATTCGACCTTCATACAATACTATTCCACTTGTATCCCTATTTCCTCCCTCCCATCCCTTATGACATTGCTGTCATACGTTTCAGTTATCCATATGGTATAAACTCTCAATACATTGTTACTACTATGACTTTAAACAGTTACCTTTTAGATCCATTAAAATAAGAAAAATAAAGGATTTAATTTTATCTTATTTTTTTCCTTCTCTAATGTTCTTCCTTTTTTTATGTTGATCTAAGTTTTTGACCTACATAATTTTCCTTCAGCCTGAAAAATATATTTTAACAATTCTTGAAAAAAAAGTGTGCTGGTAACAAATTCCCTCCGTTTTTTTCTGAAAAAGTTTTTATTTCTCCTTCATTTTTAATGGATATAAAATTCTAGGTTGGATTTTTTTATTCAACATTTAAAGTATTACATTAGATGATTTTTTTTGCATGGTTTTTGATGATAAATCCATTATAATTCTTATTCCTGCCCTTATGTCTTGTAAGTTGTTTTTCTCTGGGCTCTTTCAACATTTACTATTTTTCATTGATTTCCTTCAGTAGGAATACGATGTGCCTCGGTATAGTTTTTTGTGAGTTATTCTACTTGGTGTTCTCTCAGCTTCCTGGATCTGTGGTTTGGTGTGTCTTTAATTCTTAAACGTTCTCTGTCATTATTACTTTAAATATTTCTCTGCTCCACTCACTCTTTCTTATCCTTCTGGTATTCCAGAGATGTATACCTTTTGATATTGTCCAATAGTCTTGGATTTTCTGTTCTGTTCTTTTTCATTCTTTTCTTTCTCTTTGCATTTATATTTGAGGAGTCTTTTGACCTGTCTTCAAGCTCACTAATTCCTCAGCATGCCAAGTCTACTGATGTGTCCATGAAAAGCCTTCTTCATTTCTCTTCTACTGCTTTTGATTGCTATTACTTCCTTTTGATTCTTTCTTATCATTTAAATCTCTCTGATCACATTACCCAATGTTCTTGCATGTTATCTACTTTTGTCATTAATATATTAATCATAGTTATTTAAAACTCTCTATTCATTTATTCCAGTACATGTATGAGTCTGGTTATGACGCTTGCTTTTTCTCTTCAGGGTGTGTGTGTGTGTATGTGTGTGTGTGTGCGCGCGTGTGCGCATGTGCATTGTAATTTCTTGTTGAAAGCCAGAAATGTTGTTTTGGGTAATAGGAATTGAGGTAAACAGGCCTCTAGTGTGAAGATTTATGTTAATCTGACTATGAGCTTTGGTTAATGTATGCTGTAGCTAGAGGTGCCAGAGGCATCAAACCCCTCCAGTGACCTTGTTTTTGTTGTACCCTTTGATTTGCAGTTCACTCAATATGAGAGAATTTGTGTCTTGTAGCTTTCTCAGTGTAATTAGTGTCAACCCCTATTAATATACTGGAGCCCTGTTGGTATGGTGGTAAGGTGTGGGAGAGAGAGGGCATTCTATCATCTTCCAATTAAATCTCAGTATTTTAGTAAGACTGTGTCTGGTTTATGACTTGCAAGTATTTCTTCTTTTACAGCATTCACCCCTCCCTACCTGCTAGCTGTGATAGGCTGGAGGGTGCTGGACTAAGAGGGATGGTCTTTCTTTACAGCTCTGGGAAAGTCTTTCCCTCTGGGGAGTAAGTCATTGTTGTGGAGAATGGACTTAGTTCCCAAGAATTACTCTTTTCCTCCCTCTGCCAGAGCCACAAGAGGATCTTTCTCTGCTCTTCACTAAGGTAATATGATATGTTTCCTGAAGGTAAGTCCTCTGTAAAAGTGAGAGTCCAAGAAAAAAAATCAATCATTTTCAGTTTACCCAGTTTTCTTTTTGTTGTTGTTGTTTTAAATTATATGGATGGAAATGATAACTTCTCAGCTCCTTATATGTTGAAGCTATAACTGAAAGTTAAACTATGGCTTTTTAAACATCCAATTTCACCATATGTTCATGTGCCAGTGGCCTTGATGGGCTACTAGATAAGATTTACATAGAATTCAAACCTGTCTCTCAGGAAATTTTGTTACTTTCTAAAGCACATAATAAACATTGTGACACTCCTACCAATTCTTATAAATGAAACTGGAAACAGAATAGAAGGTGGACAGTGGGCAAATAATCCCTTGAAACCAGAGAATAATGTATAACTGTGACCAATACATGCTTTAAAAGGCAGAAGACATGCATTTAATAGGCTTTAGACCTCTGATTATTCTTAGCTTCTTTTAATTTTATCAGCTATATAGCTATTTTATGTTACTTTATTCTACTCTTATTTTAAGTTATCTTTTTCAAAAAGAGTTGTTGCTGAATTTCATGATTTGACTATATTTTATGATTAGAAAAATACATCCATGTTTTTTATTATTTGTATTTTCATATTTTCTCATATTTTACACTGGATTTATGTGTGAAAATGTCTTCCAAAAAAGTCATTCACTTACTCATTCTTTCTTTCTTACTTTAGTAACCAATTAAGAATACAGAGTTTCTACTATGTGCAAAACTTGGTTTAGGGTGCTTTGGAGAATGCAAAGATGAATAGATTTCAAGCAGAATCTTTATTGCTGATATATTTTAATGACCATACTTCTAATGAGAAATTGTAAAACATGTATTTTTGTCTTACAAGTTATTTTTCTTTTCAAAAATATATTGTGTAGCACCTTAAGTGTATAAAATGTTAAGGCAGTAAATCAGTTTTAACCTTATTAACCTAACATTTACATTATTACTCTTGGTATAAGTTTCCTACATTGAAAAGAAACATAGAATGTTTTACAAAAGAAAAACAAAGATTACACAAAAATTGAATAACCAAGATCTAAGGAAGTAAATACTCTTTCAGAAAGTCCTTGACTATTTAGGGCTTTCATTGAACTGTGTAGCTTGGCTTCATCTAGGTTAATGACATTCACAGGTAATATAAAATGTTTAATTTCATTCAACAAGACAATGAAAATCTAGAGAGACTGCTGTCTAATAAGGTCTATAACATTTTCAGGTATTTGTTCATAGCTTAATTTTCTAGGCAGTGGTAGTTTATATTTTAAAAGAAAAAAACAATCTTTTGTTTTTTCCTAATGGCAACTTGAACACTGGGATTAATATCTGGGATCCTGATCATTAGCTCCAAGATTTTGGTGCTTCACAACAACAGGAAGTATTAGCCACATTGTGTAGTCACCATAGAACTCCAAACAAATTTTAAATATTAATTTTATCCTTTACTTTGAAAAGAACAATTTCTCTCAACCTATAGTTTCTAGATGCAAAGTGTTAATATAAGTAGGAAGAGAAAAGTGATAGTTATTTAAGAATGTAATGTGGACAATTTGTGGGTTAATAAGTGCTATGTGTTCAGAAGAAAGCTCTTCTTTTAAGTTAGCTTTCATATGTGAAATAAACTAACTTTAAAGGCTCTATCCCCATGCACAATGTTCTTGTATATACTGACTTTATCTTTAAAACAAAGATGACATCAGAATTACCACAACATCTCTACACTGTTCTCTCATTACAGTGAACATATTTAACATACAAAGAAGGGCAGGAGAGAGAAGTAAAAATGATTGAAGTAAGGTGCTTTTATCTAGCATTTCTCATCATGGATTTTAAGCTCAAGTATTTTGGATCAAATATAAGAAATACTAGAATTTGCTATGGCCCCATCTGTCCACCCCGTGTACCCTGCTTCCTTGCCATGATGGTGGCCAGTGATGGGGCAGAATTAGTCAAGTACCTTATATCATTCCAAAGAGGGGAAAGATAATCTATTTCAAAGGAAAAAATATATTTAGTAATAAAGAAGATGAGGTAGGCACTTATTAATTTATTTCTTGGTTTCTCAGCATCTGTTCACCTTAGTGCAAGTACCAGCAACTGAGGAATTCAGTCCTTTTTCATTTTGTCCCTGAGTTGGGGTGGGCTTCACCTACCCCTCAGTACCAGAGATAAAGCACCTAACTCAGACCTAAGCCAGTTCACTGCATTCTCCCTAAAGATAAGTTCATGACAAAAATCACAGTCCATAAGATGCAATGGGTCTCTGGCGGGGCTACCGTCAGAGTGAACCTCTGTTTACTCCACGGGATTTGAAACAGTTTATAGAAACCAAGAGGTCAGCCTTTAAGAGGCTGAGACAAAGTAACCAGGTCCTTTGAGCACTTGCTAAACGTTGTGCCCAAAGACAGATTTATCTCTAGGTTTTTATTTACAAGACCCCACTAATTCCCTTTTTGCTTGAACTAGTTTGCGTTGAATATTCTGTTACTTGCAACCAAAAAAGTTCTAAATGATGCTGAAAGAAAAATATATAAGGAAGAGATGATCTTGTGGTGGGTGTAAGCAAGACAATCGTATAAGAATTCAAGAGAGCTAAGTAATAGAGTCTGTATTCCAGTTAATTCTTGAGTTTCCTATTCAAAGTTAACTAAAGACTTGCATGCAGAGGAGTCTATACATTGCTGATTTTTCTTTAATTTAGTTATTGGAAGCAGTTATTACAAAATATATGTGACTTGATAACAGCAACATGTAATATAAAATCATGTCTTAGCACCTAAAATCAAGGTTTTCTTTTTTTTCTTTTTTAAAGAGAATTCTAGATAAAGACTTGAGGACTGAAACTCTTACTCTATTTCTCATGGTCTCAACTAAACCTCCTTTCATGTGCTCATTATCTTGTTTTGATACCATCAAACAAATGCTCAACCTCATGAGAAGAGGTTTTGAAAGAGTCTTCTGGAACAGCACAGAATATAATTCTCATATAATTATGTACAACACAGCAGTGAAACCAAGGACACAAAATAAAATAGCTGACAACACCAAGAAGTCATAATTTCAGCTTGTTATACACACTCTCATCTTAAGGAAGATGAATCAAACTTTTTTGCAACTTGCGTCATCTCTGAATATGAAGGTCTGCAATATACAAAGCTAAATTTGTGCTTCCTTTAATGGACCATGAAGCTAATTCCAGCAGATGAAGACCACTGTGCCAATATTCTTCCTTCTGAAGCGCTAAACAAAACAGCTAGGTTTTGTGAACTTTTACTTCTCATTTTCACTGTCACTTTTCACATTTCCTTTGGTAGCTTTGTCATGGAATGTTTTGAGAGAAGGTCTTATTATCCAACATCACTGAAAAAATATTTACCTGCTGGATTCTGAAACCTGATGCTTTAACTCCTTTAACTCTGCAAACCAGTCATGAACCAACTGTAATCTCTGACCATTTACAAGAAGTTGAGCCGCCTCTTTCTAATATACAACACACTAGTAGAATCAATTTTCTAGGAAAAACGCTCCAAACACCCAAAGTAGCAAGGATCCGTCAAAGCATCAAACAGAAAACTGGCACCCCACTCACGACGAAGTATTTTTAGAGTTAATAGATAAAACCTAAGAAATGGGCTGATACCAAATGCAGTTCAAAAAAACCCGATAATTTCTTTGTAGTCTGGAACGAAGCCACATTACAGGAAAGACTTACCATTTTTTCTAAAGGACATTCTGGTAAGATTTAGAAAGCAGCAGGACTTACCTGGAAAAAAGAAAGAGAAAAAGAAGAGATTAAAACAATAACTAAGAAAGGGTAATAGTGAAGACATATTTTTAAAATATATTCTAAGATGACAAAAAGTGAGCCTATGCCATCTACATAGGAGTAAATCTGTAAAGGAGAAGGGGAAAATACATTTTTTTTTTTAGCTGTTATTGCCTTTATCTAATGCAAGAAGAAAATGTACAGAGATGAGGTGCTTATTTTAGGTAATATGTGTAACAGAGTCCTTTATAGTAACACAATCCTCAATGAAATTGAAAATATAGCCATTTTACTGTTTCTAAGAGGAAGATGTAATTCACAATGATAAACATAGAAACTAAGTATCTTCAATTGATTCAAGAAGGGAATCCTATGGCAGCTCTAATTTTTAGTCCTCCCCCCAACTCCTGGGAGTATATCCAGAAAAGATGACAACTTAATTCTAAAAGATACATGCACCCCAATGGTCAAAGCAGCACTATTTATAATAGCCAAGACATGGAAACAACCCAAGTGCCTATCAACAGACAATTAGTTTAAGAAGATGTGATAGATAGATATACACACACACATATATATATATATAATGGAATATTACTCAGCCATAAAAAAGAATGAAATATTGCCATCTGCAGCAACATGGATAGGCCTAGAGAATATCATACTAAGTGAAGTAAGTCTGACAGAGAAAGACAAATATTATATTATACCACTTATATGTAGAATCTAAAAAATAATACTAATGAATCTATATACAAAACAGAAACAGACTTACAGACACAGAAAACAAACTTATGTTTACCTAAGGGGAGGTAGGGAAGGTACGAATTAGGAGTATGGGATTAGCAGATACAAGCTAGTATACATAAGATAGCAAGCAACACGGATTCACTGTATAACACATGGAACTGTATTCAATATCTGATAATAACCTACTATGGAAAATAATCTGAAAAAATATATATATATGACTGAATCACTTTGCTGTATACCTGAAACTAACACAATATTGTAAATCAACTATACTTCAATTAAAAAAAAAAAAAGAAGAAGAAGAAGGAAATCCTAAACAGACTCTGGTTCCTTACAGAATTTTCTGGGTTCAAATGAACTGGGCTGTTTATGGCTCTCAGAAAGCCTTATCAGGTTTCAAAACTGTCACACTTTTTCATTTTGTTGATATTTAAAACAGTTTTTGCCCCATTTTAAGTTTTCATAGAGGGCACTAAACAGGTTTAGTAAGACAAGGAGTTTTTTAATGCTAATTGCTTTATTTTAATGTTATTTTTTAGTCCCTGAGAAATCTAAGAAGCAAACCGCTTCATAAATCTTAAAAACACTGGTGTGCTGAGCATTAGCCATAAATATTATCAAATGCTTTTAAAACTCAGCCAATATGCAGATACAGTGGAAGAAATCAGCTCCCTGAAAGTTTGGATTAGTCGTTCTAGGAGTTCTTATGTATTCTGTAAATCAAACCCCTGTGCTATCCTACCATTGAAATAGGCTGCACAAGTTTATGCCTACCAACCTGCAGACATGGTAACCTATTTCCTCAGAATGGAGGGAAGGAGCCAAAAGAACAAAAACTGAGTTTTATCTCTAAAGATATTATATGATGCAAGTCCAGTTTATAGAAGTGTTACTACAAAAAGCATATGTGGAATTTCCTAGCCAATTAGACAGTGTTGCTGACTCTGTCTAATTTTTTTGCAGTGACACTGAGCAGCCTAGCAGCCTAGCCTGTCTTGAATATTTTAGTGCTGAAAATTCACTGTTTTGGTACATAACAGTACACAACATACTAATCACCATAAATGACCAATTGTTATGAGTGGGTACCTTAATTGCTCATTAATTCCCTAATTAATTGGCACAACCCAATGTTAATAGTATTTAAAGAATTGCATTGGCCCCTGGGGTTTATTTGGGCTTCCGCTAGGGAGTTAACCAGGCAGAGAGCTTGAATTATATCTGATCTTTCAACTTCCTTAGGTACCATTTAGGTTCCCTTTTGACACTGTGCTCTCATGAAGTACTCATGGGACAGTTGGAAGAATCTAAGTAGCTCATAGAATACACCACTTGAGGGCCATCATACGTCTTCTCATGACACTAATGGTTCCTTGTCACCCACTTTGTGAAGTAAAACCTCTACTCTGTGGATTTCAAGGCCTACCTCTGTTGAGGTCTATAACCCTTAAACATATCCATCTCTCTTATGTGTCTGATCTAGGCCCTCCACTCCTTCATTAACTTACCCACTTATGTAACCATCCCTATCCTGCAGCCCCTATCTTCTGTATACTTCTTTTTCCCCTCAGCCTTTCTGTATCCCTTTGACTCATTTTGAATTCAGTTCTTATTTACCCTTTTTCTCTAAAGATACGCTTTGGCCAGTTCCCAATACCTGTCAGATCCTGTCCCTCCCCATCCCGCCATGTTCCCTCCACTCCACTGCCTCAGCTCATCTCCTGTCACTCCCTGTCACATCCTCTCCTCTGTTCCAGATTTACAGAACCACCTGAAGTTCCCATTCACTTATATGTTTTTTTTGCAACTCTGAAAGCCAAGTTTTCTGATTTCTCAAGGTTAGTTTGGACATTTGCTCTCTATTCTCCCTTAGACTTTGACACCTCAGTTTTAACCTTCCTAATAATTGATAATAAATACTTGTAACTAGAACCTCAGATTCCCAGAACATTGCCTGATGCGTAATAGAGAGCATTCAATAGAGAGAATTAAATAAGACTTGAATCCCCAATGGATTTGAGTTCCTTAAAAGCAGGAGCTATATCTTATTCATCTTTCGATCTTTAATGTCCAATCCAGTGTTTGGCCCAGTGTTAGTATAAAATGAGTGGGTTATTGGAAGGAAGGAAAGAAATGGTAATTGTGGCTAATGGACTTTCATTTTTGGTATACTTCAATAAATAACTGTCTTTTCTAAATTCTATAGCTTTATTATTTGCTTTCCTACTAAATGTGCTGATGGCAAATATGGTCAATAGGCACCAACTATCAAAAAAAAATGCAAGGCTGGAATATCTCAGACATTTCTAAAGGTTTCTAGAGTGGATGCAGTTTTGTTGTTGTTGTTTTGTTTTGTTTTTGTTTTGATTAAGACAGAAATAAAATTTTCCTGTTTGTCTCTGGCTCTCACACTCTTTCTATATTTATGGTAGACTAACCATAAAAATAATCAGTTTCATCCATTACCTTCTTTGCTAAAATACTCTCAGATAATTGAGAGAATTAAGAGCGTTTTATTTTGAATATCTATACCCCAAACTCTCCACATAACTACCAACATCTTCATTTGGCATCACACAGTGCCATACAAGTAACACAATAATTTATTTTGATTTTTGACACCAACCGCTTTCAAATACATTCAATTTAAAAATTGACCCTAAAATCAAAAATAAAGAAAGCAACTGCTTAAAGAAAAGGAAAAGCTTAAAGAGAAGAGGACAACGTTTTCTTATACCTTGATCATAATAATTAATAACATTCAAATGCTGTTTTTGTTTTTAATTATGTTTGTGCAAGACAGCCCTTCTCCCTCCCTCTTTCCTTTCCTCCCTCCCTCCCTCTTGCCTTCTTTCCCTCTCTCTCTCTCTCTCTCCTCTAAGTCTATATTTTTTAAGTATAAAACAATAGGTGTACATAAGGTATCAGTATCCATAGGATGAACCATCTGGAACTTTGATCTCATATCTTCTTGGCCTTTTCAACTCCAGTGACTTTTACCTCCTTTAAAATTGAGAGACACACAATACCTCCCATATTGGGTCTTGCCACTCTGAAGAATGGGTCTACCAAGGTCTTGATATCATCGTCCTATCTCTTTTCCACCTTCTCACCTTCTTCTCCCGCTCTTTGCCATCTCTTGAATCCACTCCCTGCCCTCATTGTGAGCCTGACTCGCCTCAGCAGCTCATCAGCCCTTCTCTGACTGTGCTTTCCTACAAACCCAACTTGTGCCAGGCATGGATCAAAATTGCTCTAAGAGTCAAAATGAAGAACAACATTTTTTGGCAAGTATGTTCCATTGAAAAGTAATAATTCTCAAAATGTTGTTAGTAAGTGTTTTTAAGGGAAAAATAAGTTCTCAATACATTTTAGCTAAGTATCATTTTTTGTTATATCCCTTTATTAGAAGTTCCCAGTATGTATTAACCTACTAGAGGTTCTAAGTCACTTGGAGCAAAGAAGCTTGATGAATTCAATCTAATGCCTGCTTCCCAAATTTTGTAGTTCTGGTGTCCTCTTTTACCTGATAATTTATGGCATGTAGGGAACAGCTTGGGAAATTATTGTAAAGTGGAAAAACCACTGAATTTTAACTTAGAAAATCAGGATGATAATGATGATGATATTAGTAGCTAATATTAAAATAAGCGAAGTACTGCTGTAAGTGATTTACATGTATTAACACATTTAATCTTGTATAAAGTAACTGAAGTAAGTGATACGATTAGCTCCATTCTACAGATTTAGAAACTAAGATTTTGAGAGATTAAGGAATTGGCCCCCATTTACATAACTGAACTGTGATTCCAACCCAGGCAATTAGGCTTCATAATCTAAGATTTTATGCTATTCTGCTTCTGTTATCTACCAACTGTGTAATCGAGGTGATTTACTTTGCCTCTCTAGGTCAAGTTTCTTATTGCTCAAACAGGACTAATATTATCTGATGCGGCCGCTATAAGAAAATCAGTATTTAACAGAGCCTAGGGCAGTATCTGGAAATTCAGGTACTCGGAATAACTATTTATTAAATAAGACTCAAGAACTCGAGATTTGTTTATCCTCGACTGTGTACACACAACTACTGGTTACCTACCATTGTGAGAGAAACAGACACGAAACTGTGATGAACTGTTGATTGAAAATCCTTACTCTAGAACTTCAGCTGGCTCCTTAGAGACATTTGTTCGCCCTGGACTTATCCGTATTGATTGCCTACTGCAATTCAGGCATTTCAAACACTGTATGTACTTCTCCAGCCCAGGGCACTCAGGCAATGTCTCAAACCTTTCCACTTAGGACTTCCAGGACAGCCATGCCCTTTCACCAAATGTCACGGCCCTTTCATGATCTTTTCTTTCTCAGAGGAAAAAAAAAATTACCTCATTCCAAAGCTAATACCCCAAATATATGTAAATATTTCCTGCTTCAGTCTATATGCCTCCATCGCTTCCAGGAACTGGCTCCATCAACCACTTGATCACCCTTTGTATCCTCTCCCTTTCTGCCTCTCTGCCTCTCCCTCCATCCCTCCTTTGTACTCTTATACACATAGTATACTTCTGTTTCCAAACCATATTTATACTACAACCATGCCTCCTTCACACACCACACTTCGCAGCAAAGCACACACATTACCTTACCCCATATATAATCCCATTTCTCTATTTTTCCCCTTAACCCCAAACTTCTCAAAAGAATCTACCTGCCTTATCTTTTTCCTCACCAAACACTCACTCTTCAACCCTATGCAACTCAGCTGCATTAAACCACCTTTCTCAACGATACCAGCATCTTCTTAATTGCCAAATGCAGTAGGTTTTACTCAGTCATGATTTTATTTAGTCTCTCTGCAAGTTTGTTATGCCCACCTCCTTCTTGCAACTCTCTTCTTCTTAGAACTCTCTGGCATTACACTATTGTGATCCCCTTTCTGTCATTTCAGCCAATTTCTTTCTCTCTCTCTCTCTATCTCTCACTGGCTCTTCCCCCCTCATTTTGCATTTTAAACATGGCTCCAACCTCTGCCTTCTGTTATTTTCATATTAGTGTCTCACTAGGACATTATCCACTCCACGGCTCTAACAATCACTTTTACGCAGATGGTGAAAGAAACTACTAAATTATAATTTTGAAGAAAGGGAGCATATCTAAATCACCATTCTAATTTCCATGGTGTCTAGCACATAATGGGTGTGTGTATGCGGGTGTGTTCAAAGTATTTATATTATATATATATATATATATATACAGTGTATATACACTATATATATATAGTAAATGAACAAATTATTTCTTTGATCTAGCTTTTCCAAATAATCAGAACATTATGTTTAGGCACAGAATATTTATCAACTTCAAATGCTAAAACGCATGCCTGGAAATTGCTGTTCTACCTCTTAAAGGGCTTGTGAGCTCATATGGCTGATGCCCTGTGAGTTGGACAACAAGGGAGGGCATAGAGGGACCGAGTGGTGGGGAGACAGGAGGAAGTAGAGGCAGTAAGGAGAAGCTGTAGAGGAACAAATGGGGTATTTGGCTACAAGCGGTACCACAGAGGAGGGGGATGAGAGAGTTTGGCTAGAGAAGAGAAGGGAGGAAAAAGAGCCTGAGCTTATGGGTCCCAGCCCTTGAAGCTCCTTTTGCAAATGTTCACACGTGTCCCCATGTGTAACACTCAGATACTGCTATCTCACTTCAAAAGAACACTGAGGCACCCCGAATAAATCTGCACAATTTCCGGAAATCTCTCTCCTCATTCTTTGTCAAGACGTTCGGTCAAGCTTTGACTTCAGAACAGTGAGAAATGGTTGAAAAGATGTATAACCAGTATTGCAAGGGAGATTATTCAAAAGGTTAATTACTGTATGAGCAGAGAAGGGTGGAAAAAGACCCTTAGAAAAAGACATAAATCTGCCTTTCTTAATCCTAAAACTCTATTATGCTTACATTTATATCAGGGAGAAAAAGGGATTCTTGAGAGGAGGGGTATTCAGGCTATTTATTTGAACTTTTGATAAAACCTCATTATATTCCCTTCCTAATCCTGTGTCATTAGGAGCAAAATGGTACATTTAGAGAACATTTAGATATAAATGCCTGCAACCTTCCTATCAGACCTGCTGACTTTCTTTTTCTTTCTTTCTTACTTTCTCTTTTTTTCACTGTAGCCTATTATGCTGAGATACGATTTTTCAACCAGGCAATCTAGCACTGGCATCGGGGACCCACAATAGCCTGGCTGGAGACACTCTCGGCCTCTAATATTATTATTTTTTGGCAGCGTCATTATGACGCTAATAACTCGGAACAATTATCATTATTCGGAGAAAGAGAAAACAAAACAAAGCAAAACAAAAAACCCTGACCACCTAACATTTAGATAAGCCTACAGTTATTACACAAATCCAAAAGAAGAAGTCTACATAATTTAAAGTTAAGGTTAATTCTTGAAATTGGTGTGGATAGTCAAAGAATGAAAGAGGCCAATTGTGTTTCAAGTTACTATGTCAGGTCCAATCCTTCACTGAGCTCCCTACAAATGTTGCCTTACATGTCGGTTAATGTGCTAGTGAGTGATACAGTTCACAATCTGTACTGTGGTTTAGCTTAGGAAGTGCCATTTGGATTCGGGGATTTTTCATCTGTATTTTAAAACTCAACCTGTGACTACCAAGCAGTTAAATGCCCTATACTCCTGGGTGTAGGTGTTAGTGTCTTTTGGGTCTGTGCTTCTTTATACAGCCTCAGGGGTAGTATTCAGAGTAATGAGAAGTGCTTTGTCAATGTGCCAAGTCTGAGGGTCCTTGGAAACTGACTTACCGTGGTAATTCACAGAGCTTATTTTCAATACACGTGCACCCAATACCACAAGCAATAATTACACAATATTCCCTTATCCACACACATACACCCATGCCCACAATTTGCAGCTGAGAGGTTGTTTAGTCGTTTGACAGAGGAAACGTATTTGTGTCTGTCTATCTAGTGGTAAAATGTGTTTTCAGCTCATATTCCAACTAACTCAAACCTAAGTTAAGGAATAAGAAAAGGAAAAGGAAAAAAAAAAAAAAAATGAAGCAGAGCCCAGTGTTGGCCTAAGCCCAGAATCCTCAGATTAGAAAAAGGGTGAGCTGGGGCACAGCACAGTCACTTCTGGCCTAATAAGTAAGGCTGGCAGCCAGCATTATGCAAAGCTCACTGGAGAGAAGCAAAGCCTCCTTGGCAAAACAGTGATAAAGAATTAGAATTTTCTGGAAATAGTAATAAGACCTCAGTACAAAGACCTGACCAATCCCAGCACGCACGGCAAGGAACAAGGAGAAAGTGGACCATACCAAAGAAGATATGCAGAACTTAAATAACAGAAAGAATACAGAATGACCCAGAAGGGCAATTAACCTCTTGCCCACTTCTGTGAGCGTTAAACAGTGCTGTACTTAGCAGCATGTTTAAACTATCTGTATGATAACTGCATGCACTTCTTTTTCAACTACTCTATGTGTTGCTGTCATAAAGCCCTTAAAGTATGCTTTCAGCTGTTATTATACACACACACTCGTGCTGGTTGGAGCTGTCAATCCCAGTAGAGATTCTGGTGCCCAGAGCAGAAAAACTGGGGCTATGACCTTCTGCAGAATGCAATCTTAATAATAATTATGTTTTGTGTGTACTTGTGTACGCACATGTATGTTGAGCTGCTAGAAGGAAGAAAAGGGGTAGTCCAGGAAAGAACATCACATGATGATACTTCCTGTGAACTTCACTATGAAAAATAGCTTTATTACCAAGAAAACATACATCTTAGTATCCATCAGTTGGCAAATAACTCTGAAATCTGAAGCTGATAGATCCCTCAGGTGTACCAAATGTTCAAGAAAACATTATTATTTAAAAAAATTATAGTTCAGTGTGAAAATACTCACAAAAATTAGAAGGAAAAAAAACCTGTAAAAGCAAGGGATAACTTACAGGTTTATAACCAATCCGGAAACATTTATTGATTTCCTATTCTATGCAAGTTACAGGGGAATAGTTGTGCAAGACAGGCTTCACACTCTAAGGAAGTCTGGCAACATTACTGAGGAGATGGGAGACACAACCACCCATAAAATGAACTGAAGAGGGAAAGAGACTGGAAAAGGGAAAGAAGTACAAAAAGATGGATTCAGTGTGGTACCAGTGAGAGCCATCGAAGGCTTTTGAGTAGGGTAAGAACATAATGAAAAGGGTTTAGGAAGATTAATATGGAAGGCCAGTTAAGAGATAATCACTAAGATAGGCAAGACATGGTTGTGTCTAGGGCCTTCTCCGGATCAATCAGCCAGCCAAGTCTGAAGTGTGCAGATGAAGCAGAGCCTCAGTCTAATGCTGTTCTACTTCTTAACAAAAGCCAATCTTCCTCCTTTTCTTTCCCTCCTTGTAATGCTTTTTCCTTCCGGCTGACACCTCAAAATACAACAGTGGAGGACTCATTGTGCTAAACTGGCAATTGCAGGGAGGGGAGTGTCCTGTCAATTATACAGGAGCCCATAAAAATGTAGGTGCTTTAACCAGAAATGAGATCAGAGGAATAAGGAATCCTTAGAGGCGCAGGCTCTCTTTCTTTTCTTTTCTTTTTTCTTTTTTTAAAAATTTCCAGATCCCAGCATACACCCTGGAACCTCATCTTAAGTATCAAATATATTTGTGGTGTTGAACTGGGTTAGTTATATATGTGGAGAATAAAAAAGAAATACATTGGCATGGAGTAATTCATAACTGATAGACCCGTAAAAAGATTCATTTCTTTTTTATCAGAAAATCTGAGATTTTTTAAAACTCAGAAAAGCCTCAGAAACCATTCATGGTAATTTCTTCATTTGATCCTCAGAAACTACTTATGGACCTGGTGAAAGGAACAGTATCTCTATTTTCCATAAGGAGAAACTGAGGCTCTAGGTTGAATGACTGCCTCAAAGCAAGCTGATAAATGATGGAACTGGACTGGAACACAGCAATCCTTTGTGCCTGATAGTTTTTCTACTGCACCTCATGATCTTTTTACATGATGTTTGGGACAATACCTAATTAAGGCTGTTTGAGACAGTACAGTTTAGGGGAGTCTGAAAGAATGTAAAAGGTACAAAATTGGATCGTAATGTATGCCTTTTTAAAATTGAAGTACCGTTGATGTACAATATTATATGTTACAGGTGTACAATATAGTGATCGTAATTTTTAGAAGTTATACTCTATTTATGGTTATTATAAAATATTGGCTATATCCCCTGTGTCGTACAGTATAACCGTTAGCTTATTTTATATATATAATAATTTTTTGTACTGTATGGCTTTTGAAATTAATATAATAGGATCTGGTTTTAGGCTTACAGTTCATATCTGCAAACATACAGACAAAATTTTCAAGAGATTTCTACCCCTATCTCTTGATAACGCTTCCTAGGAAATTTTTAACTGATCTATGGAGGCATCCTATGTCTCCTACAAGTCCTTTCTTTTTTTTAGCATGCTTTGCCCATTTTCTATACACTCTCCCTCATGACTGCATCTGCTTTGAAAAATTACTCCTATTAAACTAAATTTCTCTGTCACTGCAAGAGACATAAAATTAAAAACTATCTGTCTTTAATCATGCCAGGCTTATTTCTTGTCTCCCAGGCCCCATTTATCAATAATTAATATATAAAGAAGACTGAAATCCATTTAAGGCCCAAACATTTCGCTGATTAATAAAAAATTGTGCTCACAAAGATGGACGGACATGCCATGGTGAAGTGATGGAGGACACAGCATCAGCACAGAATAGATCTGCAGGGCCACATGTGCCACGTGGCCCACATAGATGAGAAATAAGCCACGTGGAGGAATGGTTCTGCAGGGGCACCACCCACCAAGCCTGACAACTCTGCATGTGAGAATCCTTGTCTGCAACTATCATCTCGGTCTGTTCAATTTACCTCTCTATCTGGGGTCTTATAAAAACAATAAAAAGGTGAACTTGCATCTAAGAACCCACTCTCTGGAATTATAAGTGCATCTGATTTAATGAACAATTTGTGTACATGTTATCATATAGCTGACCCTTGAACAACAAGGGTTTGAACTGCATGGGTCCACTTATACATGGATTTTTTCAATAGTAAATACTTCAGCACTACATGGTCCATGCTCCATTGAATCATCGGATGAGAAGAACCATGGAAACAGAGGGCCAACTGTAAGTTATATACGGATAAATTGCTCAAGGGTCAACTGTACATGCAACACTGTGATCCTATACAGTATGGGTTGGTGAAACCTATAACTATGTGGCTTGAGAGAAAAATGTCTGGGTCTTACTAGCCTTCTGGTCTAGCCAGTGTGTGTCATTGGCAGATCCCTTGACATTCACTTCTCATGCTGTTCGCTGTCAGTATCTAGGGCTTCCATATCTAGGGAGTTTAACATTAACTGCAGGAAACTCAGATCGTTCAAGTGTCCCAGTTCTACACAAGTGTGAAGTTGCCATCAAATTCTTAAGGTCTATGGGCTTCCCTGGTGGCGCAGTGCTTGAGAGTCCGCCTGCCGATACAGGGCACACGGGTTCGTGCCCCGGTCCGGGAAGATGCCACATGCCGCGGAGCGGCTGAGCCCGTGAGCCATGGCCGCTGAGCCTGCGCGTCGGGAGCCTGTGCTCCGCAACGGGAGAGGCCACAAAGCTTAAGGTCTAGCATTGCATAGAACTGTTAATACACACGGTTCCCTCTCCTATTCTAATTTTCCACAATATAACCACAACAGTTTATTCTTAGAGTTCTGGTCTCTCTGTCAAGAAGTTCACTTTCCAAGTCTCTCTGTGCTAAGCAGCAAAGGGAGAAATTATTTTAACCCTAGGATCTTTTTTTTTTTTTTTTTTTTTTGGTACGTGGGCCTCTCACTGTTGTGGCCTCTCCCGTTGCGGAGCACAGGCTCCGGACGCGCAGGCTCAGCGGCCATGGCTCACGGGCCTAGCTGCTCCGCAGCATGTGGGATCTTCCTGGACCGGGGCACGAACCCGCGTCCCCTGCATCGGCAGGCGGACTCTCAACTACTGCACCACTAGGGAAGCCCAACCCTAGGATCTTTGATGGTATAAAGCAATTTCAAGTTGGGGAAATTTGCAGGGAAACTAAATAGTTAGTACCTAGATGAAAATGGATAGATGAGTGTTGTGCAACTTAAAATCCTTTCTTTAGAGAAGTCCTAAAAGTGAGAGAACTCTCCACACTCCTCACACAGACTCTCAGAGGAAGAGTATTTCACATATCTCACTGACTTTACCTCAGAACGGCTTTCTCTCATTTGGCTGCCACTTCTGAGTTTAATTCCACATGAAGTGCTGTAAATACCAGTGTTAATGGTGGATGGACTTTTCTTACTTCCTCTTTGATCAGTCTGAGGTTTTTTCCTCTCTTGTTTCCACCGTTGCCAGAATTCAGAATTCAGAGTTATTGGCTGTTTTGTGTATAAAGTGGAGAAATGAGGAAATGAGACATTTCAGGTTAAGACATAGCCCTAATTTTATGTGAGTGTGTGTGTCTATTTTCTGTTCTCTTTTGACATAGTCACAAACACAAAATGTCACTGAATCAAAGATTTGGGGAGATAGATGGAAGCTTAAGGAATGAGTAACACTTTCTTTCCTATTAAGACTCACCAAGTTGATCAATAACCATAGCTAACTCTTCATGACAACTTACTCTCTACAGGCCCTTTCATAAATATTTGACACAGTCCTCTCATGAAATCTTGTAATAAGCCTAGAAGCAGGTACTATTTTTCGCCCTTTTTACAAGCAAGGAAACTGAAGCTTAAAGACATTAAGACATTTACCCATGGATCCCCTGCTCATCATGGCGAAGCTGGGACTCGAACTCAGGCAGTCAGGTTCCAGAGTACATATTCTTTAGCATCACTCTCTACAGTCAGGTGATATCTCTATAAGGGTAGAGCCAGACCAGAGTCATACACTCCGCCCCTCCTACGCAAAGCACCTCTCTGCACTTACAGGGGCCACGTTTTCCCAAATTAAAATCAAGGGGTAAGACAGTGACAGACTCCAAAGTGAAAACATCAGAACCCACGGGATATTTTAGTCAGTGATGTGCACAGTAAGTCAAAATATTTTAAACCAAGATGGTTCTCTGTACTTAAAGCATGTAAGGTCAAAACAAAATATTGGCCGGTTTGAGGTTTTGTTCTGTTGACTGTATGTCCTCCTGATGGATACACGGGCACTATTCTTATAATCTAAGGAGGGGCATGTAGATGCAGAGTATTCAAATATAACTGGTAAAGTATAAAGGATGACTGTGTGTGCCAGGTCTATTTTCTCCTCCTTTCTGCCATCCCCTCCCTCCTGCTTGCACTCTGAAGCTTGAACAACGTTGCAGACACAATGGCAACCCCACTTCCAAGGCCCAGAAGAAGCAATGGCAAACGTGGTATGTGAGTCAGTGATTACGAGTCAATAACAATTTCACAAATATATATTCTACAACTAAATTAGAAACGATGTCATTAAGCCACAACAGCCAAAATTTAATTAATTAATATTTTAAAAAATCTGCCTTGTTGTGCTCAAAGCAAATACCCTGGGACATAACACTATGTCATTTGGTAATTACTATGGAACAATATAGGAATAGATCATGACTGGTGTCTAGCAAAACAGCAATTGCATTTTGCCTTCTAATTATGACAGAGCTCTTGGGGAAACACAGGGAGCAGTGCACCCTGCTGTTACACCACAGCAATAACACTCATTACCCCAGTAAATACTATGGAAATGTGCAAACACACAGGGACCTCCCTGCTGCGAGGCTGTGGCAGAATCACTCATTAGGCTGGGAAGTATCGCTCAATCGTCTTTAATTACTTCCAAAATATATGATAACTTGCCCACTGCTGCAGTGCAGTGATATCACTCATTATTTTCCTACCTTTTCTTTGTTTTTTTAACACCCTGCAGTGGCCTTATTATAATGGTGATGTATTGTAACTTACACGAATTTAATCACATAGATTTGTGTGCTTTTAGACTTACAAACACACAGGCTCTCAATGTGAAATGAGCACTGAGAAAAATATGCAGAACTACTGATATTTTTCTGGTAAGACCCCCTTTTTCATGTTACTGAATTGTGGCAATACTGTTGCAATCCCTCCCTTTTATCCTGGAAATGAGAGTGATAATTGCACCGTAGCCCAGAGGAATCCAGGGGACTGGTAATTATATCCCGCTACCAAGGAACACAGCAATTTCAAACCTATTACCCACAGGTATCTTTTATGTTTATTGCCCTCTTTATGAAGCCACTACTTTTCCTCTGAATTCTAAGTGGCAGGATACTTCAGGAAGGTAACTGTGTGATGGAGACAGGGCAGGGAGATAGAAAACATGTCTCCTCCTTCTCAGGAAGCTTGGGTCTGACCTTTGCCAGAGAGGGTCTGTCCAGGCCATTTTCAAATGGAAAAACAGCCTTTGGTTTGGGACTACGTTTCCCACCACAATTTGGAAAGAGGGCTCAAAATTTGGGGGTTTTGTGTTAGAAACTTCACATTGTGGTACTCGCCTCGAAATGCCACAAGTACCCACATCCAGAGGGAACTAATTCTTGATCATGACTTGCCCTGGCATGCGAATGAGTGACTTTCAGAATAACAGTTTGAGAAATAATTAAACCTAAGTGTAGCTTTTTTCATATGAAAGAAGAAAATAAGTGCTCTGTCAATGTATTCATCACTTTGATTTAAACATTTATTCCAAAAATCTGTACTCGGGGAGGTTTTCATTAGTCCACCCACATTCTGAAAGAGGGAGTGATGGATGGATGTTTCCCTCTCCTGTGGTAAGTGTTGGAGTTGATTTGTAAGGTTACGGTTTTATAAGGAAGACCAAGTCCTAGACTTAGACGAGTAATATTGAACATATACTGAATATTTAAGTCAAGTATCACTTAGCTGTAATAATTAGTCAAAAATAACATTACTGGCTGTATTTACAGATAAGGAAACTAAGGCTCAGAGAGGTTAAGAAGCGTGAGCTAAAGATTAGTCAGCTAGAAAGCAGTGCAGTCACCCTTTGTGGCAGCTCTTTAAAGCCCCAAACCTTGTCCTTTCACTACACTACCTCGCCACTTACCCCATCTGCCTTTCGGCCTATTTCTATCGGCTTCTCGTTCTATAAAACGTCCTAACCAACCTGGAAAACTGGCTCAGAATGTTCAAATAGTGAAAAAAATGTCCTCACAAAATTGATCTCCCTTTTAGGTGAGAGAGACTCAGGGTACTTTTAAGCCACACTGTTAATGGTGGTTGTCTGCTGCTTTTCCCTGTGTTAACAGTCACTTGAAGAAATATGAAGGCTACATTTTTACCCAGAACTGGGCTGCTGGTCTTATTCATCATCCACAACCTTCTCTAGAAGGTCAATACAAACTCTGAAAAAAAGGAAAAGAATAAAGAAGAAGATAAAAACTTGGAGCTTCTAAAGTTGGATTTGGGAGTCTATTAGCAAATTCAAGTATGGGACAGGGCAAGGTCTTCTTGCTTGTTCAGTTACTTAATTAAAATCAGATATCCATTTTCTTACAGGATAATACTTTATATGTCATTTTATTTTCCTTGTTTATTTTCACATTCCTTTATAATAATTTTTTTTTGGTAATCAATTTCTTTTTTGCTTCAGTAACAAAATTAGTTCAATTTCAGAATGATGCACTCAGTTTCCTAAAACAGGGTATTAGAAAAGTAAACCTAATACATTTGAATAAAGAAAAAAACCCACCATAAATGTGTACATATCATACACATTCATCTGGGATCTATTGAGGTGTACTAAAAAAGTATAGTTGCTGGGTTACATACATAGAAGTTGTTTTAAAATACGTTTATTCAAAACATTTATTGCATGTATAATATGTTTAACAATGAAAAAAACTTTTTTCTCTGATGTCTCTCCAGAGCGAGATTATGTAAAGGTTACAAACCTATGAAAGTGTCTCCAGTTTACCCAGGGAATGTGGGTTGTCATAGCAGGTCATCCACTGGGCCTTGAATCACAGGCATTTTGAAAGCAGGGCTTGACCCTTGATGGTGGATTTCATGGAGGCCAAGTCACTGGGCAGAGAGTGAGTCCTATGCATGGGGAGGGTTGCATTTATTCCTGGTCAGGTCACAGACGTAGGTCACCAGGAAAATGTCTCATTATCCCCTGGGGTAAATAAACTTGAATCTCCCAGGAAGACATGTCCCTATTTTTCTGAGAAGGCTATTACTGAAATTAGTCAAGAAAAGCAGTTATCTCCTTGTTATTTAAAACATTGCCAATGTAGAAAGGAACTACTTTACTCAGAGTAAGAAAACTTGAATTCCAGAACTCAGTTCTGTAACTTGGTAGCTAATACCTCCTTGGAAAAGGCACTTGACATCTCTAGACACTGTTGCTTCATCCACAAGGTGATAAAAATATCTTGACTACCTAAAACCCTGAGGCTATGAGAGATAAAGGAATGAGGCCTAGGGGGTTCATATTTCAAATTTTGCCTGGAAAAAGACACATTTATCTGACACACATAAAGTATGTTTTTTGTCCCTTTCTGTAGTATACCCCATGAATTCATATCAACCTACTTCTTTGAGTTTCATTAATTAATTGATTTTTTGGTTTGGATGCTTGGTTCTCTCAAAGCAAAGCTGTTTTCAAACTGTAACACTTTGATTCCAAATGTCAAATATTTGATTTGTGAAGGTTTCCGTTTTCATTGTGAGATGAGAGCTGGTGTAAGTATATCTTTTCTCCATGCCACACTCTACCCACCCAACCCCTATGGCACGTTTGGAAGCTCACCAATTTTTGATAATTTTGAGATCATCAGGGTAATTTAAATACTAATAGCTTGGGGCTAGATGTTTAGCGTTTATGTCCACAGGGCACAAAGTCTTTAACTCATTAAATTTTGCTTTAATTAATCCTGGCACAGCCTTATAAAGAAGGTGCATTCTGGTTTATGTTGAAGCTTGCTGTCTAGAATGTATTTGCCCTTTCTTCGTCCCTGCCATTTGTCCCTGTGATGTATCCTAGTCTGCTTTTAACACAGCTCAGAAAATGGGGTGAGAAATGGATAATTTAGTTGCTTACTTGAATTTCATAAGAAGCGTACTTTAAAACATCACTTCCAACATTTCACTACCATCAAATTAAATCAACAAACAAAAACTTGCATCCAGTCAAAACTGACAACCCAAATAACAGGAAGTTGATTCCATTTCTAATAGTCTATAATGTGGGACAAAGTAACAATTAACATTTGTGTAAAGTTCACAGTCTCAAGCATTATCTCACTCAATTCTTATCCTGCTTTTACGAGACAGAGTATAATATACCCATTTTAAAGATGAGAAGACTGTGGTTCAGATGAATTAAGTGACTTGCTTAACTATGCAAAGACTAAATAAAGAGGCATTATATGAATACAAATATCATGACTTCAACTCTGAGTATGGACCTAGACCCCACCCCCTAGACCCCTGGCCACACACACACAATTGTCTAGAGAGTAGATTAATGGAAGTCACCTGACTTGTAGTTGATAAAAAGGAACATAAAATGCTTTGATATAAAGACCTAGGACTGTTCCCAAACCTAATATTCCATGGTCTTTTCAAGTGACGAGCAGGTATCAATTATTGTTCTCTGAAGTCTCCAGGGGGTTCCCAAGAGTGAGTACTCAAAACATATTTCTTGACTGTGGAAAGATCAAGTACTTTCTTTCACCTCTTCTTCATTACTTTTCCAACATAACGTCCTGTTAACTTTACTATATGTACAGTCAGGTAACAGTGCTTGTTCTCCTAAAGGGAGTGCATGGAGATCTTGAATAACACAGTATAGATCTTCTTCAACTAAGAATGGGGATACATCCCAGAATACTCGTAAATCAGAAATACCATAAGTTGAAAATGCACTGAATACACCTATATTACCGAACATCAGAGCTTAGCCTAGCCTACTCTACCTTAAATGTGCTCAGAATACTTACATTAGCCTACAGTTGGGCAAAATCATCTAACACAAACTTTATTTTATAATAAAGTGTTGAATATCTCATGTACTTCGTTGAATATTGTATTGAAAGTGAGAAACAGAATGGTTGTATGGGTACAGAATGATTGTAAGTGTTCTCTACCTTGTAATGGGGTAGCCGACTGGGAGCTGCAGCTGCTGCCCCTGGCCAGCATCAGGAGAGAATATCGTACAGCAAACCGTCAGCCTGAGCAAAAGTCAAAATGCAAAATTCCGCATGTGGCTTCCACTGAATGCTTATCGCTTTCACACCACCGTAAAGTCAAATAATCCTAAATCGAACCACTGTAAATCGGGGATCATCTGTAGATTTCACAAGTGGACAACTACAAGTAGAGTACAATGACTTACTCTGGCACTACTTAATGTGGCTTTTAACAGTCACTTCCATTTTCACTTCATTTGAAGCTGAAGCTATTATTTGCAGAGTTCTCAGAATTAAAGGAAATAAACCTTTCCTGTCTGTCTTCTATCTCAGCAGCGATAGTCAAATATCCACTGCATACAATTCTGGCCTGTTTTTCAACCCTATTGAAATCAGGACGATCTCCTATAAAGAGCCTCTCTTTCATGACAAAGGGCAGATGCCCAAGAGAGACTCCCTCACAATAGACATGTTAAGAATATGTATAAAGAAAAGATAGGTTGGAAATGAAATGTAGAATAAGAATGCATAGACAAATGCAAAAACTGGTGAAGATAAATTGTTTATAGTTAAGCTCAAGGAAGAACACAACCTTTGACTGTGGCAAATGATATTTCTGTGAGAAGACAATTATGAAGCAATGTGCATCTCTAAAGGAATTTAACACTCTGGCATGAAATTGGTGTCTAGAAAATGAAGTTATGTTTTAAGAGCAACAGATTGCAAATAGTATAAAATAGAATAAGTTACATTAGAAAGATGTTTCATGATCTTTTAACACAACACCTGTGGAATTGTTTTTAATGAAAAACATTGAAAAATACGTAGCATTTTGTGAACTCTGGCTTAAATTCTCAGAGACACCTCTTACAACTGATGTCTTCCATGTTCTACATGGCAGATCCCTCTGATTTGTTAGGGTCAAAATACTCAGAGGATGCCCTCACCTTGGCACTAAGTAGAACTTGTCCCTGCTTTTTAGGCCTGGAGATCTCACTCTCTGCACATGCTTCTGGCAGATGGACAATGGGATCAGAGTTATGAGTGACAACAGGAGCTCAGTACGGTGCTCTGATAGAGTTCTGGGATTAGGGGAAGGGCAGAAAAGAAGAAAAGAAAGGCTCTGGAAATCAGATGAGGGACTCTAGAAGGTAACACATTTTAATTAAGCTTTCTCCAAACCAGCAGGGAGAGAAAATTCAGCCAATATTTTATTTTCCAATCTATATCTTCAGAGAACACATCTAGAAACTGTTTTGAGGGTGAGCTTTGATATATGTAAAGGACACAATTTGATTATGAACAAGCAGGAACTTGTGAAATATCAATTTTCATTATACCTGTCTTTCATTATACCTATCAAGGACCTTATAAAACTATACAAAACATTATCGACCTCAACCATTAGTCAGCTGGTACTTCAAGTCTTCTAAGTCACTACTGCTCAGGAAAGGCTAAGAAGGATTTGCTTAAACCTGTAAAAACAAATTTCTTTGCAATTTCTTCTGCTAGCCATCTAGCCAACTTCTATCACCCACTACAAATGCATGCACACGCGCGCGCGCACACACACACACACACAGAATGCAGTTAGTTCTGCGTCTGTGTTCCAGATTCCTCATCTGTAGGATGTTGACAATAATAACTGCATGTTTGCAAGATTCGTGGTAATGTATTGTTGAGGACGCCACAGATATGATGGACCTTTAACCCTAAATTTGATTTGGATGATAAGACTGATGAATGCCACACACACACACCAAGGAAGTATGAAAAGGTTTATTACTCCTATAATGAGGCTGTCTGGAGAAAGCAGGGCAGGTTTCTAAGCAGGCCCCAAAATGGCTTGAAAGAGCACAGAGGGGTACCCGGCTTAGGGTTTTCTGACAGATAGGGAGCAGGGCTGTGGTGAGAGTTCCCTGGCACAGGCCAGGGCTTGCTTGGTTTGAACCACCTGCTCTTGACGAAGGACAGAGCACCTATGCTTTCTTACCAGCTCGTCCAGATGTGGGTCAGAAGGTTAAGGCGAGTGGTGAGGCTTGAAAGCTGTCAGCCACCAAGCCTCAAAAATACGGTCAGTCTCTTTATTAAGGCAAAGAAAGAATTTAGCACAGTGCACCCGGTAGATGCCCAATAAATGCTAGCTTTTATTACCATTGTTCTTAACACAATTATCATGTCTATGTCTGTTCCCTGCTGCCTCGCTGGTGTGATGAGAAAGGAATTTTAGGACATGGATCTAAAAGGAAATCAGTATGAATAGGACAGAATTTGAGAGGCGGTGTGACCCAAATATTACACCAGAGCGACAGCTTAGAGTTACATTTAACACTAAGGTAGAAAGTGCAGTGGGCTTGGATTCACTCCACTTGAGCTGAAATCTCAGCTCTATTCCTTGAGAGCTGCATGATTCTCAACAGTGGCTTACATGCTCTCAAACTTATCAGCTCAGTGCAAGTAATACCACCAATTCCACTGGGTTGTTATGAACAAGAACAGAAAGATAACAGAGGCGCCAGCATGTAGCAAACTGCCCAGTACTTATTAGATGTTCAGTGAACAGCAGTTGAATACGATTCTGAGTGTTACCTACGTAGCCACTTAACTTCTCTGAGGCTAACTCCCTGTATTTATGATATAAGGATAATAATGTTTATCTTACCTATCATGCAGGAGTGTGATCATCAAAATCAACAGGAGATTATGTATCTGATGGCACTTTCTAAATGGAAGTGTATATATTGATAGAAGACATTATTATTAAACACACCCCCTATCACAGAAGCATTTAAGAGGAAATGCAGAAGTGTTAGTATCTTGACAGGACTCAAATACATATGGTCCCCTCATGGTCCCAACTTTAGGGGAGAATTCTTAAATCAGGTTCACTTTTCACTGTACACTTGCTAACCATATTACAGTTGAACATTCTCCAAAGTCCTGGCATTTTCAAACAGAGCCGAATAAGACTGATTTGCCTGAGGATCCCAGATACTCATTCCCTCTCAGCCAACAGTCCCCATCTGTTGGTTCCAGTTCATATTTGAGATCATGTGCTCCAGGGAACCATCCGTATTAAAGTCCTGACCTCAGAAAATAGACTCAGAAGATTCAAAAACTCAAGTTTTCATCAAGGGGGAATGATTGAAGAAGAATGAAAAATGAAGAGATGGAATGAAAAGCAGGAAAGATAGGAAACAAAGATGTAAGTGGACACCAGTTAAAAGTGCTTTTGGAAAACAAATAAGAATGGTGAACAGGGCTGAGAAACATGTACTGCACTGGTTAGATTCAGTCTAAGATGTCCAGGTTATTAGTCCAACCTCTAGGAGGGGCCAAAACACAGCCATTTCCTCTTTCCTTCTTTTCTTTCCCTTGTCTTCATGACTCCCCAACGCTGAAACATCGTTATAGAGATATTCATGCCAGCTATGGATTGCTTTTTAGAACCATCACACGTACTTAATCGCCATAGGACAACTGAAGCAGACAGAAGCAACCCACGTGTGCTCTACTGTGGCCATGCTCTCTCCCTCAACAGTCATGGCGGTCAGTGTTCCGGAAGGAGGTGAAGCACAGTGGGGACTGCCCCCTCTGCACTGTGGCCCCCACAACGTGAGGGGATTTCTTCTTTGCTAGAGACGTTCACATCTCTCCTCTTTTTCACTATGCCAACTGGTGCATTCAGCCAGGCATCCTGGCAGTCACATGCTCGCTTATGCAAAGAAAATTTTCCAAACTAACTATTTGGAAAATATGCAGTTTTATTCAATTGTAAGAGGAAGATGTACTTATTTATCCGCATTCAATCTTAGTATCTGGAAACCCTGTGGAAACTTCGTAGTAAAACTTTAGTCACGACACAATGTCCTCGGCCTGAATTCACCAAGTCACGGTTTTACTCAAGGATGAACCACGTTCTGGCGTTTTGTGTTCACTCTTTTTCTTGTCTTATAAAAATCTGCTAATGTTGAAAATGTCCTTAATTATTTGGATACATTCTGCCTTCCCAAATGGAGAAATTACTTGGAGGGATGAAACAACATTTTTCTTCTGTATTTCCCCAAAGCACACACTATGGTTTCAGAGTCTAGTAGGTACTCAAGAGATAGTGTCATCAGACTGATTAAATGACAGCGCAGCATTTTATGTTTTTTAGAAGTGAAATAGCATTCATATTTCAACAAGGGCTTGTTCCTCTGTAAATTACTGATTTAGAATCGCAATTGACAACAGCAGAGCTCACCTGCCCAAACAACTTCAAATGAAACAGTAACTTTTGTTACAGTATTTTGGAGTCATACCTGTGAAATGCAACTGACACCGGCACAGAGTAGAAATGGTTTCGACATGGCAAGAAAACGCCTCTTGACTGACGGGAGCGAGCTCTGCTGCCTTGACAAACAAGTAAGAATCCAGCCGCAATCTGTTGGAGTCTCAAGGCTCACAAACCTGCCAGATTGCCATCTTTGTGCTGAATGCAAAATAACCACAGTAGCTAGAAATGATCAACTGTGGATGGTTGGGGTGGGGAGAAACACATTTAATCAATCTCTCCTTTTCACTCTGCAGGTTCCAACTGTGAACCCTGCATTCCCTCTAGGAGAGAAGAGCTTCCATTCGTTTGTTTTGTTTTGTTTTGGCTGCGGCATGTGGGATCTTAGTTCCATGATCAGCGATCAAACCCACACCCCCTGCAGTGGAAGCACAGAGTCTTAACCACCAGACCGCCAGGGAAGCCCCAAGAGTTTCCATTCTTAACTTCTAGAAGTAAGAGTATCTCATTTCTCTATTCCTGAGTCATCTTACCCATGGCTTTTCTCCATAATCTACATTTGGGTTCAGCTTGTTGATGATGTTCATAGAATAGGCTCCCGTGACTCCCAAGGGTCTATAAAGTACCAATGTTTAGCTCTTTAATTTCTTAGACCCTTCCCAGTCTGGCTTCTCTATCTATTATCATGGTTGCCATTTGAGGTATCAAGGCTTTACTGAGTTCTACAGTGTGTCAGGTCCTGTGCTAAAGATCTTACCCTGTGGAGTTGCTCTGAAGATAAAAGGGCATTACATGTATAAAGCACAATATAAATTCAAGTCTTCAAGATATCATTCCTGGAAAAGTAGACTCATTTTTAATTCTCTCCTTTAACTTGTCAAATCAAACAGCTATGAATAATCATCTCTTTTTGAATAGTTATTTTTCCTCTTAAATTTACCATTATATAAAGGACAAAGGAATAAATCTTATATGAAAGTTAATCATAAAAATTCAAGTGACCACAGTTCCAATTAGCTTTCTTTTATCTATCTCTCTATCATTCTCATCCTATGCTTTCACTCCCCTTTCCCTCCCTCCAACGTCCCCCACCCCACTTACTGTAACCCAAGTGGTCATTTATAAAAGTTCATCATTGTCATATTAAAATTCAAGATGTCACAGATCAAACCCATGCTTTCTTGAAAAAATCTCAAGCTCTTCCTATTTCACTCTCAATGCTAACTCCCATGATACACATCAAGCTGGTACTAGGGTTCACTACAGCCCTGGGACCAGGCTATGCTTCCAAAGCGCATTCCCTCCTACTGAGACCACACTCAGCAGTAATATGGAAAGGAATTCTTCAGTCCAGACAGTTACATCCTCATCTATTCACAGGGCCCTGCTTTCTTCCCAGAGATCAACCTGTTCCTGAACTCATTCTTGGACTTTAGGGATCTTGAGGGAACAATTGCTATTTTAACCACATAGTTTAAGCTACCTATGCAATGATTACTTCTCAACACATCCACTGCATACCTTTGCCCATTTTTCTGATGCCATCTCTGTAGAATACACAAGATATTTTCATGGTGCATTATTCAGAATATATCTCCTAGGAAGCCTTTTTATTTCTTTTGTTGGCAATTCTGAGCTGCTCTTTATTTTCAGAGTCCTGTTTCAAATCTTTAACTTAAAATTCATCTTTTTCTTATTTTCTGTTTATCCTCATATATCTCTACTGTCTCTCATATGTTTACTCTTTTATCTACTACAAATAGAAATAATTTCTTTAAAAAGCATGTTAGTTTTCCATCTCAAATGGAGAATTAATACATTCTTGTTTATAATAGCATTGCAGAAACCTAGAACTAAAAGGGATATCAAGATACTCAGGTAGGTATTGATAATAATGGCTGAAAGTAGTAGGTGGGGAGATACTAGTGATGCTTAAGCTGGTTGCCACACTTTTCTCAACAGTTGGTAGCTTGCTGGCATGTCTGAGCGTGGGGGACACAAGTCCAGGGGTGACAGCTCTTTCCTACTCCTTTAAGAATCTTTTCTACAGAGGAAAAAAAATGGAGCCCATATCTAGAAATCTCAATATCTGGAGTAAGGGAAAACATAATTTTGCGATGAAAAATACTGGGTCCTGAATTGAATATAACTTCCATCTTATTTTAAGAAGTTTTTAAATGATGATTCAAATATCTCGCTTGGTAGCCTGTTTGCTATTGCAATCCCTTTTTTATCCATGAGGCTTAACTGACTCTGTGTTCTTAGCAGACACAAAGGACAACTGACCTGAATATTCTGCATAGCAATTCTTTATTTTAATTGGATCAGGCTTCTTCTAGTTTTCTTTTTCTCGGGGAAACATTTCTAATTTCTACCATTCCTCATAATCTCTCTTCTCTACTCCATTTTAAAAATCATGCTCTTTAGTAGCTATCTACATTCTAAATATCCTTTTGTATTAAAAAAAACAAACAGAGAGATGAATCTTGGATGCACGTGTCTTCCTATTACAGCTTCATCTGAACCCTTTAGGATCCACTGCACAATTCTATGGATATAAATAAGGAGACATAACGCTAGAGGTGAAGTTGCTGTTGTTTTTCAGTTCAGCCAATCCCCACCTTCTCTGTGAAAGTGTCCAAAGTTAAGCCGATCCCTGCAAGCACTGGGTCAGTCATGTAGTCACATTCTACTATCTGGTCTTAAGTGTAAGGATTATTTTGCCAAAAGTGTGAGTATCACTGCCTGTATCCTAAAAATAAAACAAATCTTGAAGCAATAAAAAGAGAAGATGTAAATGTTTCTTTTCTTCCTGAAAGTAAGGTACTTTTTGCCAGAAGGGAATGAAAATTTCATAACAAATGCAGCAAAATTAAGCAGTGAGCACAGAACGTTGTCAACACACTGCAGGGTATTCAGCTGAGAGCTACAAAGTATAATTAACCTGGTAAAGCAGAGAGAAGAGTTGTACTATCAAATTCTCCATTTTTGAGATTTGCTATAGTTAAGCAGTTTATGGGTCCAGAGTCCGAGTTAAAAATCAAAAAACAAAACAGTGGCTTGAGGCTTATTTCTGGAACTCTGGCTGTTATTACCCAGGACCATCATGTCATCACGCCACTGTACCCAGCAACAATCTTCAGACTTTCAGACATGTCTGGATATGTTTAGAAATCAGTGTACAGATGAAATATACATGAAGCCACTCATTCTTGCAAGCATTCGTTCTACACATATTTACTGAGCATCTTTCATGCACATGAATTTTGTGTGTGTGCGTATGAAACCTGGGGAGTACCCAAGCACGTTTGCACTGATTGTAATTGGTACATATGAAGTCACACTGTGGCTGTCCATATGTCTGTTTTCCCACAAGAGTGTATCCTCCTCAAAGACCAAGAACAAATCCTCTCATTTTGTTTCCTTAGTCCCTTCAAACAGAATGGATGACTGACTGCTAATTAAATTAATGGCTTAAAAAGAAAAAGAATGCCTTACACCTACATGTGTTGTTATGACTTTGAGTGAAGTCTTCCATCCCTTTGGGCTCTGTCACGTGTCCTCCTTTGTGATACACTGAGATGGACTAAGAGGCATGTGTTGTGATGCTTAAGGATTCAACTTTGACATCGCATCTCCTTTAGAAGTTTATGATCAAATAAGTTAAACTGATCTTCAAAATAGATATAATCTGAACAGAAATGTACTTCATGTCTGAATGTATTTCCCTTTGTGTTTACTTCTAAAACCTAAGCTTTTTCACCTATGCTGTAACATTCTTAAATGGGGTCATTTTACGTGGGTAACTCTGATCTCTGTTTGTTGATTCATTGGCTTTTCTGACTTGGAGGCAAGAAAAAGAAAGTAATTGACAGAGATACTTGTATACCAATTTTCACCTTAGAAATTATAGTTTCCAAATGCTCACAAGCGAAGATACCATAAACTTTAATGACTTAATTAAGCTAGTGGTAAAAAGCAATACGTCTGGGAGGGTGTTAGTTACAACAGCAGGGGAATGATATGATTTTCAGCAAGGTGGTCTGGAAAGGATTAGGCTTTGGAACCTAAACAACTAGATTCAAAATCTGATTCCTCCCTTGAATGGTATTTTGCTGTGGCTTACTCTTTCTTTATGTTGTTTTTCTCATGCAAAATGGTGACACTATTACATATTTTGAAGAAGTGTTGGGAGATTTGGTAAGTCGTCCAACATCACGCTGGTTTATTTTCTCCCCACGTCGACTAACACTGAGACTGGCAGAAGTCTGTGGGCTCAACAACCATTATGATAATAGATGCTGCCATGCAGGGCTGAGACATAAAAACCATCCACCGAGTTCTGTTCCCTGATGCACCTCTAACTTTATGGAGTACTGTTTACATTTACCATTTCTGAGCAAGCAATTAAAACTACCGATTTTTAAATAACTGAAGAAATAAATATCTCCATAGAAATTCAGTGAACTGTTACTTAGTCAGGTGTCATTCATGCTTTTTTTTTTTCTTTATCTTTAGAAAGAATAACACATTTGCTTTCAAAGCAAAAGATGCTGTGACTTACCAACAAGATCTGGCTGCCTTTTGCATGTTATTTGTTGTTACGGCAAGGGACGTTCTAAGAGTGACAAGAAAAGATAACATGGGAATATGAATAAAGAAATAAAGCCAGTTGTTATGGCAACCAGTTCTCCCAGAATAAGGGGTTGAATGAGCTCTCTCCTTAGTACCTTCTCCCTATTCCCCAATTTTGAGCCGAAGAAGATACATCTCTTTAAGTAGGCATGAGGATTATTAAAAGTACTCTATGGCATATATTTTTTTAATCTCTGCGATTCTCTTGTATTTTGAGTGATACCTAGATTGTGGATGTATTGTTTTATCACTTAGGCATTTTTTTAATTGAATCCTTTGCAGTGGAGATGATTGCTGACGCTAATCAGATTCTTAGCCTTTCTACTCTAGAAGAACACGTGTCCTGGATTTCTGTCATTGAACTTTGGTGAGACGGGGCTAACAGTGAGTGCTTAGTGTGTGTCAACCAATGGTAGAACACGGCTAGGCAGCTGGTGTGGGTCATAAGGGGTCAAGGCAAAGTTATGGTAGAAGAATTGGATAAAGATCTCTGAACCCAGGCTACAAGATTGAAGAAGCATGGTTTTCACTTTCTAGGTTCCTGCAGTTATTTGAGATGTCTGCAAGGCAGCATTAGAAACTGGGGTCAAAGAGTTAATGCTTCACAGTTCCTTGGACACTACAGATAGGAATGTGGAAGTAGCCCATGATAGCAGTGACGCCAACAGTGGCAGGGGATTCCACCTAATTTTATGTAGAAACAATGGCCCCTGGATCTGAAGGAACTTGCTGAACTCTGAATGGGTCCTATCCCCCATCCATATGCCATGACAGCAGCAGCTCCTCTGTATTAATGGGAAAACAGAGCCCTGAACTCAGATGGGTTAGAAACTAAACTTTCATTTATCTGTTTCTTATCAGAGGCCCTTATAAACTTTCTGCTACTACAGACAGACAGGAACTATGAAGCAGGCTTGACTTCTCACTGTGCAAATAGAGCTTAAACAACCTAAAATGTAAGCAACCTAGGAGAGGTTCCTCTTCTGCTGCTACAGCCACTACTAAGTCACTTCTTAGAAGAGGAGAGAGTGTGCTGCTCTAAGAAAGCAACACTCACCGTATCTAAGAATGGCTTCAGATGATGTCAACAGTTCATGATGCTGGATGTTTTCCCACCATCCAGAGAGGAATCCATTCCGGGGGTCCTCATCCCCCTAGCGTGGCTATCAGGGTCCTCTGCTAGCACTCAATTCAACTCCCTCACCCTGCACGTGGCAGAGAAAAAGGGGGTTGCTACATTTTGTCACATGTATCTTTTAGAAATAACCTGTTTGCTCGCAATAGGATCACAAGAAGGTTACCTGCTTAACAAAACTCCCACCCCTCCTCTGAGTCTACGGATCAAATCTTTCTGTGATTCATTTCAACAAGCACTCCTTGAAGCACCTTTATCTAATGGTACGAATCAAATGGGCAATCAATAAATATTGGATAACGATGGATAAATTTTAAGCCACAGAGTAAAGACTGTGTGGCTGAGCTGAAGGAGGTCAGTTTTTCTCTGGCACAGAAAATAATAATTTCATTTTATGTACACACTTTGGGTGGTCAGATCCTTCAACAGGAGAACGTAACTGAAATGAAACAAAATTCCTTCAGCGACCACTGACCACTGGTAAACTTTCAAATATATAATGCAGCCCAATATGACTACAATAAGCATGTAATAAAATGTTGGCCTTTGACCTTCCATGACTATTCATTTTAGTTCCTTTCTTACTCCACGAGATGCATCCTTGGATATGTGTGTATGTGGGTGGGCAACTACTCGCTTGCATTTTCTGGCAGTCTTTTGCAATCAGTGGTCCTGTCAGACCCAGTGTTTCAGTTTCATAACTGTAATTGGATTGTCTGACTTCCTATTCAACTGGTACATGATTCTTCTTACTTCTCTTTTTTTTAAAAAAATCAATAAGTGGTTTGTAGTACCTTTAACAGAGAGAAATCAGGTTTTACCATTTTATGGAGTTGACATTTTCAACATTTATCCCCAAAAAGACCATTGGGTCTGTCAGATCCAAGGCATAGGTTTTAAATTAATTGGACTGTCTGATCCCAGGGATGTACAATAATATGAACATATTTCATGGTAGAAATCAAAGAGCTATATCACCACTCCTTTGAACTATAATGCCTTGAACTCTATACTTACGAATAGAAACAATTTTTCCTTTTCTTTCCCTCTGTTTGCAAATCCCTCAGCTTATAATGAAGTTATAGAATTCATGAATAACTTTATGTTTAAGCCTGAGTCTGATGTTAAAACTACTAAAACACTATGGGTATGAATGTGTTTATACATTTACATGTATATATAAAGTCCATATGTTTACACATATGCATTGACTTTAAACACACATTCACTCATGCATATGTGACACAAAGACCTGGATACTTCCATTTTTAAGAGTAACTCATATTTCATGCATTTCTGCAAATACTACCTGACTCTTTGGAACTTTGCTACGAGATGAAGATGCAAAGATGAGTAAGGCAGAGTAACTGCCACCAAGAGTCCAGAAGGAGGATAGACAGTTTCTGCAAAATAGTCAGTAAGTCCACATCTCTTAGCTTTTGGTTAATAGCTTGGTTCATTTTAGGATCCGGTTTGTACCACTGGTTCTGTACTGACTTGAACAAAAATACATTTCAAAATAATATAGGGTTTCGACTAAAGACTTGGGACTGCTTGCTTAAAATCAGATTCATTCCACATTTCATTGCTGTCTGTAAGTATTCATTCCGCAGGAGGTAGAGGTTTTTCCACTGGATAGAGATCATTATCAAATGTTGCCATCTTCCTCTGAAGCATTCACTATTAACTGCTGTTGGAAGCAGGATTCTAGACTGAGTGGGCCATTGGTTTGTTCTGGTAGGACAGTTCCTGAGCTTTAATGGGCATAAACTGTTTGGAAGAAAAAGAAAAAACTAACGGAGACAAACTTGAATATTTTGAGTAGCGCTTAATGGATTAATCTGGTGTGTAGAGTTTACCGTTTCATTTTTTAATTTAATTTCATTGCTAAACATGAAACCTTGAAGTTCAGGAGTACAAAAAGAGAAGAAAAAAAAAATCCAGGTCATGCTAAAAAGTCCGCTTAGCCAACTCTACTTGGAAGCCAGATTTGTACATCTTCAAGCTGGTTATTTACTGGGGGAGGAGTCAAGTTAGAACAAGACTATAAAGGGTAGCAGGCTCTTTCAGAACTTCAGCACAAGGAAGGGATGAGCAGATACTGATTGCTATACTTTTTGGCTACATTTGCTTTCAAGCTCAGTAGACCTCATTCATCTGTGGTCCCTGATCGAAAAGCCAACGCAAAACACCGTCTCTCCATGTGCCAAGTCAAAATTGGAACTGAGATTTGCCTGATTCAATTTAAAATCAGTCATGGAGAAAGAGTTTCTTAACAATGGCCTGAATTATCTGGACCTGATATTTATTTTAGAAAAATTCACCAGACACTGGTCTATCCCATTTTATTATACCGATCTCCTGTAGTTGAAAGAATAACAGCCATTTTGTGAGCTATTCAGTTCAACCACATGATATAACTACATTCATAGGACAAAAATTGTCAAAGTCATGCCCCCCATATGCTGAAGGAGCTAACATGAAGCCAGGATATTGGCAAGGATCTCCATATTTTACAAGATATTGCTTGTAGTTCTGTGGGGAAAAAATTCCATGTGTGATAAATTTAGAGGTACCTTGTAAAGGAAACCCTCTTCATGATTCAGTGTGACAAGTTTCACAGTAAAAGCTCTAGAAAGTTCTGCAGCAAATTAATTTATCTAAATAAATTTCTTAAGGAATATTGCGCTGGACCATAAAATATTTTTTCTGGTCAAATTCCTATCAACATTTTAGAGGACAGTGATATTTCATGGGAGATAGATGTGAACAGGGGTGCAACTTATTTTTCCTTGTTTGGCCTCAGGAGTTGCGGTTGTCAGTCACGTCAGAGGCTAATTCTTCCTCCTGTACTGAGAATCCTCCCTCTCCGACGCCTTCCAGCTGTTTGCTCCACCTCTTTTCTCCCTCTCCTCTGTCTTCAAACTCTCCCTCTCTATTGGTTTCCTCCTCTCAGCACAGGAACATACTCAAGAATCTTCTACCCTGAAAAACAAATCCACCCTCCTCCTTCCGCTACCTTCTCCTGTTCTCTCCCCTTCCTGGCAGGGAGGAGCTACTTGAATGAATGTCCTTTATTCCCTTCCTCACTTCCTCACCTCTCATTTGCCACTGCACCCAGGACAACGGTTAGTCATCTCTCGGGAGAAGTCCCCTCTGTTAAGAAGTCTTCCTTTACTTTTCCCACCTCTCACTTTAGGTTTGGAAATGTACCCCCCGACACTGGGCTCTAATCGTACCTTAAACCCTCCCCTCTCTTACAGAACTTCCCATCTCATACTATAATGTCTTTTGTGTCTGCTTGTCTTTGTAAAAGGCAGAACCTATGTCTTAATTATCTCTGTATCCCCAACATCCAGCATAGTGCCTGGGGGCAACTGTAGGGACTTAATCATACCTATTATGAGCATGCAACTTTCTGGATCAGATTTCTAAAGCTAGCTTGGAGGAAGAGAAATGGGAAAGCTCCCCATTTGCAAGTGCGCTTTGTGTTTTGTGCTGAAAGCCTCTGATAAATGCAGCCGTGTGATCCAATTAACTTTCTAGTACTCAGGAGAGAGAATTACGGGTTCTGCCAACTTGCCACCGACTAATCTTAATTGTCTTTTTGACCTATGCTAGTTGCATTGAGGGTAGGGGGATTACTGGTAATGTTGCAGTTTAAAGTATTAACATTATGTAACGTATAGATTATATAAAGGAGATGTGACCCCCTTTGGAAAAAGATAATGGAAGTTAACAAAGTACAGCTAGTATAACTTCACTAATTAAACCAGTACCTCAGAATATTTTAATATAGGATTTTCTTCTAAGTCTCTGGGTGAACCTGAATGATATGTTCAATGTTTCTTATTACAGAATCCTTCTTTATAATGTATAAATGGCATTTTTAAAATCGTTCTACAGCTTGAGCAATATTAATGAGTTAATGCACACATGCTGAGTAATTCCCAAGTAAAAGTTTAACATGTGTGTATACCAAGGTCCTCCAATGATAACCACCTTCCTACCAAATAACACAATCACACATCAACTGTAGGTCACTAGTTCTTACCCTTGCTCCTAAGTTCTGACTACTTTGAGACGCTATTTTCAAAGAGTTCTCTTCTTTGGTCCTTGAGTCACCTTAAGAAACACAACTCGGGCTTCCCTGGTGGCACAGTGGTTGAGAGTCCGCCTGCCGATGCAGGGGACACGGGTTCGTGCCCTGGTCCGGGAAGATCCCACATGCCGCGGAGCGGCTGGGCCCGTGAGCCATGGCCGCTGAGCCTGCACGTCCGGAGCCTGTGCTCCGCAATGGGAGAAGCCACAACAGTGAGAGGCCCACGTACCACAAAAAAACAAAACAAAAAACACAATTCACTCAGGAAAGCCACTCTTCCAGAAGCCTCATTACCCCAGACCCATGATCACTCCTCCTCCCAACAACTCACAGAGTATCCGTTCTACAAAGGAGGTCACAGGGGTGGTGGTGGGGAGGACTCACTCCAAGATCAATATGTGAGTTGGTGAAAGCCCCACCTTCCTCAAAGAGTGATGGAACATTGGTTCCTCATCAAGGAACCCATAGGCAGCAGTGTTCATGGTGCCCTCAACTGGAGCCAAGAACACATTGACCCAGAGACACCATAAGATAATGGACAGCCCAGTTTTCCAGGTTTCTGCTATAGCTCTGCTACAATGTCTATTCAACTGACCTCTTTGAGCTAGCAAGAAAATCTAATCCAAATGCCTTTAAGACTTACCATATCAGACAGAACTTCATAAGCAATATTCAGTCCAATTTTCTGGCCCATAGGTCTGGGATTCTGTTTGTCATAAATTATGAAGAGGAACCTTCAGAAGATTTACATCAGCAGGGAATCTCACCTGCCCACCTCACCTTCCCCTGCCAAACTAGTATCCTGAGCTACTACGATACGAGAACTGGGCTAATGATGGGAAATGTTCAATAGGGAAATGCTCAATAGAGATGACTGACCTTCCCGACATGAAAGGTTTTTCTTCAGATTGAAATAATGAATCACAATCTTGAAACTGTAAATCCCCAGCCCCCAGATTTCCCCTAAGTCATTAGAATGAAAGTCAGGTCTCCAAAGTTTAAGGGTATGACAGCCTTCAGAGAAGTGGAGGGTCAAAGCATCACTTGAGTAATTTACATAAACCACATCCTTTATCTCAAAGGGAGGTTTTTGCTGATAACCATGCTAGTTGGACCTAAATTCTCTGGATAATCCCACCAATTCTCCTCCCTGTTATGTGTAGATCAAAGTGTAATGACTTGGCCTGGGACAATTGAGAAATTAATAACTGAAGCAAGGGTTTAAGAAATCCATAGTAATGACACAAATGAGGCCTATCAAATTAGAAAACCAAAATGAAAACACACTAAACACTTCAAAATTTAATTAGAAAAGGTTCCAAGTTCAGACCTCACTGAGGCCATTTCACACCAGCACTCTATATTGGAACCTGAGGAAGAGAGTCATTATGGTGAACGTGACCTTGGCGAGGAGGTAAGATCTGCTCACTGCCTCCTTTACTCTGTCTGCCTTTTAGGGTTCTCCCCTTAACATCTTAAAAAAGACAGGACTACAAAAAGAAACAGGCAAGCATCTCTTCAATTTAACCTTCACAGGAGACAGAGTTCAGTCTTTTGTTTTTTTTTTCCCAGTAATAACGGTATTGCAATTGATTTGAGGCTGCTTACCGTAAACCATTTGAAAATAGTTTTCAAATTTATATACAAACTATGAACCATAAATTGGCTGCCGATCCCTATGAACCATTTCTACTGACTTTTAAGTGCGATTGTACATCCGGTAAGCCTCACTTTTCTCCTTTGCAAAAAAAGGGGCTTGAAGGTTTTATATGTTTAGAATGAGTCATCTTTCTTTTCTATAGCCTCTTTCATACAAATTGTATATCCTGCAAACACTTTATAGACTTCTATAATATGGGAGAGTGTAAAGAATAAATTACAAGGGACAAGGGAGAAGACAAGCTTCTATTCCTCTGTGAAGTTTATGTGGTACCTGTCTCTGAAGGCTCTAGATGCTTTGCGTTATTATTTCACATTTTCAGATTTAGCCCACTTTATTATGCATTTAGTTCTCAAGTTATTACTGTGTGATGACCGACACTGCCATCAATCACATTTTTATCAGTGAGGAGGCTGAGACAAACTGAGGTTTCTACAAGGTCACACAGTAAGTACAATGGCTAAAGGTCACGCAGAAAATAAGTACTCAAATTCCATAGGGTCCACTCAACACACTTCAGAATATAAGCACCAGGTGACTTTGCAAGGAGTGGGCGTCATGGTTGGGTTATTATAATACACAATGTATCCACATCCCCTCCCCCCAAACTAGCTTTATGATTTGTAAAGTTAGTACACAGTGGATATACACACACACAAGACAATTTCAGTTATGGGAAAATTTTGGATCCAATTCTGTGAAGAACTGCCTGTGTATCTGCATTAAAGTTGGCTTGGGTCCTGAACCAAGCCTGTTGCAGCCTTGCAGCCATCTGTAATTTAGAATCTCCTTTCCTATCTTTGGAAGTTTCCTCCCTCCTTTCGCCTTAGCCAACCCAAGCCTTTTCCCTTCCATTCCTGGTTGTTATTTCTCATTCGTCCATTTTATAATATGCTTCAAAAATTTAGTTTGTTAATAGACCCTCATTCTTATATCCTTAAGATAAAGCACTAATTTACAAAAAAAATGTTGCTAATGATTTCTTTCTTTCTCCTCTTTCGGAGAAACTGCCTCACAGGACTGATCTAGGTTGTGTTTCTTTGGTACGTGTCAGGTTTAAATGCAGCCAGAGTGGGGAGTCTGCATGCATCCTAGTTCTGGGCCCCTGTGTTCTTCTCTCCCCATCACAGACAAGCTGACAATGTAGGATGGGAGGGGGCTGCTTCAGCAGGGGTGGGGTGGGGGAGGACCAGCCAGGGGCTGCCTGAGAAAGGCCAGAGCACAAGAGGTGTCCATGAACCTGGAACAGAAAACTCACTGTGTTCAGAAAACAGAGCTCTTCCCTAAGGCAGGTAGAGCTAGTAACAACCTCAAGAGCTGCCATCTCATGAGCAGTGCCAGACCCTCTTCTGGGCTATAAAACCAAGAGCAGTATTAACCGTCCCGTTTAAAGAGGAAGACTCTAGTTTCTTTTAGCAAACTTTACACCTTTACCTGGAGAAGCTGGCGTTTTCCACATGCCACGGTTCCTTCCAGGGTTATGTATTCAAGTGGACTCTTAGCATTTACACACAAACATACACACACTCATATACACACCCACAGTTTCCTAGTAGGTGGCAAAATTTGGGTGGGATGAGTGTGGCCAATCCATGAGTACATAAAATACTACACAGAACTCTCTATCTTTATATTACCGAGTAGACACAGATTATTGTTTGTTTCCTTAGTAAGATTTTTCAGCTACAAAGAAAAATGCTTCATGGAGGCCACAGCTCCATGAAGTGGAGCTATTACACTATTACAGTGTAACAGTGCGCTGTAATTCAACTGTGGTTGTAACTGCCAGTGATCACAACAGTGGGGGAGGGGATCTTCTTCCCACCACAGCTCCAGGAGCCGAGCTTTAAGTCAAAGGGAAAGAGAAAGAATGGAGCAGCTCCAGACAGCACAGATACTGTTACTCTGGGTTGTAGGCCAATGGAAGGAAGCTGTAATTCCATACCCCAGAACTGGGCTTTCTCCCTCTCTGGGCAACTCCCAGTCTGGTTAGTGAACTGGAACTACCGTCCGCAGACTAGCAAGGATGCTAATCACCTCCAGCGTCAGTCTGCTGCTGACCAGAAGACGGACACTGTGCTCCCAAGAGCCAGGAAAGCCAAGGATGCTGCTGACGGGGCTAAAGGCCCGTCAGGATGACAAGGAGAAGGTTTCCGAATCTGAAACAATACGGAACAACTTTCTCCCTTCCCGACTCCCCACCATCAGCTCCACCAGCCTCAAATGAATAAAGCCGTGGCTTTTTGGCATTATAGTCTATTACTGAAAGACAAGCTTGAGTGACAGGTAAACAGCAGCAAAAGAATGGGTTTCCACAAATACTTATTTATGAAGAGTATGTGGCATACAGAATAAATAAACCTGCAGTCATTGTTTCTTTTTGAAATTTGTAACCTGTCATCATAGGTTAAATAACTGTCAAGAGAACTCATACTTGTGAAGTTTTAAATAGGAACTGGAATTGGCGTTTCCCTACGGTAGATGGATGTTTCCACACATTGCCATTTCTTTCTTTTCTACAAAAAGTTACATTTAAATGTACAAAAAATAAATCAAAATATGTATTCCATGAGGGGAAAGGAACTGGGAGGTGGAATGGAATTGCGGATGAGTGGAGGAAGGTCAATTTATGTTATATGACTACTCTTTATCTGCAGCTATGTTTATATACTTTTAGCGCTCTGCAGGTTTATCTAGTTTACTCGCTACTGTTTCTTACTACTGATCTTAATTGCTCCTCAACAATAACCTGTTTTATTTAACAGATCTTTGAAAATTCCATGAAACCATATTTAAGGGCATTGCTTACAGCATCTTTTCTCTCTTCCACTCAACTTCTGTCCTCTAAATGGGTTTCTCTTCCAGCCTCATTTGCTTTTTATTTTTTGCTTGTCTTCCCACCGTCTTTGTCCTCCTCGCTCTTTCTCTCTATTTTTATAACCGTCCTGTTGACTCGATTCTCTTCTTTCTTGTTGCAGCTGCAGCTCTTTCCAGTTTTCTCTACGCTGCTGCTTGCTGTTGTCACTAAACACTTTTCTTTTCTTCCTGTCTACATTTTTTTTTTTTTTTTGCTTTCCTCATTTATCCTCCCCATTCCTGTATCTCCGTTAACTTGGAAGTTTTTAGAAAAGCAAAAAGAACATGAAACTTAGAAGTTTCAAAGTGACAGGAAAACAGAACACTCAGGCTTGCCTCAGCAGAGATTGTGTCTCCATTTCTGCAGTAGAATTACACGGAATTAGTTCAAAAATTGAGAGGATATAAGGGAAGTTCGTGTATCGTTTAGATGAGAGAATTTAATGTTGAATGACTTGTTCCCATGAGTAGTCATCTTAGATATGCCTCTGATAAAAGGAATTAGGCAGTTTCCACCCTCTATGAGACAAAGTGTACTGGCAAGTGTCTCACACCAGCAGATAAGCAAGATGCAGAGGAAGGGGACAGTCATACCGGCTTTATCATTCCAATTCTATCTAGTTTATTTAGACAATCCTGAAAATTAGAGGATCCCAGAACTCCCATTCGACTTGTAACAAAAACCATCTAAACAGCAATTTAAAAAAATAAGTTTAGTTATACTTCACACACACACACACACGATCATATCCCAAGAATGACACACTCCTTGATGACAGGTGAAAGCTAATCAGATAACCAAATGAGTGTGTAGCTAGTGTGTCTATTCTGTAGACTATATGCTTGAACCATTTTCAGATTTCTTTTGCAACCCCCTTGAGATGTCTGATGCCATGCAGATTTCTATATTGTCTTGTATGAAACCTGTTTTTTCCTGGTCTGCACATAATCAAGTAAGGGATTCACATTTTCCCCCCTCTTCTCTCTCTTATATAAGCAATGCTTATAAAAGGACATTCTTACATTCCACCCACATCCCCTTTACTACACAGGTACCTATCTTGGTACTGTATGTGTATGCGTGCGTGCGTGTGTGTGTGTGTGTGTGTGTGTGTGTGTGTGTGTGTGTAGAGCTACACATCTTGCCAAGCACAGAAGTGCTAGTGAAATACTGGCACCCTTAGAAGGAAGAAAGAGAACCTATTTAATTTTTCCAATTCCCATGGACTGTGCGACCTATGAGCTGAGATAGCACATAGTGCTGAACATAACAAACAACCGGTGGAATGGCAGAATTCCACAATAATGACAACGCTTGCTGCCCTGCCACTCCCACTGTTCCATAGGGAGGATGTGGCGACTTTGAAACCAGAAAAGGCAGGCATTTATGATGTCCCCAGGGCACAAGGATGAGGAGGGCAGCCTTGCCGAACACAGTTTCCTCTTCTTATTGTCATTCAGGGAACATAAGGTTTTTGAAATCTACAGATCATTACTTGAATAAAATATTCAATAACATACAAAACTCTAGTTTCCCCCTAATCTCTGCCCCAAGCCTCACAGTCTGATCAGCTCCACCACTCCCACCTTCCATGAAGCCAAGAACCAACATGGAAAATAATTTTGCTATCATATCTCCTCACAATCGGATGGCCATCCTGTTACGCTGATTTTGAGAAATTCAAGTCGTTACCTTTGAGGAGCAATTAATGTCTATTTCCAGTCCATTATCCCTTTTCAGGACAATGGGCAGTATTTCAAGGGCTTTTAAACAGGACATGGATATCCCATCAAATATTTTTTATCTGAGCTACAGCTATGGCCACCAGGCAAACTGCCAAAAATGTGACCAAGTTCAAAACATTCAAAGCTAAGCTATATTCCTCTCAAGAACAGTCTAGGCCTGGTGAGGCATATCCAGGCTTCCTATCTGGGAAATTCATGGTTCATGCCCAAGATGAAAATTATGATTTCTTCACGATGTGTGGGAACCAGAAAGGCACGGAGCATCTGAAGTAAAATGAAAACAATTTAGTTCTGTTGACTGTCACCCTCTGTTGTTGATTTCCACACATCTGTGCATTTTCCTCTTATCCAAGACTTCATTTAAATGTGCTAGTTTTTGACAAAGATGAAGAAAATCCATAACCAAAGTTCTCTTGCTCACTGCATTCATGTTTTCGCAGGCTAGGTATCTATTTGAAGGGAGTTACCTCTTCAGCAAGTCCACACTCAGACAGTTAATGTGTGTGTGTGTGCTTCATAATCTGAAACAGCAAATGTTTCAAGTGGGAAACTCTCTGCTTTTCAAAGAATATCACTTCTATATCACCATGGTTAATCAGAACCCTGCACACAAACTCCACGGGGGAGAAAAACAAAGGCCCTTATGCCAGAATGGAGCCAATACAGCACAGGACTCAGACCTCCTGAAGACCTCCGGAAGACTGAAAATGGGGGTGCCCTTCTCCATTTGCTGTTTGCTAATGAGGCCTAGGTGTGTCCGCCTTCTAAGTCCTGACAACTTGAAAAGGATGTGCAATTCATCTCAGCTCCCTTCCCAGATGACAAGCAAGTTGTAAATTGTATCCATTCCCACCCTCCCTTGTTTATCTGCCCTGACAGTCCACTGCAGCTCCTGTGCAGCTGGGAGCCCAGAGGGCATACGTGACTTTTCTCAAGCTGTTCCCAGCTGTCAACAGTGCCTCTGTCCCTCTTTTATTTTTCTATCTGTTGCTTCTTTCAGAGCTCCCTCTTCCTCTTTCCTTGATTTCCAGTCTCTCACTGTACATCTCTCTTCCTCAAGTCACCTGCATCTTTCAATTTTATCACCTTACAAACTGCAGCTTTGTTTTTTCCCCTGCCTTTCTTTTCTTTAAAAACTTTTCATCACCTTCATTTTATAATTTATTTGTATTTTTTCTCTTTGATTTTTGGCAGGAGGAGCTCAGTACTTGACACAGCATACTAATGCTTTCAGAAATATTGAGTGATGAAAAAAAAAAGGGAGAAAAAAAATCTCGATTACTTTCATTTTCACACACTGCTCATCCTCAAAGATCTCAGGTCTATTTCACTCTGCCCCTCTTCTTTCCTATGCTTCCTCTCTTAAGCATTATTTCCCTTCACTTATCTGCTACTTCAGATCTTTACATATCCCACAGTAGTCAGGATGTGACAGAGGACTGGCCTGTGATGCTTACTACCAGAAATATTCTGCAAGTTCAGGCTTCTGAAAGAAACAACAATATATTATGTTTTATGTGTCCATTTGGGAAACTTAAGACATATGGGGGCTTGGCAGAAACATCATCAACTTTAGAGTAGTGCTCAATCATCCCCACAGAGAACATTCTTACAACCTATCACTGCTTCTAGAAAATGGGTACCGACTCTGATGGAAAATAAATGGGAACAGGAAAGCTTTAGAAAATGCTCCCAAGTCTTTTGTGGAGGACTGGATTAATAAAAATGGCCAGATTATTGGGGTAGGATGGGCTATTTTTGTGATACAGTATGCCATTAAACCATCACCCTTTGCAATGCTCCATCTGTAACTATATGGGTATACTGGAAAGAAGAAAATCTTTCTCTGATATTCAGGGCTTAAAGGCTCAATTTTGCTTTTTTGAATTTTTTTTCCCTCATGTTGGCAGAAAAATCTTTTTCAGATCTCATTTTTTGCTTTAAAAATACGATCTTCAACCCAGAAAGGTTCTCTCTAAACCAAAGATGACACTTCCGTGCTATGAAAAACAGGAACAAAGATTAGATTCAACTAACTATTTGGCAGTCGCTACAGGGAGCTACTTTGCTCCCCCTCCTTTTCCCCTTGGCCTCCCAACACATTTCCCATGAATGCTCTTCCGTATCTGGAGAAGAGCTCGAGGTGAGGAAGGCTGTACACAGTGAATTGGGAATGCTTTATTCATGTAACCGCAGACCTGTGACCATAAATTCAAAAATTTTACTCAGTCATCTTCTCCCCATCATTTATTATTATCTTTTCTCCTTTGAGAGTAATTTTGTGTTTGTTATTGCTTGGATTTTATGAAACTCTAAAGAACTTGTTTTTAGCACGTCAAATAATCAGGAGTATTCTTGTCTAAACAGTTTCAGGTCTTTCTCCATTCATTAATACTGATTTTCAAGCAGATTATGGTCCAGAAATCTCAAAGACCTAGTTATTCTTGAAGGTGTGGCCACTGTCATTGATTAAAGTCATTATGCTGGTAGCTAGATATTTAGCAGATTGTGATGAATCAGGCACACTAGACAAAGGCATTTCTAAATGGTAAAAAAGCCTAAGAGAGTTCTCCTTTGTTCCCAGGATAAGGAAGTGAAATGACAAGTTCATCTGAGCCAGAGCTCTGATGACCAGCAGCTCTTGCTGACACTCGATATGATGACGGCATTTTCTTGTTCTTTTTCTCCCACTTTTTTTTGTCTCTCTATTTTTGCTCTCTGTATTAAAAATGATACTCATTTTGCTGCTAGGTGATGAAGGAGAAAGAAACGCGTGTTTCACAGATCAAAAGCGACGCATTGCTTTAGAGCAAAACTGTCTTAGTGTTTTGTATCATCAATCTCTCTGGCTTTATCCATCACCACCACCACTTCGTCTCTTGTGGTTTTGAGGTTGATGGCAACAAGATAGACACCATTACCTGAATACAAAGAAACACAGGGAAGAAGCCCTGATTCTAGAACTTTTCTGTGCCGATACTCAGACTAACTACCTAGAGACTCATGGTCTTCCAAGAGCATGCACAAGTGCATTTACTTACTCATTTATTCACAACCACTTACTGAGTTTCCACTACCCCTGGATTCTTGGAATAGTTTCTGCTTCTGCTGGAGCCCTTCTTCAATCTACTCTCAGCTCAGTATTCAGAATGATCCTGTTAAAACCCATCAGTCACTCCCCTTCTCCAAACCTTCTTAGCCCACTGAGACTAAAAGCGTGGCTTCCTTACAATGGCCCCATACATTGTCCTCAGTCATCTCTCTGACCCGTTTCCTTTTAGTCTCTCCTCACTTGCTCTACTCCTCCCCAAAGAGTTCCTCCCTATTCCTCAAAATAACAGATGAGCGCCCACCTCTGTGCCTTTGCACTTGCCCTTCTCTCTACTTCTAGCACTCTTCCTGCACCTGTCCACAGTGAGACCTTTCCTGGCCCTCCTATCCAAAATTGCAGTCCCTCCTCCAGTCCTCCCTTATCCTTTTTCCATGATTTATTATTCTCCTTAACACTTGTCCATCTGTACCACACCATATATTTCAGCTATTTGTTTTTTATGTTCCCAACTAAACTGTAAGTGGCATGAAGGCAGAGATTTGTTTGTCTCATTGCTATAGCTACAGTGTCTAGGGAAGTGCTAAGCATAAAACAGACCCTTAATTAATGTAAGCTGAATAAATAAACTGGGGCAGGGAATTCAATGGTCAATAAGACAGGCTGCTCCCAGGGATATCATAATCCATTGGGCAGACCAACCACCTTTAAAGAGACAAGCAATAATTTCAAACTCTGATAAGCACTATAAACAGCAAACAAGATATTGAGATAGAGCGCAAAAGGAGAGAAGATGTCCTGTAGAATCAATGGTCATGAAAGGCCTTCCTGTGAGTGAGACCTGAAGGATGAGATAAAGCTGAAACACATTAGAGGAGGTGCTGGAGGCAGGGGAGGGCGGCAGCAAGAGAACAGCAAGTAAGAAGACTGGTGTCTGGAGGCAGGAGAAATCTTGGTGTGTTGCAAGAAAGGAGAAGACTTGCAGGGCTGGATCTAAGTTGTCTGAAGAGCCATAACGTCGTTGCTCACTTTTATGAGGCTTTACTGAGACGCCAGACACTTTTAATCTGCTCATTAAATGTCCTAACAGCCCTATGCAGTAGAAAATACCCTATCATCCATTTCATAGGAGGACATGGGGTGCACAGCTAGTAAGGGGTAGAAATGGGACTGCAGAAATTAGGCTCTGAACACTGCACTCTTGCTGTCTTCCTATACAGCAGAATTTTACACTTTAATGGGTGTGCTGAGAATCAAAGAAGCATGTGTTTAAGCGCTATGTACTTGCACATGGAGTGTTTAAAAATCACGCAATATAATAATTAAAATAATAAGGAGTATTATAAGAATAATAAATTAGGAGTTTGGGATGAACATATGTACACTACTATATATAAAATAGATAACCAGCAAGGACCTACTGTATAGCACAGGGAACCCTACTCAACATTTTGTAATAACCTATAAGGGGAAAAAAAACTGAAAAAAAATATGTATATATAGCTGAATCACTTTGCTGTACACCTGAAACTAACACAACATTGAAAATTAACTATACGTCAACAAAAAAGTAACGTCAACTCAGTTTAACAAAAATAATAAGCCATGCTTATTATTATTTTTACCTGTGAACAAATGAATATACTATACTATCTTGACCTTACAGAGAAGAAGATGGGTGGTATAACTTCCATAAGGTTACAGAGACAAAGCAGCACAGTGACAGAATGAAAACCTATCTTCCCTCAGACCGCACAGGGTACCTGCCCTGATCAATCTGTCGTGCCAGTTACACGGCCCTGCACACTGGCAGGCCGGCACCGCACGCTCCATATGCAGGGGGCCACGTGCACACAGGCACACACAGACCTCCTCAGTCACCTCCGTGAAATAACCAGGGATACACACCGAAAGAGTGCTTTGTGTCTCTGAGAATCGTCAAAGACGCTTTGAAAGACTTGAAGAGAAATGATCTTAACAAAAGAACAAAAAATAGAAACTTGAAAGTGAACAGAAGTTCTGAAGCGTGTGGGGATAGAGAAAGCTTTCTTGAAGAGGAGCAGGGAAGAGAGAGCTAACTCAAAGCGACCAGAATAGCTTAGTGAGCCAAGCATCCTGTGACTTGGTGATTCTGCGCCCTGGGGAGACTGCCGGTTCCGGCAGAGGAAGAATGCAGTTTACTGTGCTCACGGATGCATCTTCGTGCGCTCAGAGATGGACCGGTTTCTGGACTTCCTACTGTGCATAAAGGACTAGACCCAGCCGGCTGGGGATTTCCACGTCATATATTCTGCAGTTCTTAGAAAACCCAGAGACTTATCTGCTGGGCCTCCTGACTGACCAGAGAGGTTCCTTTGTGAGAGCTACAATAGCCGTGAACTCCACCGAGCCGTGTGCTCTGCCGGGTTCTTTGAGGGCAGCCATCCCCGCTAACTTCCTGCCTTCTTGGCCAATATGTTGGCTCTCCATCGCCCCTGTGAGTTCAAGCACAAGCCCCCTTGTTGGTCGTGGACTTGGGATTATGCAGTATCCATTCCTTTTATCAGAATGTTCATTGTTAACTGTAGCAGAAACAAGCCAAAAGAGGCACAGGCAGAAAAAGGCCAGGTTTGCTCAATTAAAATGGAATAAATGGCTTGGCTGCACAGTGAGATGCTACAAAGAGCAGGTCAAAGAAGTGACCTGTGATGTTGATGTTTATTTGTTGGAACAGCTGAGAATTACCTCCCGACCTATGTCACCTCCATAACAGGTGGCCCTTTTGGGTCCCACAGCACCTGGTTAGAGTGTGAAATCTCACTCATGCAGAAAACATGAACTTTTTTCTCCCTTGAAGGGGGAAAATAAAAAAAAAAACAAAACAGGTCATATGACCAGTTCTTCAATTGTAATCATTTATTTGAACCTCTCTGTGGGAAAGGCTACTTTCTTACCTATTCCTCAGTTTCTGCATTTCTAAAATATGAATACTAAGTACAAAGTTGTGAAGTCAGATTAAAAATGCCTGCAGAGAGTTAAGAAAAATGTCACTCGGTTTCAAGAAATCTATGGGTGCGGTTTATTTGATAAGAGCTTGCTTTGCCAGGCAGTCAGAGCTAAGTATTGTAGGACTGTATTTTCCAATGTTGATGGCAATTCTGCACATGTTAGAGAAACTTCGAACCACCGTGTAACGTAAAAGCCTTCCTAACACTCAGCATTGGAGCCTGTGCAATGGAGCCAGTGTGGTCAGTTGGGTTCTGATGGGCAAGGTCTTTGGTGCCCCTTCTTCACCAGGGGAGGTGGAGGAGGCTGGTGTTCCAGTACTACTAGTGAGTGAAGACTTCTGGGTTAGTAGAGTCAGGAGGTACCAACATGGCAGAGAGAAAAAAAGAGAGGGGCCAACCAGACACTAGGGAAGATCATGAACGCATAGGTCAGAGAAACTGACATCATCAAGCTCCTTTATTAAAACTGCAGGCACAGGTATGAGGGACCCTGAAATGTCATCTTAGCGGAAGTCCCACTAGTACTCTTGGTGACTTGGGGATACGGATTCCATGTAAGGGGCTCTGGGTGTGGCTTGGACACCCGGCCTCTATGGCAGCCTTATCCTTAACTCCATGCTGTTACCCATTGGCCAAGCAGCAGTGGGGCCCCATTGCTGCGGGAGATGAGCCATCCCACCCTGAAGAGAGATGGAAGCTGGCCAGAGCTCCTCTCCAAGCACACTCTGGGGTCAGAAGAGTCTTCATCTGGGGGGGGGAGGGGGGAACTTGCCCCCAAACTTCTGGCTCTTCTCACATTTTTCTCTTTTGAATCAGGGCTAAAACCAGGAGAACTCTAGAGGGTCATGGCTGTCAGAAACAGCACCATAGCATGACCTACCTGGCTATGTGGCCTGACAGGCTGTCTGGGTGCCTTCACTATCTACTCAAAAGACATGCCCGATTACAAAGAGAGTGCCAGAAAGAAATGAAAGCACTTTCAATTTGGATAAAGATTTGGGAAATTGCAACCTGAGAAACCCATCAAAATCGACACTGTTAATGGTCACAGACTGGAAAAAAAAAATGTAGATGAATAAATAGGTAAAATGCATTGACAGTCATGGACATATGCCAGCCACCCCCGCTCGTGTAAACACTGTGTATACAGACATCTAAGCGTCATTAGCGGTATTTACGAATCCATCACATGGTCAGAGTTTTACTTTGCAGATCAAGTAAAATAAGGAAAGAGTAAGAGAGACATGCTGAGACTCCATGCTGCTTGAGAAAAAAACCCTCATTTGTATTCCTAAGCCCTTTGCCATGAATTGCTGATGTCCTCAAACAAAAAGAAAGCTCATGGTTTCTGTTCTGGTAGATTAAAAAGCCCTTTAGTTTAACAGCAAAGCATCTGTCTACCTTGTTATACATATGGCATCTAATCAGAATGCAGGATGCTAGGGCAGAAGGGAGTGAGGAAAGTGAAAATATTGGGGTGGGAAGCTAAGGGAGGTATTAAAAATAAGATTTAGGAAGTAAATTAAAGCAAGAAATTTTATAAAAGAGTGGGCATAGGAAATGGAAATCAGGAAGGCAAGCAAAAGCTAATGTCAGGAGGAGACACAAAGAAGGACAGGGAAAAATGTGAAAAAGTGAAATGAAGTTGGATGAAGATGGGGAAGGAGAAAGATAGTCCAGCAGCAGATGGAGAGCAGCTGGGGAGAAGGAGAACGGTTCTGATAGATCACAGAGTCTGCAGGAGCTCAGTCCTAGGGTCGTAATGATCTTTTCAATGAACTGAGTTCTGCTCTGGGGGTTAGGATCCTGGCAGAACCATTTGATTGAATCATGATTCTCTGATCACTTCACGTCAGCCATCTCTGCTTCTCTGAGTCATCACCACCCAGAACCCCTCACAAAAGAGACTATTCTGTCTTGAGAAGCTTGGTGACATTAATTATCTTTTAAAGAGTATATTAAAACTTGGACAGCCTCTGTTGACATTCCTCAAGGAGAGAAATGCCCTAGATACGAAGAGCTGCTCTGTGATAATGCTGTGGTTAAAAAAAAAAACAGTAAAGTAGAAAAAAGGAGGCCTGTGCCTCCATTTCTTCAAGAGCAGAACTAAATCACAGGTTTATTAAGAATTACATAGCACAGGGAGATCAGCTCAGTGCTCTGTGACCACCTAGAGGGATGGGATAGGGAGGGTGGGAGGGAGATGCAAGAGGGAGGAGATATGGGGATGTATGTATACATATAGGTGATTCACTTTGTTATACAGCAGCAACTAACATAACATTGTAAAGCAATTATACTCCAATAAAGATGTTAATAAATATATAAATAAACAAAAATTTAAAAATAAATAAACAAAAATTTAAAATAAGAAAAAAAAGAATTACATAGATGTTGGTGTGCTTGGTTAATGTCCACTTGCCCAGTCCTCTCTGGCTCTTAAACAGCCCATCTTTGATTCTGCAACATGCACTTTCCTATCGAGATGAAGGTCTTTGGGGTAGAGTGACATGTAGTTACTCCAAGTAGGCTTCAGAAGTCTTCAGGCTTGTAGACCTGATCATAATCTAATCAGAGAGGTGGGAGACAAGATCCTCTTTCAGCTAAGACTCTTTCTCTTTCTGAGCACAGGCCCAGCCTTCTCTCCCCATTAAAAACAAACAAACAAACAAATATTCAGCCTGGGTAGGAGGAGCTGGCTACAGCCCAATGGAGCAGATTATTCACCAATTTCAATTATCTGCACTAACGCTCCCCTTCATTGGTGAAGGTAATTGAGAGTTAAATGTATTTACCAAAACAGGGCTGTAAAGCTGAAACAATTTTACAGGTGTGGTGTGGAAATGAAAAGGTAGAAAAAGCACTGGTCTAGACAGTGCTTTTTGAAAACATATTTCACATAACTCTGGGAAGAATGCTAGGTCCTGAGGGGAGGGGAGTTATTTCAGAAGAGCTATTAGAAGTGCTATTAGGTTTTCAGAGACTTTGGTGGAGTTATTGAACTTTTCATATTTTAAGTGAGGATGAGGGTATTATATCTGAATCCAATTCCTTTGTCTCCTTCTATTTCCAAGGGCACTCTGGTCTTCATCCTGCTGGAGAGCACTGCTCCCAGGAGCAATCTAGCATCCCTGTGGAAAGTGGCCGACCTAAATGTGGCTCTCCAAAGACAAAAATTTTATTCTGGGTATTTTACGATGACCCAGATATGGTATAATATAAAATAGAGAGAATATATTACTGTGGGTCCCATAAAGTCTATTTCAAAGCTTCCTAACCTAGTATCTACTTATAGTGTTATTATTTTTAGGTCCTGCCTCTCCCCTTAGAAGGAGTAATGACCACAGGGTGGAACACACAGTTAGCTTTTTACATTAACTCTCTAAATAAGAAGCCAAAAGTTTTGTTTCCTTTGTTTGATTTTTTAAAGTACACAGATGGCATCTATTTTCAAAAATACTGAAATCATTGGGTTTATAACTTCTTGAAATACCAATTAGTTTGGTGATACAAATATAAATCTAAACAAGCATGAATTCATCAAAATTACAACTCCTGATTTGCAGCAAGACAATTTGCTGCTGCTGCTGGTAATGATAATGAAACAAACCATGTGTTTTTCCCCCTCAGAGCCTTTGCACATGCTCTGGGTGCCTCCACCCAGTATCCCACTGGATGTCAGCTTGAAGGTCACCTCCTCAGTGAGGACTTCCATGATTCCCCTGCCATAAGGTCATTATTTTCTACCTCAGATTTTTGTGCGTTCTTTATAGTACTTACCACTGTTTCTAATTATTTTATTTGTTGGTTTAAAATGGTTCTGTCAAGTCCCTCCCATCAGGAAACTTCCACAAGCCTCTTAGATAGCCTCATCCACCAGAGGGCAGAGAGCAAAAGCAAGAAGAACAACAATCCTGCAGCCTGTGCAACAAACAATGCATTCACAGAAAGACAGACAAGATGAAAAGGCAGAGGCTATGTACCAGAGGAAGGAACAAGAAAAAACTCCAGGAAAACAGCTAAATGAAGTGGAAATAGGCAATCTTCCAGAAAAATAATTCAGAATAATGATAGTGAAGATGATCCAGGACCTCAAAAAGAATGGAGGCAAAGATCGAGAAGATGCAAGAAATGTTTAACAAAGATCTAGAAGAAAAAAGAACAAACAAACAGAGGTGACCAATACAATAACTGAAATGAAAAATACTAGAAGGAATCAATAGAAGAATAACTGAGCCAGAAGAATGGATAAGCGACCTGGAAGACAGAATGGTGGAATTCACTGCTGTGGAACAGAATAAAGAAAAAAGAATGAAAAGAAATGAAGACAGCCTAAGACACCTCTGGGACAACAGTAAACGCAACAAAATTCGCATTATAGGGGTCCCAGAAGGAGAAGAGACAGAGAAAGGACCCGAAAATATATTTGAAGAGATTATACATGAAAATTCCCTAACATGGGAAAGGAGATAGCCACCAAAGTAAAGGAAGTGCAGAGAGTCCAATACAGGATAAACCCAAGGAGAAACACACCAAGACACATAGTTATCAAATTGGCAAAAAATAAAGACAAAGAAAAATTATTGAAAGCAGCGAGGGAAAAACAACAAATAACGTACAAGGGAATCCCCATAAGGTTAACAACTGATTTCTCAGCAGAAACTCTACAAGCCAGAAGGGAGTGGCATGATATACCTTAAGTGATGAAAGGGAAAAACGTACAACCAAGATTACTCTACCTAGCAAAGGATCTCGTTCAGATTCGATGGAGAAATCAAAAGCTTTACAGATAAGAAAAAGCTAAGAGAATTCAGCACCACCAAACCAGCTCTACAACAAATGCTAAAGGAACTTCTCTAAGTGGGAAACACAAGAGAAGGAAAGGACCTACAAAAACACACCCAAAACAATTAAGAAAATGGTAATAGGAACATAAATATCGATCATTACCTTAAACGTAAATGGATTAAGGGCTCCAACCAAACGACACAGGCTTGCTGAATGGATACAAAAACAAGACCCATATATATGTTGTCTACAAGAGACCCACTTCAGACCTAGGGACACATTCAGACTGAAAGTGAGGGGATGGAAAAAGATATTCCATGCAAATGGAAGTCAAAAGAAAGCTGGAGTAGCAATACTCATATCAGATAAAATAGACTTTAAAATAAAGAATGTTACAAGAGACAAGGAAGGGCACTACATAATGATCAAGGAATCAATCCAAGAATAAGAAATAACGATTATAAATATATATGCACCCAACATAGGAGCACCTCAATACATAGGGCAACTGCTTACAGCTATAAAACAGGAAATCGAAAGTAACACAATAAGAGTGGGGGACTTTAACAACTCACACAAATGGACAAATCATCGAAACAGAAAATTAAAAAGGAAACACAAGCTTTAAATAACATAGTAGACCACCTGGATTTAATTGATATTTATAGGACATTCCATCCGAAAACAGCAGATCACACTTTCTTCTCAAATGTGCATGGAACATTCTCCAGGACAGATCACATCTTGGGTCACAAATCAAGCCTCAGTAAAATTAAGAGAACTGAAATCATATCAAGCACGTTTTCTGACCACAATGCTATGAAATTAGAAATCAATTACAGGGGAAAAAATGTAAAAATCACGAACACATGGCGGCTAAACAATACATTCCTAAATTACCGAGATATCAGTGAAGAAATCAAAAAGGAAATCAAAAACTACCCAGAGACAAATGACAATGAAAAGATGACAATACAAAACCTATGGGATGCAGCAAAAGCAGTTCTAAGAGGGAAGTTTATAGCTATAGAAGCTTACATCAAAAAACAAGAAAAATCTCAAATAAACAATCTAACCTCACACCTAAAGGAACTAGAGAAAGAAAAACAAACAAAACCCAGTGTTAGCAGAAGGAAAGAAATCATAAAGATCATAGCAGAAGTAAATGAAATAAAAACAAAGAAAACAATAGCAAAGATCAATAAAACTAAAAAATTTTTCTTTGAGAAGATAAACAAAATTGACAAACCATTAGCCAGACTCATCAAGAAAAAGAGGAAGAGGACTCAAATCAATAAAATTAGAAATGAAAAAGGAGAAGTTACAGCAGACAGTGCAGAAATACAAAGCATCCTAAGAGACTACTACAAGCAACTCTGTGCCAATAAAATGGACAACCTGGAAGAAATGGACAAATACTTGGAAAGGTGTAACCTTCCAAGACTGAACCAGGAAAAAACAGAAAATATGAACAGAATAATCACAAGCAATGAAATTGACACTGGGATTAAAAATCTTCCAACAAACCGAGCTCTAGGACCAGATGGCTTCACAGGTGAATTCTATCAAACATTTAGAGAAGAGCTAACAACTATCCTTCTCAAACTCTTCCAAAAGATAGCAGAGGAAGGAACACTCCCAAACCCATTCTATGATGCCACCATCACCGTGATTCCAAAACCAGACAAAGATACTACAAAAAAAAAGAAAATTAAAGACCAATATCACTGATGAATATAGATGCAAAACTCCTCAATACTAGCAAACAGAATCCAACAAAACATTAAAAGGATCACACACCATGATCAAGTGGGATTTTTCCCAGAGATTCAAGAATTCTTTAATAAACTCAAATCAATCAATGGGATACACCATATTAACAAATTGAAGAATAAAAACCAGATGATTATCTGAATTGATGCAGAAAAAGCTTTTGACAAAATTCAATACCCATTTATGATAAAAACTCTCCAGAAAATGGGCAAAGAGCGAACCTACCTCAACATAATAAAGGCCATATACGACAAACCCCCAGCAAACATCATTCTCAATGGTGAAAAGCTGAAAGCATTTCCTCTAAGATCAGGAACAAGACAAGGATGTCCACTCTCACCACTATTATTCAACATAGCTTTGGAAGTCTTAGCCATGGCAATCAGAGAAGAAAAAGAAAAAAAAAGGAATACAAATTGGAAAAGAAGAAGTGAAAGTGTCACTGTTTGCAGATGACATGATACTCTACACAGACAATCCTAAAGATGCCACCAGAAAAGTACTAGAGCTAAACAATGAATTTGGTAAAGTTGCAGGATACAAAATCAATGCCCAGAAATCTCTGGCATTCCTATACACTAATGATGAAAAATCTGAAAGAGAAATTAAGGAAACACTCCCATTTACTGCTGCAACAAAAAGAATAAAATACCTAGGAATAAACCTACCTAGGGAGACAAAAGACCTGTATGCAGAAAACTATAAGACACTGATGAAAGAAATTAAAGATGACACCAAAAGATGGAGAGATATACCATGTTCTTGGATTGGAAGAATCAATATTGTGAAAATGACTATACTACCCAAAGCAATCTACAGATTCAATGCAATCCCTATCAAACTACCAATGGCATTTTTTACAGAACTGGAACAAAATATCTTAAAATTTGTATGGAGACACAAAAGATCCCAAATAGCCAAAGCAGTCTTGAGGGAAAAAAATGGAGCTGGAGGAATCAGACTCCCTGACTTCAGACTATAGTACAAAGCTCCAGTAATCAAGACAATACGGTATTAGCACAAAAACAGAAATATAGATCAATGGAACAAGATAGAAAGCCCAGAGGTAAACCCACGCACATATGATCAACTAATCTATGACAAAGGAGGCAAGGATGTACAATGGAGAAAAGACAGTCTCTTCAGTAAGTGGTGCTGGGAAAACTGGACAGCTACATGTAAAAGAATGAAATGAGAACACTCCCTAACACCATACACAAAAATAAACTCAAAATGGATTTGAGACCTAAATGTAAGACTGGACACTATAAAACTCTTAGAGGAAAACATAGGAAGAACCCTCTTTGACATAAATCACAGCAAGATATTTTTTGATCTACCTCCTAGAGTAATGGAAATAAAAACAAAAATAAACAAATGGGACCTAGTGAAACTTCAAAGCTTTTGAACAGCAAATGAACCCATAAACAAGATGAAAAGACAACCCTCAGAATGGGAGAAAATATTTGCAAACGAATCAACGGACAAAGGATTAATCTCCAAAATATATAAACAGCTCATGCAGCTCAATATTAGATAAACAAACAACCCAATCCAAAAATGGGCAGAAGATGTAAATAGACATTTCTCCAAAGAAGACATACAGATGGCCAAGAAGCACATGAAAAGCTGCTCAACATCACTAATTATTAGAGAAATGCAAATCAAAACTACAATGAGGTATCACCTCACACCAGTTAGAATGGGCATCATCAGAAAATCTACAAACAAGAAATGCAGGAGAGGGTGTGGGGAAAAGGGAACCCTCTTGCACTGTTGGATTGATACAGCCACTATGGAGAACAGTATGGAGGTTCCTTAAATAACTAAAAATAGAATTACCATATGACCCAGCAATCCCACTACTGGGCATATACCCTGAGAAAACCATAATTCAAAAAGACACATGCACCCTAATGTTCACTGCAGCACTCTTTACAATAGCCAGGTCATGGAAGCAACCTAAATGCCCATCGAAAGACGAATGGATAAAGAAGATGTGGACATATATACAATGGAATATTACTCAGCCATAAAAAGTAACGAAATTGGGTCATTTGTAGAGACATGGATGCATCTAGGGACTGCTATACAGAGTGAAGCAAGTCAGAAGGAGAAAAACAAATATCATATATTAACGCATATTTGTGGAACCTGGAAAATGGTACAGATGAACCAGTTTGCAGGACAGAAATTGAGACACAGAAGTAGAGAAAAAACGTATGGACACCAAGGGTGGAAAGCAGCGGGTGGTGGGGGTGGTGGTGTGATGAATTGGGAGATTGAGATTGACATGTATACACTGATATGCATAAAATGGATGACTAATAAGAACCTGCTGTATAGAAAAATAAGTAAAATAAAAAAATAAATAAAATGGGTGTGTCTTTTCGAAAAGATACATGCACCCCAGGGTTCATAGTAGCACTATTCACAGTAGCCTAGACATGGAAGCAACCTAAATGTCCATCGACAGATGACTGAATAAAGAAGATGTGGTACATATATACAATGGAAGACTACTCAGCCATAAAAAAGAATGAAATAATGTAATTTGCAGCAACGTGGATGGACCTAGAGATTGTCATAAGAAGTGAAGTAAGCCAGATAGAGAAAAACAAATACCATGATATTGCTTATATGTGGAATCTAAAAAGAACTGATATAAATGAACTCATGTACAAAACAGAAATAGACCCACAGGCCTAACAAATTTATGGTTACCAAAGGGGAAGGGGAGGGGATAAATTGGGAGTTTGGGAGTAACAGAAACACACTACTATATATAAAATAGATAACCAACAAGGACCTACTGTATAGCACAGGGAACTATACTGAATATTTTGTAATAACCTATAAGGGAAAGTAATCTGAAAAAAATATATATGTAAAACTGAATCACTTTGCTGTACACCTGAAACTAACACAACAATGTAAATCAACTATATTTTAATAAAAAATAAAACAAAATTAAAAAAATAATAAAATGGACCTCTCTTCACCACTAGACTGTAAATCCCTTAAAACAGGCATCATGTTTCTCAAGTTCACTCTTTCTTCCCTAGTGCTAGCAATGAGCCTGGCCTAGAACACAGTATATGTACAACTAATGTTGATTTAACTTACTGCATGAAGGAAAGATGCCTGGGTTGTCAATGTGGTCTACGCCTCTTCTTTCACCAACACATCACTCTGAATCTCTTCAATAATTACATTTTACTGGGTTTTATAAAGGAAAGGGAAAACTCTTCACTTCCATAAACACTTGAAATATTTTGTTCCTCTAGTACTACTGTTAATAATAATGAAAGCTGTTGAGAGGTGACTATTTTCCATGGTTTGCATGCATTGATTTATTCATACCCATAACAAATCTATAAGGAAGTACTTTTATTGCCCTACTTTACAAGTAAGGACAAGATGGTTAATAAGGTTAAGGAATTTGCCCATATCAGATATTAATAAATGACAAGATAGAATTTAAACTCAAGCCTATTTGATGTCAAAACTCAAAACTCATTCTTTCAACCATTGCTATCTATAGAAAATTAAAAAGTCAGGGTTAAAAGCCATCTAATAATATGTATCATATATACTTAACCTGCCTCCAGATATAAATTATTACTAGAAAAAAGGGCATCTTCCTTCTCACCCTCCTATAAACACATTTACTCATTTATTCATGTATATTTGTCTCATTGAGACATAATTCTCATATGAGAATTATGAACTATTTCTCTTTAATTTATATATGTATTTATTCGCACATATATTTAATTCTCATAGAACCTGGCAGCTCACAGAAGCTGTTCTATAGAATCCACAGAATCCTGGAAACTTTTAATGACTTAATCAATTAATTAATTGAAGAAATTAAGTAAACCTAACTGAATGCTACCCCACTCACAGGCCCTGAGAAAAATATCAAAATGGCATTTTTCTTGGGCACTAGGTTTCCATTGGGCTTACTTATTAAAAACTCTGCACATCAAAATGTTAGTTTTATTAGCACGACTGGATCTTAGGTGCATTTCCTTACAATTTCATCTGCTGAACAACATAAAGTTTTTGACAAGTTAAATTATATTTTCCCACCTAGAATATAGACATTGAAATATTTACCACCCAGTGAAGTCTCAGAAGTTGAATGAGAGGGCTCATGTCCTTGATTTCTTTCTATGGTGTCTCATTCAGAGCACCCCACAGACTGTACACATAGAGGCAGTGCAAGTGTTTGCTGAACAAAATTTCTGTAAGGAGGGATTCACGTCGTATTATAATTCCACGGTAAGCATATTTAAGACTGAAAATATCTGCCCTGTCTAATCAACCAAAGGATTGAGGATGATTTTTTTTTTTTTTTATCCACGCCTATTTCTACTAGGAGGCACCTCTATCATTTGGATTTATGTAAGCAAGCAAGTAAGACAAATGAAGATTTGACAAATTACACATGGTGAAATCACACCAAATAGCCCATCAGAATAATATGGACTGAAATTCCCTTTTGCACAATCGTCTTTATCTTTGGCTAAATTATCAACAATTTCACATACTGGATGACTAGAAGAAACTATTTGAAGACAAACAACTGTCCTTGTGTTCAAATTAACTGATACAGTCATTGTAATAATTGCTTCTATTCTGAAAGTGGTTTTGTAAACATTCTTACCAAAAATAAAAGACATCTAATAACAACACCAAAAATCCCAAATACACTATTTAAAAAATATTCTCAATATCAATGCACGTGTGTGTATGCATTTTTAAATTATTACAGAATGGTACTTATTTCTTACATAAATGGTATTATTGCTTATTTTAAAAACATAGGAGTTAATTGTGAAATGATTATGATAAACACAGTGATCTGTGTTTATCTGACAGTTCAAAGCAATGGCTTAAACTTTTCCTGAGAAGTAATTTTCAAATAATAAAGTTTTTAGAATTTAGTTTATTTCAATCCATGTTTGCCAAGAAAAAAAAAATTCCATTTTTGTTTGGGAGGCATTGCAATAAACTGGAAGACAAAATCTTTCCAAAGGTAGAAACAATTGCATTTCAGAGCTTTTAGAATAGTATAAGCTAAAAAACAAAAAAGGCCTATATATAGGATGGCAGTGAGCTATGAAATGTTAAAAATATTAAAATACATATACCTTGCACTAGAGGTTACTTGTGTTACTGAATTGTTTTGAACTTACTGCTTTTTTACCTAACAGCTTTTTTTTGTTGATTTGTGTTTCAATACTCTCAGACCTCTCTCTATACTTCAGTGATCAGACCATTTACGACTGAAATATTTGTATGCATATGAATCAGAAGACACAGGTACTGAAAAAAATACACTTTTCTAGAAAGAAATAATGTAGTAGTTGCTGAAAAAATGCTGGTAATTAGTGTTTTCCTTTGCTGCTAGATTATATAACCCATATGATAGAAGAAGATAAATATTATGTACTCATTCATTGAACATTTTGAAAGACCTATTCTGGACCAGACTCAGTGCTCAATCTGGGGATTTCATTTTGCTAATGCTTGCTTTAATCAACATCGTAGCAGGGGGAAAAAAGAAAAAGTTAAAGAGCTCTGGAAGTAGAGCTAAAATGAATTATTTGAGGACAAATATATTTTTCACTTCAAAATCTCTATCTTCTTTTGAAATGTCCAAAGCGAATGGTATATTGATTTTTTGCAGCATACTCTGCACTTTCCACTGACTGGTATCAAGGTTGTGAAGGCATCTGTTAAGTGAGTTCAAAATTCTCTCCTATGTGTAAACAAAGTCCACAGTTTTAATCAAATTTTATGTACTCTGGCCTACACGTGTCTTGTGAAAGTCACAGTAGTCTACGTAACAGAATTGAAAGCATACATTACAAAATCCCTCACCTTTCAGACATTTTGAAAGCAGATATTGTCAGAGATAGTGTCTATATGTTCCTTCAAGTCACCTCTGAGGAGGCAACAGGGGCATGGGAATGAGATTTGCATTTTAGAGCTGGAACCAACATTGGGTTACAGACATATGATAAATTATGATACATCTGTATCTGAAGGACAATGAGATCCTGGGCACAGGAATTCATTTCTTCAGGTAAAGGGCTTGGATTGCAGGCATTTACCTCTCAAGGTCCCATCTCAAAAAGCTCCCAGCAAGGAGGTAAACTACTACTCGCATACTGATGAATTCTCCTGGTCCAAAAATGAGCTGGCCCTACCCCAGACAAAACTTGTGAACTACACCCAAGCAGAGTCACATTTGTGTGCTCCTCAAATTCTGGGAGTGCTAATGGGATGTGCGGTATTACCGAATATGCTTTACTAGTAAATTGATACTATGAAGAAAACATTTCAGTGTAATTACTTTTAGTCCATTTATTAAAAAGTAAGATACCTATTTAGTATACATCATAAACTTTCCCTAAAAATTTTACTAACAAAAATGTCTATTGACATGAACAGGAAAATGGCCAAGTATTGTCAACAAGATTATATAGGGAGGATCAGTAAGAAGAATATTAAGTATTCATGTAAGGGAAAGGAATTTTGGAGTTTGTCCAAGAAAGATGGGAATACGGCATAGAATCGGAGAAAAGACAAGCTTTCCGAATTAATTCTTCATGTAAGCCACGGCAAGACATGCATACCCATGCTAGTCTCAAGCTTTCTTATCTGTTAAACTTGGGTGATATTCTAACTGCTCAACAGTTGCCATGAGAAGCAGTTTGTTAATGCGTAATTATTTTTTATGGTAATGTTTCCTACACAAAATTTTAGGGTATTTAAAATATATTTTTATTAATTGCTAAGCTAATCCTATGACCTACTGAGTACATTAGAGAACAGTGTTCCCATAATACCTCCTTTTCCCTTAGAAATAGCTCACTAGCCGTTCAGTACTGAAGGAGCAGCCTAGACACCAAGCGGGCTGCTGTAACATCACTTCAGAGCACAGCTATTAAGCTGTCATGATCATCTCCTAGTTGGGGAAGAAGAGTAAAATGGGAAACAGCACGGCTTCTTCGTCCCGTTATCAAAAGGAACACAACGGCCATATCTTTATAAATCTGCTAAAGGATCTTACTACCTTTTGCTATAAGTAACAGCTTACTGTATACTTTTCCCACTTTTCCACACACAGAAATTAATGTTGAGATACTAGTAACGTAACATAGAGCACATGCACACATGTGCACATCCATACAAACGTGTATGTACCCATCAAAGTGAACTTAAGGTTTTTTTATATCCTGATATTTGTATTATTTCATATTTTGATTTGTAGCTCTCCTTTTCTTCCCCATTGGAACGTAAGGTTTGCAAAGGCATTAAGGAGATCTGAATTTATCTGTTCACTTCTATACAGCCATATGTATATGTATATATAAATATATATCCTCAACATATTTGGCTTCTTTTTATTATCTTCCTCTCTCATTTTCAGGTCCCTGAGAGCACCTTTTTCAATTATCCAAACCCAGAGCTTAGCACTAAGATTATATATATATATATATATATATATATATATATATATATATATATATATCTTACATACAGTATGTGCATAACAAGTATCTCTATGTTTGAATTCTGTATTTTGAATCACTAGATAATAATTGATTATTTGCAGAGAGGTCTGTGTCCTCACACAATGAGGACGCAGTGAGCACCTTTACCTGATGAGACTTTTCACTACCAAACTGGCCGTATGGGTGGTAGTACTGTGTCCATAGAAGTCAAATGTGCTCATGAGCTCTTAGTTCAAGGAAGCCACTGCTCATTTTCTCTCTCTGCCCAGTCGAACACCTTTTGCAAAGTCTGCCCTGAGTTCCCCCTGGCTTTCATTTAGAGTAAAATAATGCACTTTGTTTAAGTTTTTATAGGATGATTTTCAATTTTAAGACAGAGATATAGAGATATATTCATTCTTTGAAGACACAGTTATTGACGAGTTTTCCCAGTAAGATCAAGTAGACTATTAGAATCATACCCATGTGATCCTCCTCCCCTTATCTTCCTCTCTCTTCAAGCCCACTTCTATCTAAAGACCACAGATACAACGACTAAGTAGATGGAGGGAAAGGGCTGATGAACCACAGAGTATAAAGAGCTGGTCCTCCGTATCTCAGGGTTCTACATTTGTGGATTCAACCAACCATTGATGATCCAAGGGTGCAGAACACAAGGATATGGAGGGTCGACTATACTTAGCCTAGATATATAAAGGACTTGAGCATCTGCAGATTTTAATATCTGCAGGGGGTCCTGGAACCAATACTCCATGGCTACCAAGGGACGACTGTAATACACACTCAAAGGAAATAAAGTGTTGATATACTAATGAGAACTCTATGGTGATGACTATTGTCATTGAGATCAGAAAATGCTAAGTCCCATAGTTCCTAATTAGTCATAAAGTTCCTGAAAGAAAGAGCAAGTTAAGATGTAATTTAATACATTATGACCTAAAGGTCTGAGGATCTACTGGGTTGGCTAAAAAGATTATTCAGGTTTTTCCCTAAGATGTTTTGGAAAAACCTGAATGAACTTTTGGCCAACCCAATACTTTCTCAGTGGGAGAGTCTTGCTAAGGTACTTGATCAGATTTGTCTGTATAGATTTTTTCTGATCCTATATAAGAATTTCTCCAATTGATAAACATAGGAGAATGAATGGTAAATGAGGACGGGAACCCGCTGTTCCACCAGAACAGAGGCATGGTATCGTATCCCTGACTAAAAAGTCAGGTAACTTTTATAAACTAAAAAAATCTCATTAATGCCTTTTAAGAGTAAAGAGGTTATGAGCTGCGTCTCCCACTTCTTTTTAATTTTTAACTCTGCCTAATATAGCTCTTAGATTAATAAATGATTGAGTCACTCTGGTTGTAATGAATTTTTTTCCTGGTCTTTATTCAAGCTGGCTGACTCTGTTTACAGTATAGTGACTGGTGTTAACGTCCTGGGGAAAATTCTAAATTCTTCAGTATATTTATCTACACACTGGGCACCTTCGTCATTGGTTGATGCATGCTACTGCCTACGACATTATTATTTGGCATGAGTCTAAAACTCATTCCTTCTACAATATAATACAGTATTTAGAGAAAAATGTTAGGACTTAATACACATGTGCTTTAAAAGAATAGGATAACTTGCTATTTTCTTCTTACAAAAAGCCACCATTCTTCTATGTTCTGGTTCACATACAAAGAGCTTATTCTCTTTAAATAAGTGGAGTGACTCACATTTATATTCCACACTCAACAGCACTTATTAGAAACAATATGCCTGGCCTTATGCTAGTCACTAGGGATAAAAGATGACAATTTCTTAGCTTTCAAAGAGCTCGCGTGTCATAAAAATTTCACTAAATTCTTAAAATGGGTTCCAGTGTCTAATCTGAGAATAGGAATTCAGAAAGAACAAAACTAGGAGAGAAGTTCTGACCCCATTCACATTTAAAAGGCAGGGACCATGTTAGCCAATTCATGAAAAAAATTACCTTACACATTTTTGTTTTTTTCTGAGAACATGATTTTAATGACAATGGTGATTTTTTTTTATACAGCAGGTTCTTATTAGTCATCAATTTTATACACATCAGTGTATACATGTCAATCCCAATCGCCCAATTCAGCACAACACCACCCCCACCCCACCACGTCTTTCCCCCTTTGGTGTCCATATGTTTGCTCTCTACATCTGTGTCTCAACTTCTGCCCTACAAAAAGGTTCATCTGTACCACTTTTCTAGGCTCCACATACCTGCGTTAATATACGATATTTGTTTTTCTCTTTCTGACTTACGTCACTCTGTATGACAGTCTCTAGATCCATCCACGTCTCAACAAATGACCCAATTTCATTCTCTTTTATGGCTGAGTAATATTCAATTGTATATATGTCCACATCTTCTTTATCCATTCACCTGTCGATGGGCATTCAGGGTGCTTCCATGACCTGGCTATTGTAAATAGTGCTGCAATTAACATTGGGGTGCATGTGTCTTTATGAATTATGGTTTTCTCTGGGTATATGCCCAGTAGTGGGATTGCTGGGGCATATGGTAATTCTATTTTTAGTTTTTAAAGGAAACTCCATACTGTTCTCCATAGTGGCTGTATCAATTTACATTCCCACCAACAGTGCAAGAGGGTTCCATTTACTCCACACCCTCTCCAGCATTTGTTGTTTGTGGATATTCTGATGATGCCCATTCAAACTGGTGTGAGGTGATACCTCATTGTAGTTTTGATTTGCATTGCTCTAATAATTAGTGATGTTGAGCAGCTTTTCATGTGCTTCTTGGCCATCTGCATGTCTTCTTTGGAGAAATGTCTATTTAGGTCTTCTGCCCATTTTTGGATTGGGTGGTTGTTGTTTTTTTTTAATATTGAGCTGCATGAGCTGTTTATATGTTTTGGAGATTAATCCTCTGTCCGTTGATTCTCTGGAAATATTTTCTCCATTCTGAGGGTCGTCTTTTCATCTTGTTTATGGTTTCCTTTGCTGTGCAAACTTTTGAAGTTTCATTAGGTCCTATTTGCTTATTTTTGTTTTTATTACCATTACACTAGGAGGTGGACCAAAAAACATCTTGCAGTGATTTACTTCAAAGAGTGTTCTTCCTATGTTTTCCTCTAAGAGTTTTATAGTGTCCAGTCTTACATTTAGGTCTCTAATCCATTTTGAGTTTATTTTTGTGTACGGTGTTAGGGAAAGTTCTAATATCATTCTTTTACATGTAGCTGTCCAGTTTTCCCAACACCACTTATTGAAGAGACTGTCTTTTCTCCATTGTATATCCTTGCCTCCTTAGTCATAGATTAGCTGACCATATGTGCGTGGGTTTATCTCTGGGCTTTCTATCTTGTTCCATTGATCACTGTTTCTGTTTTTGTGCCAGTACCATATTGTCTTGATTACTGTAGCTTTGTAGTATAGTCCGAAGTCAGAGAGTCTGATTCCTCCAGCTCCATTTTTTTCCCTCAAGACTGCTTTGGCTACTCAGGGTCTTTTGTGTCTCCATACGAATTTTAAGATGATTTGTTCTAGTTCCGTAAAAGAATGCCATTGGTAATTTGATAGGGATTGCATTGAATCTGTAGATTGCTTTGGTAGTATAGTCATTTTCACAATATTGATTCTTCCAATCCAAGAACATGGTATATCTCTCCATCTGTTTGTATCATCTTTAATTTCTTTCATCAGTGTCTTACAGTTTTCTGCATATAGGTCTTTTGTCTCTCTAGGTAGGTTTATTCCTAGGTATTTTATTCTTTTTGTTGCAATGGTAAATCGGAGTGTTTCCTTAATTTCTCTTTCAGATTTTTCATCATTACTGTATAGGAATGCTAGAGATTTCTGGGCATTAATCTTGCATCCTGCAACTTTACCAAATTCATTCATTAGCTCTCATAGTTTTCTGGTGGCGTTTTTAGGATTCTCTATGTATAGTATCATGTCCTCTGCAAACAGTGACAGCTATACTTCTTTTTCAAATTGTATTCCTTTTATTTCTTTTTCTTCTCTGATTGATGTGGCTAGGACTTCCAAAACTATCTTGAAAAACAGCGGTGAGAGTGGACATCCTTGTCTTGTACCTGATCTTAGAGAAAATGCTTTCAGCTTTTCACCATTGAGAATGATGTTTGCTGGGGGTTTGTCGTACATGACCTTTATTATGTTGAGATAGGTTCCCTCTATGCTCACTTTCTGGAGAGTTTTTATCATAAATGGGTGTTGAATTTTGTCAAAGCCTTTTCTGCATCTATTGGATGATCATATGGTTTTCATTCTTCAATTTGTTAATATGGTGTATCCCATTGATTGATTTGCATATATTGAAGAATCCTTGCATCCCTGGAATAAATCCCACTTGATCATGGTGTATGATCCTTTTAATGTGTTGTTGGATTCTGTTTGCTAGTATTTTCTTGAGGACTTTTGCATCTATATTCGTCAGTGGTATTGGTCTTTAATTTTCTTTTTTTGTAGTATCTTTGTCTGGTTTTGGAATCACGGTGATGGTGGCATCATAGAATGGGTTTGGGAGTGTTCCTTCCTCTGCTATCTTTTGGAAGAGTTTGAGAAGGATAGTTGTTAGCTCTTCTCTAAATGTTTGATAGAATTCACCTGTGAAGCCATCTGGTCCTAGAGCTCGGTTTGTTGGAAGATTTTTAATCCCAGTGTCAATTTCATTGCTTGTGATTGTTCTGTTCATATTTTCTGTTTTTTCCTGGTTCAGTCTTGGAAGGTTACACCTTTCCAAGTATTTGTCCATTTCTTCCAGGTTGTCCATTTTATTGGCACAGAGTTGCTTGTAGTAGTCTCTTAGGATGCTTTGTATTTCTGCACTGTCTGCTGTAACTTCTCCTTTTTCATTTCTAATTTTATTGATTTGAGTCCTCTTCCTCTTTTTCTTGATGAGTCTGGCTAACGGTTTATCAATGTTGTTTATCTTCTCAAAGAACCATCTTTTAGTTTTATTGGTCTTTGCTATTGTTGTCTTTGTTTCTATTTCATTTATTTCTGCTCTGATATTTATGATTTCTTTCCTTCTGCTAATTTTGGGTTTTGTTTGTTCTTCTTTCTCTAGTTTCTTTAGTTGTAAGGTTAGATTGTTTATTTGAGATTTTTCTTGTTTCTTGAGGTAGGCTTGTAGAACCATAAACTTCCCTCTTAGAACTGCTTTTGCTGCATCCCATAGGTTCTGGAACATCGTGTTTTCATTGTCATTTGTCTCTAGGTATTTTTTGATTTCCTCTTTGATTTCTTCAGTAATCTCTTGGTTATACAGTAATGTACTGTTTAGCCTCCATGTGTTTGTGTTTCTTACATGTTTTCCCCTGTAATTGATTTCTAATTTCATAGCATTGTGGTCAGAAAAGATGCTTGATATGATTTCAATTTTCTTAAATTTACTGAGGCTTCACATGTGACCCAAGATGTGATCTATCCTGGAGAATATTCCATGCACATTTGAGAAGAAAGTATAATCCGCTGTTTTTGGATAGAATGTCCTATAAATATCAATTAAGTCTATCTAGTCTATTGTTTCATTTAAAGCTTGTGTTTCCTTATTTATTTTTGTTTTGGATGATCTGTCCACTGGTGTAAGTGAGGTGTTAAACTTCCCCACTATTATTGTGATACTGTTGATTTCCTGTTTTATAGCTGTTAGCAATTGCCTTATGTATTGAGGTGTTCCTATGTTGGGTGCATAAATATTTGCAACTGTTATATCTTCTTCTTTGATTGATCCCTTGATCATTATGTAGTGCCCTTCCTTGTCTCTTGTAACATTCTTTATTTTAAAGTCTATTTTATCTGATATGAGTATTGCTACTCCAGCTTTCTTTTGACTTCCATTTGCATGGAATATCTTTTTCCATCCCCTCACTTTCAGTCTGAATGTGTCCCTAGGTCTGAAGTGGGTCTCTTGTAGACAGCATATGTATGGGTCTTGTTTTTGTATCCATTCAGCAAGCCTGTTTCTTTTGGTTGGAGCATTTAATCCATTCATGTTTAAGGTAATTATCAATATGTATTTTCCTATGATCATTTTCTTAATTGTTTTGGGTTTGTTTTTGTAGGTCCTTTTCTTCTCTTGTATTTCCCAGTTAGAGAAGTTCCTTTAGCATTTGTTGTAGAGCTGGTTTGGTGGTGCTGAATTCTCATAGCTTTTCTTGTCTGTAAAGCTTTTGATTTCTCCATCGAATCTGAATCAGATCCTTTCTGGGTAGAGTAATCTTGGTTGTACGTTCTTCCCTTTCATCACTTTATGTCATGCCACTCCCTTCTGGCTTGTAGAGTTTCTGCTGAGAAATCCTCTGTTAACCTTATGAGAGTTCCCTTGTATGTTATTTGTCATTTTTCCCTAGCTGCTTTGTCTTTAATTTTTGCCAGTTTGATAACTATGTGTCCTGGCGTGTTTCTCCTTGGGTTTATCCTGTATGGGACTCACTGCACTTCCTGGACTTGCGTGGCTATTTCCTTTCCCGTGTTAGGGAAGTTGTCGACTCTAATCTCTTCATATATTTTTTCAGGTCCTTTCTCTGTCTCTTCTCCTTCTGGGACCCCTATAATGTGAATGTTGTTCCATTTAATGTTGTCCCAGAGGTCTCTCAGGCTGTCTTCATTTCTTTCCATTCTTTTTTTCTTTATTCTGTTCCACAGCAGTGAATTCCACCATTCTGTCTTCCAGGTCACTTATCCATTCTTCTGCCTCAGTTATTCTGCTATTGATTCCTTCTAGTGTATTTTTCATTTCAGTTATTGTATTGTTCACCTCTGTTTGTTTGTTCTTCAATTCTTCTAGATCTTTGTTAAACATTTCTTGCATCTTCTCGATCTTTGCCTCCATTCTTTTTCCTAGGTCCTGGATCATCTTCACTATCATTATTCTGAATTCTTTTTCTGGAAGGTCGCCTATCTCCACTTCATTTAGTTGTTTTTCTGGGGCTTTATCTTGTTCCTTCATGTGGAACACAGCCTTCTGCCTTTTCATCTTGACTATCTTTCTGTGAATGTGGTTTTTGTTCCACAGGCTGCAGGTCTGTAGTTATTCTTGCTTCTGCTGTCTGCCCTCTGGTGGATGAGGCTACCTAAGAGGCTTGTGTAAGTTTCCTGGTGGGAGGGACTGGTGGTGGGTAGAGTTGACTGTTGCTCTGGTGGGCAGAGCTCAGTAAAACTTTAATCCACTTGACTGTTGATGGGTGTGGCTAGGTACCCTCCCTGTTGGTTGTTTGGCCTCAGGCGACCCAACACTGGAGCCTACCTGTGCTCTTTGGTGAGGCTAATGACAGCCTCTGGGAGGGCTCATGCCAAGGAGTACTTCCCAGAACTTCTGCTGCCAGTGTCCTTGTCCCTACAGTGAGCCACAGCCACCTCTCGCCTCTGCAGGAGACCCTCCAACACTAGCAGGTTGGTCTGGTTCAGTCTCCTATGGGGTCACTGCTCCTTCCCCTGGGTCCTGATGCGCAAGCTACTTTGTGTGTGCCCTCCAAGAGTGGAGTCTCTGTTCCCCTGTGTCCTGTCGAAGTCCTAAAATCAAATCCCACTAGCCTTCAAAGTCTGATTCTCTAGGAATTCCTCCTCCTGTTGCCGGACCCCCAGGTTGGGAAGCCTGATGTGGGGCTCTGAACCTTCACTCCAGTGGGTGGACTTCTGTAGTATATGTGTTCTCCAGTCTGTGAGTCACCCACCTGGCAGTTATGGGATTTGATTTTACTGTGATTGCCCCCCTCCTACCATCTCATTGTGGCTTCTCCTTTGTCTTTGGATGTGGGGTATCTTTTTTGGTGAGTTCCAGTGTCTTCCTGTTGATGACTGTCCAGCAGCTAGTTGTGATTCTGCCGTTCGCACAAGAAGGAGTAACAGCACGTCCTTCTACTCCACCATCTTGGTTCCTCTCTCTATCTTACACTTTTTCAGGTCTTTTTAAGATATTGCAACTTTCCCCCCTTTTTGTTAACTTCTTTTTTTTTTTTTAATGTAGGGAGTAGCAAGGAAAACTACTTGAGAAATGGCAGGACTAGAAGAAGTTGGAAAGCTTTTCACTTTTTCATAGGGGGCTTTGGGAATTCAGCAAGAGGGTTGGTGTGGTCAAGAAAAGGTTAAATACTGAGGGTTCTATAACAATGGTAGAAAGAGTACAGCAGAGCTGACTTGGGGAAAAATGTGGTCTCTGACTGGGACACCTTGTCCCTGAAAAGAACACCTCCCAAGCATGATTGCTAGGAATAAACAAAAATTAATAATTGACTAAATTCATTGTATTCCTCCTAGTATAGTTGAAGCTCTGTGATGCCAAATGTTTACATGTATGTTCTGTCAAGTAATCCTTACAATGGTCATAGAAATAATATTATTACCATTTTTCATAAATGGGGAAATTGTGGTTTATCTAGGAAATTAGTTATTTGGGATTCATCTTCATCTGATTCCAAAATACAATTTTTTTTTTTAACCATTTGGTGATTTGAAAGTCACTCTGTGGTATCCTAAAGAATAAGCTAGGCATTCAACACATATTGTAGATGCCCAGAAAATCCAAGCATTGCCCAATTTACTCGCATATTCTCTGGGATGATGAGGTAGTGACCGTTAGCACCTAGTGAGCTAGCCTGAACTTGGTAACTATCTTCAGAGAAGTGACCGAGTTTTTTTCTCCCTCAAGGCAGAACATCATGTCAATGTTAGGGGTTCAATATTTGCTGATGTCTGCAGTAAATCCAGAGTGACAAAAGCTGTTCTTGTGGAAGGAAATAAACAATGTGAATGGGCCTCGTAAAATATGAAAATGGAACAGTGGGATTTTTTTAAAGGAAAATTTCTTTCAACGTACTACACACATGAGGGCGATTCATACTCATCTGGACCCAGGGATGAATGCAAACTTCCCCTTCTGCTGAAACTAGTCTGGCATCCACCTGCAAAGAGCTTGAGGCCTCCGTGACATTGCCAGGCTGTTATCAGAGGAGCCTCTCAAGCCTGACTGTAGCTGTAGGTCCCACGGTGCCACTAAAGGCAAGACTTAGCAGGGCCTTGGGAGGCTTTCTTCTGTGCTTGTGCAAGCTGCCCCTAGGGTCTATGAGAAAGCAAGCCCAGGGCTCGAAGCCGCAGGTGCTGAAAGGGAGTTTCATCTTTCAGGCCACCATCTTAGCTGAAAAATAACAGCCTCTCCTCTTTTCTATTATTCCTATAGAGCTATTAAGCTCAAGTCAACAAAGGAAGACAAATTTGTATCCTCTCTCATGCTCTGTGAATTTTAAATGAGTGACTGGATGATCTTCTCAATGTCCTTAAATATCAGCCTATTTAAGAGAATCATGAGGACTAAAATCTGGAGCCCGGGGTTTGTAACTTGGCTGGGCCAGGGTGTCCTTACAGGGATCTACTAGTAGGAGTAGAGAGTTATTATATATTTTCAGAATTCTGAGATGAGTGAGTCTATAGACATGCCACCTGAACATGCCTGGACTCATCTGATCTCAGAAGCTAAGCAAGGTTGCACCTGGTTAGTACTTCGGTGGGAAAAAGAATTTCTTCAGAATAACACAATGGTCAGAAAACATGGAGGAAAAATGGAAAAGGGTATTAGATTAAAATACATAAATATATAATCTCTCATAAAAGTAAAATACAAATAATAAATGGGAAAAAATAGGTGCATGGACCAACTATTTATAAGAAAAAAATATATCCAAAGCAAATTAATTGTCAAGAAACAAGTTAAAATAAGATGATCACTTTGCCCATTAAATTAATAAAGATAAAAGCAAATGGTTTTCCTAACATTGGTGATGGTGCTGCCAGAGTTGTAAATCGGTACAAATTTTCTGAGGCAGATGGAACAAAACTTATCAAAAGTTTTAAAGACAGGTGTGACAATTTGATAGAGCAATGGCTATTTCTAAAAATATATAATAAAGAAGCAATTAAAAATGTTTGCACGGGGGCACCTTCAAGATGGCGGAGGAGTAAGACGTGGAGATCACCTTCCTCCCCCCAGATACATCAGAAATACATCTACGTGGGGAACAGCTCCTACAGAACACCTACTGAATGCTGGCAGAAGACCTCAGACTTCCCAAAAGGCAAGAAACTCCCCATATACTTGGGTAGGGCAAAACAAAAAGGAAAAAACAGAAACAAAAGAATAGGGATGGGACCTGCACATCTGGGAGGGAGCTGTAAAGGAGGAAAAGTTTCCACACACTAGAAAGCCCCTTCACTGGTTGAGATGGGGGATGGGCAGGGGGGAAACTTCGGAGTCACGGAGGAGAGCGCAGCAACAAGGGTTCAGAGGGAAAGCGGAGAGATTCCTGCAACGAGGATAAGTGCTGACCAGCACTCAATAGCCTGAGAGGCTTGTCTGATCACCCGCCGGGGCAGGACGGGGCTGGGAGCTGAGGCTTGGGCTTCGGACCTCAGATCCCAGGGAGAGGACTGGGCATCTGCATGAAGAGAGCCTGAGGGGGCTAGTGTGCCACAGATAGCCAGGAGGGAGTCCGGGAAAAAGCCTGGACCTGCTAAAGAGGCAAGAGACCATTGTTTCGGGGTGTGCGAGGAGAGGGGGATTCCTTCCCTGTCTGCCCACAGAAGGCAGAGCACCACCTAAATGAGCTCCAGAGATGAGTGTGAGCCGCGACTATCAGCTCAGACCCCAGAGGTGGGCATGAAATGCTAATGCTGCAGCTGCAGCCACAAAGAATCCTATGGGCGAGCACAGGTCAGTATCCACACCTCCCCTCCTGGGAGCCTGTGCAGCCCACCACTGCCAGGGTCCCGTGATCCAGGGACAACTTCCCCAGGAGAACACACAGTGCACCTCAGGCTGTTGCAATGTCATGCTGGCCTCTGCTGCCACAGGCTCGACGCACATTCCAATTATGACTACTGTACCCCTCCCTTTCCCCAGCCTGAGTGAGTAGAGCCCCCTAATCAGCTGCTGCTTTAGCCTCCTGCTGTCTGGGTGGGAACAGATGCCTGAGGGCGACCTACATGCAGAGGTGGGGCCAAAACCAAAGCTGAACCCCAGGAGCTGTGCGAACAAAGAAGAGAATGGGAAATCTCTCCCAGCAGCCTCAGGAGCAGCGGATTAAATCCCCACAATCAACTTGATGTATGCCGCATCTGTGGAATACCTGAATAAACAACAAATTGTCCCAAAATTGAGGTGGTGGACTTTGGGAGCAACTATAGACTTGGAGTTTGCTGCTGCAAATGATTTGTTTCTGGTTTTTATATTTATCTTAGTTTAGTTTTTAGCTCTTGTTATCACTGGTGGATTTGTTTATTGGTTTGGTTGCTCTCTTGTTTTTGTTTTAACTATTATTATTTTTTATTTAATAAGTAATTTTTTAAATTTTATTAATTATTTATTTTATTTTACATTATTTCTCTTTCTTTTTTTCTCCCTTTTCTTCTGAGCTATGTGACTGACAAGGTCTTGGTGATCCTGCCCGGAGTCAGGCCTGAGCATCTGAGGTGGGAGAGCATAGTTCAGGACACTGGACCAAAAGAGACCTCCCAGCCCCACATAATATCAATCCTCAAAAACTCTCCCAGAGATCTCTGTCTCAATGCTAGGACCCAGATCAACCCAGTGGCCAGGAAGCTCCAGTGCTGGATGCCCCATGTCAAACAACTAGCAAGACATTAACACAGCCCCACCCATTAGCAGAGAGACTGCCTAAAATCATACTAAGTTCACAGACACTCCAAAACACACCACCAGATGCAGTCCTACCTACCAGAAAGACAAGATCCAGCCCAACCCACCAGAACACAGGCACCAGCCCCTCCACCAGGAAGCCTACACAACCCATTGAACCAACCACACCCACCTGGGGAAGACACCAAAAACAACAGGAACTACAAACTTGCAGCCTGTGGAAAGGGGACCCCAAACACAGTAAGTTAAACAAAGTGAGAAGACAGAGAAAGATGCAGCAGATGAAGGAGAAAGGTAAAAACCCACCAAACCAAACAAATGTTGAGGAAATAGGCAGTCAACCTGAAAAAGAATTCAGAATAATGATAGTAAAGATGATCCAAAACTGTGGAAGCAGAATGGAGAAAACACAAGAAATGTTTAACAAGGACCTAGAAGAACTAAAGAGCAAACAAACAATGATGAAAAACACAAAAAATGAAATTAAAAATTCTCTAGAAAGAATCAATAGCAGAATAACTGAGGCAGAAGGACGGATAAGTGACCTGGAAGATAAAATAGTGGAAATGACTACTGCAGAGCAGAATAAAGAAAAAAGTATGAAAAGAATTGAGGACAGTCTCAGAGATCTCTAGGGCAACATTAAACGCACCAATATTTGAATTATAGGGGTGCCAGAAGAAGAAGAGAAAATTAAAGAGTCTGAGAAAATATTTGAAGAGATTATAGTTGAAAATTTCTCTACCATGGGAAAGGAAATAGTCAGTCAAGTCCAGAAGTACAGAGAGTCCCATAAGGATAAATCCAAGGAAAACATGCCAAGAAACATATTAATCGAACTATCAAAAATTAAATACAAAGAAAAAATTTTAAGAGCAGTAAGGGAAAAGTAACAACATACAATGGAATCCCCATAAGGTTAACAGCTGATCTCTCAGTAGAAAATCTGAAAGCCAGTAGGGAGTTGCAGGACATATTTAAAGTGATGAAAGGGAAAAGCTACAACCATGATTACTCTACACAGCAATGATCTCATTCAGAGTCGATGGAGAAATTAAAACCTTTATAGACAAGCAAAAGTTAAGAGAATTCAGCACCACTAAACCAACTTTACAACAAATGTTAAAGAAACTTCTCTAGGCAGGAAACACAAGAGAAGGAAAAGACCTACAATATCAAACCCAAAACAATTAAGAAAATAGTAATACTAACATACATATCGATAATTACCTAATATGTAAATGGATTAAATGCTCTAACCAAAAGACACAGACTGGCTGAATGGACACGAAAACAAGAGCCCTATATATCATGTCTACAAGAGGCCCACTTCAGACCTAGGGACACATACAGACTGAAAGTGAGGGGATGGAAAAAGATATTCCATGCAAATGGAAATCAAAAGAAAGCTGGAGTAGCAATTCTCATATCAGACAAAATGGACTTTAGAATAAAGAATATTACAAGAGACAAAGAAGGACACTACATAATGATGAAGGGATCAATCCAAGAAGATATAACAATTGTAAATATTTATGCATCCAACACAGGAGCACATCAATACATAAAGCAAATGTTAACAGCCATAAAAGGAGAAGTCAACAGTAACACAATCATAGTAGGGGGCTTTCACACCCCACTTTCACCAATGGACAGATCATCCGAAATGAAAATAAATAAGGAAAACAAGCTTTAAATGACACGTTAAACAAGATGAACTTAATTGATATTTGAAGGACATTCAATCCAAAAACAACAGAATACACTTTCTTCTCAAGTGCTCATGAACATTCTCCAAGATAGATCATATCTTGGGTACAAATCAAGCCTTGGTAAATTTAAGAAAACTGAAATTGTATCAAGTATCTTTTCCGACCACAACACTATGAGACTAGAGATCAATCACAGAAAAAAAAAACTGTAAAAAATACAAACACATGAGGCTAAACAATACATTACTAAATAACCAAGAGATCACTGAAGATATCAAAGAGGAAATCAAAAAATACCTAGAAACAAATGGCAATGAAAACACAACAACCAAAAACCTATGGGATGCAGCAAAAGCAGTTCTAAGAGGGAAGTTTATAGCAATACAATCCTACTTCAAGAAAAAGAAACATCTCAAATAAACAACCTAACCTTACACCTAAAGCAATTAGAGCAAGAAGAAAAAAAAAAAGAAAACACCAAAGTGAGCAGAGGGAAAGAAAACATAAAGAGCAGATCAGAAATAAATGAAAAAGAAATGAAGGAAATGATAGCAAAGATCAATAAAACTAAAAGCTGGTCTTTGAGAAGATAAACAAAACTGATAAATCATTAGCCAGACTCATTAAGAAAAAAAGGAAGAAGACTCAAATCAACAGGATTAGAAATGAAAAAGGAGAAGTAACAACTGACACTGCAGAAATACAAAGGATCATGAGAGATTACTACAAGCAACTCTATGCCAATAAAATGGACAAGCACGAAGAAATGGACAATTTCTTAGAAAAGCAAAACCTTCCAAGACTGAACCAGGAAGAAACAGAAAATATAAACACAAAAATCACAAGCAGTGAAATTGAAACTGTGATTAAAAATCTTCCAACAAACAAAAGCCCAGGACCAGGTGGCTTCACAGGCAAATTCTATCAAACATTTAGAGAAGTGCTAACATCTATCCTTCTCAAACTCTTCCAAAATATAGTAGAGGGAGGAACACTCCCAAACTTACCCTATGAGGCTATCATCACCCTGATACCAAAACCAAGGATGTCACAAAAAAAGAAAACTAGAGGCCAATATCACTGATGAACATAGATACAAAAATCCTAAACAAAATACTAGCAAACAGAATCCAACAGCACATTAAAAGGATCATACACCATGATCTAGTGGGGTTTATCCTAGGAATGCAAGGATTCTTCAATATACGCAAATCAATCAATGTAATACACCATGTTAACAAACTGAAGGATAAAAAACATAGGATCATCTCAATAGATGCAGAAAAAGCTTTCGAAAAATTCAACACCCGTTTATGATAAAAACTCTCCAGAAAGCAGGCATGGAGGGAACCTACCACAACATAATAAAAGTCATATATGACAAAACCACAGCCAACATCATTCTCAATGGTGTAAAACTGAAACCATTTCTTCTAATATCAGGAACAAGACAAGGTGACCATTCTCGCCACTATTATTCAACATAGATCTGGAAGTTTTAGCCACAGGAAACAGAGACCAAAAAGAAATAAAAGGAATCTAAATCGGAAAAGAAGAAGTAAAACTGTCATTGCTTGCAGATGGCATTCTACTATACATAGTGAATCCTAAAGATGCCACCAGAAAACTACTAGAGCTAAGCAATGCATTTGGTAAAGTAGCAGGATACAAAATTAATGCACAGAAATCTCTTGCACTCCTATACACTAATGATGAAAAATCTGAAAGAGAAATGAAGCAAACACTCCCATTTACCACTGCAGCTAAAATAATAAAATATCTAGGTATAAACGTACCTAAGGAGACAAAAGACCTGTACGCAGAAAACTACAGGACACTGATGAAAGAAATTAAAGACAATACAAACAGATGGAGAGATATACCATGTTCTTGGATTGGAAGAACCAACGCTGTGAAAATGACTCTACTACCCAAAGCAATCCACAGATACAATGCAATCCCTATCAAACTACCAATGGCATTTTCACAGAATTAAAACAAAAAAATTCACAATTTGTATGGAAACACAAAAGACCCCGAATAGCCAAAGCAATCTTGAGAAAGAAAATTGAAGCTGGAGGAATCAGGCTCTCAGACTTCAGACTATACGACAAAGCTACAGTAATCAAGGCAGTATGGTACTGGCACCAAAACAGAAATATAGATGAATGGAACAAGATAGAAAGCCCAGAGGTAAACCCACGCACATATGGTCACCTTATCTTTGATAAAGGAGGCAAGAATATACAATGGAGAAAAGACAGCCTCTTCAATAAGTGGTGCTGGGAAAACTGGACAGCTACGTGTAAAAGAATGAAATTAGAACACTCCTGAACACCATACACAAAAATAAACTCCAAGTGAATTAAAGACCTAAATGTAAGGCCAGCACTATAAAACTCTTAGAGGAAAACATAGGCAGAACACTCTATGACATAAATCACAGCAAGATCCTTTTTGATCCACCTCCTAGAGAAATGGAAATAAAAACAAAAATAAACAAATGGGACCTAATGAAACTTAAAAGCTTTTGTGCAGCAAAGGAAACCATAACCAAGATGAAATGACAATCCTCAGAATGGGAGAAAATATTTGCAAATGAAGCCACTGACAAAGGATTAATCTCAAAAATATACAAGCAGCTCATGCAGCTTAATATCAAAAAACAAACAACCCAATCCAAAAATGGGCAGAAGACCTAAATAGACATTTCTGCAAAGAAGTTATACAGATTGCCAACAAACACATGAAGGAATGCTCAACATCATTAACCATTAGAGAAATGCAAATCAAAACTACAATGAGGTATCATCTCACATCGGTCAGAATAGCCATCATCAAAATATCTACAAACAATAAATGCTGGAGAAGGTGTGGAGAAAAGGGAACCCTCTTGCACTGTTGGTGAGAATGTAAATTGATACAGCCACTATGGAGAACAGTATGGAGGTTCCTTAAAAAACTAAAACTAGAATTACTATATGACCCAGCAATCTCACTACTGGGCATATACCCTGAGAAAACCAAAATTCAAAAAAAGTCATGTACTACGATGTTCATTGCAGCACTATTTACAATCCACAGGACATGGAAGCAACCTAAGTGTCCATAGACAGATGAATGGATAAAGAAGATGTGGCACATATATACAATGGAATATTACTCAGCCATAAAAAGAAACGAAATTGAGTTACTTGTAGTGAGGTGGATGGACTTAGTGTCTGCCATACAGAGTGACGTAAGACAGAAGGAGAAAAACAAATACCGTATGCTAACACATATATATGGAATCTAAAAAAAAAAAAAAAAAAAAGGTTCTGAAGAACCTAGGGGCAGGACAGGAATAAAGACGCAGATGTAGAGAATGGACTTGAGGACATGGCGAGGGGGAAGGGTAACCTGGGACGAAGTGAGAGAGTAGGATTGACATATACACACTACCAAATATAAAATAGATAGCTAGTGGGAAGCGGCTGCATAGCACCGGGAGATCAGCTCGGTGCTTTGTGACCACCTAGAGAGGTGGAATAGTGAGGGTAGGAGGGAGATGCAAGAGGGAGAGGATATGGGGATATATGCATACATATAGCTGATTCATTTTGTTATACAGCGGAAACTAACACAACATTGTAAAGCAATTATACTACAATAAATATTAAAAAAAATGTTCGCTAAGAATTAGCTGTGCAAATGTTCATTCAAGTTTTGTTTAGAAATGTGGCGGGGTGGGAGTCAACCTAAATGTCAAACAATAGGGGTCTGATTACATTTTCTAGAAATCCTTACAACAGGATTCTTGACAGCTACTAAAAATAGTGCTATGGAAGTATAGCTAGACCCATGCAATTAAGTTATGCTGATAACATATTAAATTGAAAAATTCCTTTGCAAAATAATGTATATGGTAATTTACCAGAGTTTATGAATATATACAAAACACGAAACAATGCACACCATAAGTTTCACACTAGTTATCTCTGTGTAGTAGAATCAGACTTAATCTTTGGGGGCTCCTCTTTCTGCTCATATGCATTTTCTAATGTTTCTGTAATAAGTATCTATTACTTATGTAAAAAAAACTAAGAAGTTAAAAGTAAGATTTTCTAGAAATTAGTCTGGAAAGAGAATCCACAAAAGGAAATCCTTCCTCTGCTAAAATACCTGACCCTATAGAAGCACAAAGTTTTATCTGCATCTGGAGAAGAAAAAACCCTAAGGCCACAGTCTTATCTTCATTTAGCTGTTTTAATTAGAATGAAGAAAGTCCCCACTTTGAAGCATAATGAGGTTGCGGGTTTGACATCTTGTAAGGAGCATGCACTTTGTAGCCATAATGACCTGAGACCAGTCTCTGATGTGTAAAATTTTTGTAAAACTAACAGCTATTCTCTGAGTATTATTTTCTACAAGTGTAATATGAAGATGATAACACTTATGGCACAATGCGGTAAGAATGAATGATAACGCATTAGTAAGCATCTGGCATATGGTAGGTGCTCACATAGTTTTTGGCTTCCTTACTTTTCTCCTTGAGGTCTTGGTACTGGGTATCAAGGGCAGAGCAGAACATGGCTTCCTGGGCAAGAGGAGACGGGGCTTCCTCAAGGATGTAAGGAGCATCCTTGGAGGAGTCAGGAGGAGCGCTTGTGAGGCCCTGGACGAAGAGCTGGTCTCTTCTTCCTCACACTCAACCTGTATTAGCTCTGCCAGATTTCTCTAATGTTACTTTTAGACTTCCTTCTCTTCTTCTGCAGAAATGTCCTTGAACGTTGGGACACAGAAATTGCCCTGGGGCTGCCACGCAGTGACAGGAGACACCGGTGAGGATGCTGATAGTGATCGGAACTTGAGATCAAGAGCCTAGACACACAGTCCTTGAAATGAATATAGATCTTCAGCGTTCAAGGAAGCCCCGTAAAGTACTGTCGGAGATATACTCCCGTCTTCTTTTTCTCTCTCACACTCTAATTTCCCCAGAGCACATTAGTTTGTTTTCCTCTATTTCTCTCTTTTCTTTTCCCTCTATCCTCTTTCCCCCTTCCTACTCCTCCAGTTCTGCTTCTGCTTCTTCTATTTTTTCCTCTTTCCATACCTCTCCTTTTGTTATTCATCCTCTTTCCTCTTCCTCCTCTTCTCCTTCTCTTCCCTTTTCTCTTTCCTCCTTCTCCTTTGTATTCTTCCTCCAAATGGGAGGAATTTAATTTGGATAAAGGACATATTACCAGATCATTCTCTACTTCGAGGCCGCCTCCCAAACTATGCCAGGCAACGTTCCCTACTACAACCACTTGTCTCACACTTCTTATTTCCCAAAGGCTTCCCTAATTAAAGAAAATGGAAAGTTAGAGTTACACTTCACATATTACCATTAGCAAGTCACCAATCTAGGGGACAGGAACAGGTCAGAAATATCCCCAACTAGAAATCAAACAAATTGCCCACCATGTTCTGACTGCACCTAAGTGTTTTGTGTGATACCCTCTCTACAAGTTAGAATCCTTGTTGTCTAGTTGAGACAGAACTCGTGAAGTTGCAAAATAAAGTTAAAGCTTTATTGTTTTGGGGGGGGGGATTTGGTTAAGGAAAATCAACTAAGTTTACTACTTTCTAAATGGGGGATATAGTGACACAGAAGAGGAAAAGCAAATCTTGTTTAATGGTTCTGGGCAGAAAAGGGGGATAAAAATACAAATTAGAATACCAAAGTAGAAGATCTGTAGAGAAGGTGAGAAAGAATGAATCTTGGTAACTGGAGGAAATTAGAAACAATAGAGAAAGAGGAGAAACTCTGTCTTGTGTGATTATACTGCACTGGGGACTTTCTACGAGTGGGATCCAGTGATGTATTCCTCAGTCGGGCTGGATGGCTTTCCAAGGCAATTTCTACACCGAACTGAGTCGGGACCTACATCCCTTGGGAGCCAGAGGAGGTTTTCTGAATGGGAAGGTACAAACCGGATCTGTCTATGTAAACTGATTTACATAATCTGATGTTCAGATTGAGTGACCAGTAGCATCTTACTCATATTCACCCACATCTCTAGTAGCCCTATAAGCAGCTTAGAGACATTCTGGTTTTTTCACTCTATTTGATGACTCCCTTGGTCCATCTTTGTTTTGAGTATTTAAGAAGGCAAAACCAAAACAACACAAAACAACACTGTTCTAGTGTGAAGTCTGGGTCACTTTGTATAACTGTATCTACCAAACCAATCCTGAGAGCCTGATTAAGGCAACAATGTCCTAGGGTCAGGATTCCACAAGCCACTATCGACTAATTAAATACACACCATAACAGCTAAGGTTCCCCTTTGTCACTCCAGAAACAGTCACACAGGACACATTTTCCCCTAAATAATATAAACTCAATAAAACAAACAGAAATGCATATAAATGAGCACATATATTATAATGCTTCTAAAAATAGGATACCAATTTAAAGTAAAAATAAAATAAATTTGCTAGACTTCTTCATGTGTTATGCCTCTAATGGACTGTCACCATCTCTTCTAAAAATAAATTGCTTTTTGCCTTACCCCCAGGAGCTGTTCATTCTTGTATATGGGCTGTGCTTATATTTGCCACCTGCCACTGCTGACGACCATTACTAAATCAACTGCTCCTACTAGGTTAGCACCTTATCAGAGGATAAAGCACAGGGTTTCCTTCATCATCATATCAATCTCTAGAGTCTCTCGGCTTTTATCAGTAAACCAAAGTTTAGTCTGCCTGCACTGCACCCTGTCCCCAGACCCCCTCAGTGAGGTCGCCCAAGGTCACCTGAGGCAGGCTAACATGCCCAGACAAGCATCGTGGATCCCTGACTCATATCTTATTATGTGATAGCGATGGATGAAGTGAATTTATAGACAGGAACGCTAGACTTCTTTTCTCTGACCCTATGATTTAAATGCCTCTCCTATGTATTTACAAACAATTAGCAAGAAAGCAGGATTCGCAGAATCATTTTGTTTCTTTATCCATACGCTATTTCAGTGCTCTAATATCTTGACGATCAAGGAGGTTTTAGTAAAATAAGAGAAAATATTAGATCAAAGTTGCACTAGAGGTACAAAGTGCTGCAGAAATTTAGAAGAAAAAAAATGAATGTGACATTTGAACTGAGAAACAATATAGGAACTGCTATTTTCAAGGGCAGACTTTCATTACAGGCACCTGACTCTTTTGTTCTTGTAGGACAAATATAGACCCAAAGCACAGGACACAAATCTTAATAAACAAGTTGGTAGAGCAGTATTTTCCAGAGTGTATTCCACAGTGATCCTGCAAGGCGCTCCATCAGCAAGGACCCCCGGCCCACTGCATGTGGGATGTGCCTGCTAAGCCACCTGCTAACTGTGAGTCACAATGCCCAGCGGCACATGAAAGACTCTGAAGTCTTGCCATTGAAACAAAGGAAGCTCACACGCACACGCACACACTCCACAAACCGAGGAACCATTCACTTAGTTTAATTTTGCAGTATTTTTCCTTTTTGGAGTAAATACATACGAGTAGTGCTTCTCACGAATACTATTTACTTGTTCATTTGTTTAATTTCTTGCCATTTTCACAGATTCATATGGTGGTGATTCTCTGTGCATGTTGAGGAGCAGATTATGTGTTAAAATCTTGGAAGTGCAAGTTGGATGGGGATAGACAGGGTATGTGCTGTTGGAATACTTCCCCACATTATTTTTAAGCCTCCTACACCCATCTATTGCAAGTAAGTTCTGCAGTGACAGAAGAGCACTATGTCAAAGGAAGTTCTTCAATAAATATTTGATGGGCGTGATCCTTCACAGGTAGTATTTGTTTCATTATCTTTATTTTAATTATCTTCCATTACTTTTCTATGAAGATATAGAGGAGGCATTTTGAAATCTATCATCTTCACTACCTGCCGTCTTCCTGGTAAATGTCAGTGATCCTGGGCTTTGTCTTTGGCCCCTTCTCTTTGCATCTTTACCCAGAAGCTTCATCTTCTCCCAAAGCCTCTTCCAGCAGCTTTGTTCCCTCTACATTCTCTCATAAGCCCTACACACCAGTGTAGGAACAGGGCAGCTGTTAGCTGCCTGGAACCCAGGAACAGGGCTGCTCATAGCAACATAAATGCATGCATCTCGGTGCCAACAATCATGGCTACATCATCGGTTTCCCTGGCCCTCATTCATCACCGGTCAAAACGGTTTTGATCTTTTGAGGTCAACAGAGCTGAAGTACAGAGTGGTTAAGAATGTAGAGTCTAAACCAGACTGGGTTCAAATCTAAGCTCCATCACTTAAAATTGAGTAACCTTATACAAGATTTTTACCTGTTTTTCAGTTTCCCTATAATGTAAAATGAAAATATGAAAAATGTGACCTCATAGGAGTGTTGTAAAGATTAAGGTTAGAATACTGTTTGATACTTGATTAGAATTCAATAAAATTTAACACACATGAAATAAAACAAAATGAATAGACTTCCAAAAGCCTTCTCTGATAAACTTATTGGAGTTAATTATTTCTTCTTTGGCATTCCCTTAGTGAATTAATCCAACCTGTTATTCACTGACAATGTTGTGTTTTCTACTATCTACAGTTTTTTTTTACTGCCATAAACTCTAAGATACGAGCTCATGAAGGTAAGGGCTGTCATATTCATCTTTTTGGAAGTAACCGGATGTAACTGGTTTTCAATTCACGTGCGTTGATTTGAAAAATGGGGATGAGGTGCAAATGAAAAATAAGTGAAGCACAATTAAATATGAAGAAGAACAAAGCAGACTTGGAAGAGAACATTTACATCTGGATCCAACGTAAGTGTTATCTAGTTGGCTAACTTTTTTTTTAAACGAATGTACAACATGTTTAATATTGTGATGTGGACTTGACCCTATCATCTAGGAAGGTCTCAGCACAGGTAGCTTAATGAAGTGTTAGGTGAGAAGCTGTCCCATCCCCTATTAAGCAGTGTATTGTCTAAATGAGTTTAATTACCATGCAAATTACTATGAGCTCATATGCCCAAGGCCTAAAACATATCAGATGGCAGGTCTAAGAGAAATTCAGTAAGCCGTGTTTCTCTTTGCAGGAATGTTTCTTTGTAATAAGGAAAAAAAAAATATGGTGAGTGTAACAAGAATGAAGTGTTATAATTCCTAGTGAACTTTGGCTAAACTAGTGAAATCACAGGAGCTGCTAAAAACTGTAGTAGACTTACAATATAGTTAATTTTTAGCAAATCATTTTCAAAAATTATTTATGAACTTGTTTGTTCTCCTTCCTCTAAAAACTGACTGCAAATGACTAAATACCTAAGTCCTGTTTTCCTGTGCCCATGAATGCTTGGAAAAGGGCTGTATCACTCACGACACCAGGGAACACTTTGGGGTGTGGGCATGGAATGGATCTGGAAATAAAAGATCTACGTTCTAAGGTCAACTTATTAAATATGTGATCCTGGACAAGTCACGTAATATCTCGGAGTTTCAATTTTTCTCTTCTGTAATAAAAGATAATAATGCCAGTCATGAGGTTACAATGTGGAGAAAATGATTTTAAGTGTTTTCAAAATTCATACAAACATAGATATCATCACATAAATGCCTTTTTTTTAAAAAAAGAAACAGCTACCTTCCTGTTCTTGCTTTCATCTTTACATGGAGTTGGAGTCTCTCAAAACATTAACTTCTTAATCTAAAGCACTATCCAACTAATGACCCACTCCCTTCCTGGAACATCGCAGTCCTTACAACGTAGCCTGACACAGAGCAAGATATCCTGAAGGTGCTAAATAAATATGGATGGGATGAGACTGAAATTTCAATACTCTACTTGTTTGAACATCTTTCCAAATACTGACCAAATTACAATGTAATGGGATAGGACCATCTGTTACCTAGTAAATAAAATGACCTGATAGATTTAACTTTTACAAGGTATCTAATCTACTCAGAGTTATGAATAAACTGGGAAGCAAGCACATGAATTCAGATTAGATTTCTAAGATTTTTTCAGCAAAACTGTCACCAAAATGTGCCTAGGATAAGTCATATCTTGTGAACAACACCCCAGAGAGGCCTGCTCCTATAGCAGCTTTCAAACTTTCTTGACTGGAGCCCTCAGCAAGAAAGATATTACATCATGGCTCACAGATAAAACAAACTATTTTATTTTACTATGTGCAGTGCACTCTGATATATTTTATCCTATCCTACCTGTTATGTGCTATTTTATTTAACAAAAATAACGTTCCTCACAACCTGTTGCTGGGTTGTGACCCGTTATTTGGAAAACACTGTGCTAAATACCCAGTGCTGTCTAAGTGTGTAACCGTTTCATAGTCCATATGCTTATTTGGAGAGGTGAGGAAATCAGACCTAGGTGCCTGAGAAGTGCATCCTTCAAGGAATGAATGGGTGGTGTCAGCAGTAAAACAGATTACAAAATCAGGACGAACTGTGCGCTTCACTAAAGAGAATTTTTGTTATGTTTTCTTTTAATGGTTGTATGCAGGGCCAAAAAGACTGATAATGTGCTTGATTTTCTCCTTTACTTCTACAGTGACTGATAAACAGGTTTACATGGGTAAAGGAATGTTAATATGATGTTTCAGTAACAGGTCCAATAATAGGACTCAGTGAACTATATCACTCTTTTCTGTTTAGTTGGGACTAATGGGTGAAACTTAAAGGGAGTTAAATATCTCTTTAATTTAAAGGAGAATTCTTTTTTTTTTTTTTTTTAATTTGAAGGCATCCAACTGAGGAATGTGCTCTCTTATGGACTATTGGAACTTGTGTGTTTCTCATCAGGCTGTATGAAGCCTGAAAAAAGATTTGCCAAAGCTCTTACGGAGAAGGTTCCAACACTGGGTAAAAAGAGTAGATGAAACATGTAAACTGTGCTGATGCCAGTTCTGTAGCTATTAGTCACCTGTGGCTATCGAGCATTTGAATTGCGGTGAGTGTGACTGAGGAAGTGAATTTTTAGGTTTTGATTTTAATTAATACAAATATAAATGTAAATAGCCACGGATGATTTGTGGTGGACATACTGGACTGTGCAGACATAGAGAAACCAATGCTCTGATTATCTGATAAATACGACAGTTGCTAATACATTATATCATCATAATTCATGAAGCATTCTAAATACTAAAAAGTGACCTAGAACCCATGAAAAGTGGCAAATACTTGGTATACCCAGAATCGGTATATTAAAAACAGAACAGTTCTAAGACTATGGACAAATTTATGCCAGCTTTGAGTTTTGGTTTTTACACCTTTCTGATGCCAAATAGGTTTTTTCCAATTTTCCAACTGACACCTCTGACCTCACTGACTCTTATTAGTGCTTTTCAAGAAGTCATGCTCCAAATTCCAGCTGATGCGTGCAGGTCAAATTTAAGATACTGAAAAGGAAATTCTGCTAGTCCCTTGAAAATGGAGCTGCTTCTAAGACAAGGAATGTTTTTGTAAACGGGATAACTCCTTCTTAATAAAAATTCATTTGCATCTGATTCCCTCTATGTTGTAAGAAGCTCTTGATTATATGACATGTCTATTGACTTACAAGGAGAACTCACTCCATATACAATAAGTAATTTGTGATGTTCCCAAAATAGACGTGAATGGACAAGGATAAATGATCTGCTTTAGAAATTCAATCTAGGTCATTTAAAAGGACAGCTGTGCTGAAGTATAGCCAATCACATTGAACTAAGAAATTGCTCTTTCCTTGATATTCCCAGTGAGCAGCAGGATACCATACAAGAGACCAATCAGCGGATTTTAGCATCTCTTTTTTATATGCAAACAAATCACAGGAAAATTTGCCTTTGCATCCCTGAGCCTCAGGTTAGAGACTCCCCCCATCGGATCCTTTTCAGTAACCTCCCTGGGAAATGAAAAGTTTTGCCTAGTTTGCAGTCAGCCCTGGGCTTTGAGCAAGAATGAGAGAGGTTATTACTTAACAGTTTGTATAGGAGTAGAGTTTGAGGGGATTCCAAGAAGTCTGGAGTTTACAGACGTGGGGGGCACCTAGGGATAAGTCCTGCACAGTCCACTGAGGGCTAGGAAATGAGGTTGACCTCTGAGAACGAAACAAGTTGGATACAGAGATAATGTGTGTGCGCTGGCCACCTCTAGAAAAATACCAGGTCATGATATTTATAAACACGTGAACAAAGAGGTTTGAGAATTCTATATAACTTCCATCAAGGTGAACTAGGGAAAGCAATGCAGCAGTTTGACTGAAATTTAATAAGCTGGATTCCAAGCAATTATTGGGCATCTTGTCCAGAGAAAAGCTGAACAAAGTGAGAAAGATTAGCCTGGGCTGTAGAAGGAGAAACCAAAGGACCAGAAGCTGCTAGAGTATCTAGAACTGCTAAAGAGATAGTTCCTGTGCCAAAAACTGGCTCAATTTCTGTAACAGGTATATACGTTACAGCAGAGTGTTTAAAAACTGGAGTCTGCCACCAGATTAGCTGAGCTTTAATTCATACTATTTTCTTAGCTTTAGGTGACTTATTTGCATCTCTGTGACTCGGTTTTATATTCTGTGAGAAGAATAATAAGATCTATCATTAGGGTTTCTGTAAAAATAAATGAGTTAATATATATCAAGCATTTGGGACAGTGCCTAGTCCACAGTGAGCCCTCAATAAATGTTTATAATCATCACATCAGAGATGGATATATGATTTATGCCAAATATATATATGTGACTTATGCAACTAATTATCCCTGTTTGAAGTCCAGGGGTACTAAGCAACTCACTGTCCCACGTGAATTGGCCTAGAAGGCGGGATGCACTGGCAGGCTGATTTTACTATTCTGATCCTTGTATCACTTTAAATTTATAACTTGACATTTTCGCTTATAGTTCAGTCTTTGCTGAGTTTTAATATTATCAGTCAGCTTTCTAAATCCAATCAACTCCGGCCACTGGTAAGATTGACATTTTAACCACTGAGGTTGAAAGCTAGACCCAGAACCTTGATCAATTCACTCAAGGTATGCTAACTGTAAGGTCTTTTGGTAAACAGCTAAAAAGCCATCTCCTGAAAACCCCCATCTATCTTCTTTCAAACACCAGTAATTGACAGCTGAGATTTTCCCAGATGCCAAGTGGTTTGGGGAAAAAGAGAATAAAAAAAGGAATAGAATATCTTAGAGGTGGTTAGACTTGCAGAAAGTTGCCTATGAACAAGCTGTATCAATCACTAGGGTTTGCCATGTCTTGTCTAACACTTGAGGATCTTGGCAATGCCTGGAGACCAAGACCTGAATGTACACAGAAGAGCACACAAAGAGGTCAGTGATTTTTAGTTCAATCGTAACAAATTCCTGCTTCAGATAAACCCATCAGCATGCTAAGTCAGGCCTCACCTTTCACTGTTAAAGGGGCACCATGCGGGTTAAAGAGCCATTTTGCTTCTTTCAGGAAAAACAAATGACTTCTGATATACCCTGCCACATGTGGTCTAGTCGGAAAAATTCCAGGGTCTCCAATGCCATTTTTAAGATTGTTCTGGACTTCATGCTACCAGGACATGCAACTATCCTCAGCTGCATTTTCCTTTCCTTTCTTTTCTTTCTTTTTTTTTTAAAGATTTCCTGTAGCTGGGTTGATATTGGGCAAGTTCTCACAGGATTCTGGGCCAAGGACTATATTGTAGCCCCTAAGTATCAAGGGTTCTATTTAGTTGCCTCTGCTTATATGGAATTTTCTTTTCTTAATAACTCGAGTCCAGTTATAAAGGAGCAGAACTGAGCCCATGAGGTAAGAGAAGGCTGCCGAAGAGGAGTCTGACAGAGACTCCACAACTAGGGAGATAAGAGCAGCTGCCACTCTGGCAAGGAGGTGAGACTAGCCCACCTCCTGCCCAGCAGTGCCACACCAGTGCTCTGAATATTAAGCCAAGTTTACTGCCTCCCCTGTGACTAGGCCAGTCACATTTGAGAACATCTGCCACAGCCTTAATGACAGAGCCTGTGGGAACCTAATGAGTTCCCTCCACACCTGTGCGGCTTTACCAGGCAGCTGTTTCCCTCTCCTCTATCTCCTTTCTCGGTCCTCCCCCTTCACGTGTGCTCAGTGCCCCATCTTTCCCATAGGATACAGCCCGATTCTCCTACTAGTTCTGTGTTTTTGTTAGGATTGCATTTATCTCCATTTACATGGCACTTCAAGGCAGTGGAGACCAAAAGCATAATGTCTTTCAGGTTGCTCAAGCTTCACCATTTGCTATGCAAGAGGGTGAGGGTTGGAGACTGAGAAAATCAATCAGAAGAATCCACAGACTAAGAGATAAGGGGGCAAGAAAGGCGAAAATGAGAAGAGCTGCTTCCCTGTCCTTGCTGACAGCTCTCAGACGTGAATATGGTAATTAACAAAGCCACGGAGGCTCTTCACAGTTTAACTATGTATGGAATCTCTCTGATCAAATCATTTTCTGACTCAGAAAGCTGCCCAATGGAAGAGGTAAAGATCAAAACAGAAGACCTAGTATTCCTTAATAAAATGACTTTAAAAATTATGGGAATTCTGATTACATTAAAAGTGTAAAATTGTAGTATGGTGCATGATAGGAAGGACCTTAATAACTGTGTGAACTTTGGCGAGTTATCTAACTTCTCTGAATTTCCATTTCTTAATTTGGTAAATGAGGATAATTATATGGATCTGCTGAGGTCATAAGAAATAAATTATACACACTATATAAAGAGTGTCACAGAGTACCTGACATAAACCAAGCACTCAATAAACGTTGGTGTTATCATTATTATCACAGAAAGCCCATTTCTCATGGCTTTACTATAGGCATTGGAAAAACATTTGTTCTCATTACATATTTTTTCAGAATAATTAACCCTCTGGATGACAGAAGGGAAGTGAAATACCCCCTAAATGAGAAAAAGATACTTAAAATAATTATCTCATTTGTTAAGTAATCAAAAACTACTAGTTGAAATTTTAGAGTTATATGGCTAACATAATGGGGGATTTTGTGATTATCCATTTTACTCAGTTCAAAAACCAGAAGTAAGAATTATATGTCCTAGGATAAATAAAAGCCATGTGGTGTGATAAAACTCTGACTAAACCAATAGTCTGTGTTAGAAATTATCCCCCATTTATACACATGTACTGTCCAATATGGTAGCCATTAACCACTTGTGTTTATTGAACATTTGAAGAGTAGCTGCTCACAAGCTGAATGTGCTGTATTAAAATACACACTGGATTTTTGAACACTTAGTATGTAAAAAAGATTTTAAAATATCTTATTAATAATTTTATATTGATCACAGGTTGAAGTGATAGTATTTTGGATACACTGAATTAAATAAAGTATATTACTGAAATTAATTTCATCAATTTCTTTTTACTTGCTTTAACTTGTCAACTAGAAAATTAAAAATTATATGTGGGTCCTACTGTATTTCTTTTGCATAGTGCTGCGCTAGACCAACGGTCCCTAGGAGTTTTTATACATACATACATACACTTATACTATGTTTATAAATGTCACCCAAGGAGCTTGAAAAAAATTCACATTCTTGGGCTCTCAGTGATTCTTATTCCAATGGCCAAGAAATTTGCATTTTCAGTAAGAGTGGATATTTCTGATGCACATAGTCACTGGACCATACTTTGAGAAACACTGCTATAGACTAATGTATCCTAAGTTGAAACACAACGCTAAGAAACATAGGTATGACTGGAGGGATGTTTATAGACAACAAATAGACTACTATGAAGGCAGAAAAGGAAGGGGAGAAGCATGATGGTAGAATATGCCCATGGACCTGCTTTCGGGATCTTTTCACTGTTGAGGGTGAAGATAAGTCTCTCCTTCTCCCCCGTGTTCTAGCCTGGATGGGGGGAGGAGGCAAGAAAAGTCTGCACCAAGAGGAACTCTCACTAATAAACTGTAAAATGTGAAGGTAAGTTTTGCAAGGCTATAGTGAATAAAATGATGTCTTAGCTAACACTGTTACTTCTTTTACCTCTGCAAATTGGCTGGTGGTAGTACGTATAGGTGGTATAGATCAAAGTTTGAAGAAGAGAAACATTCCAGATAGTCTCTGCATCCCACTTCTCCCATGGTATACTCTAGTCACTATTCATATGGTAATTACATGCCAGGTACCAGGTAACAGAATTGTAATCATTAACTATGAGTTACTGCAGAAACACAGAACCCCTCCCCACCATGGCTAGCATATAAGCCTCTTTCTTGGCTGCCACAGGGGGGGAAATCTTCCAAATATAGAAGACAGACTCTAAGTGGGAAACAACTCATTCAACAAACCCAAGTCATCCTCCACTGACGTCACATCCTTCTTTGAGATTCTCCTACTACCAATGCCCTTTTATTTCTTTCCCACTGACATAATTTCTTTGTTTCAACTAGTCTTTCCTCAGTTTGCTCCCCTATTATGCTATTGTGTCTTCTGCTGTCTTTCCCTGCCCAGCTCACAGGAGGTGCAGCACTGATAAAGTTGTGCTGACTGGACCATGGTTGTCCAAGCCCAACAGGGCATCCCTTTTAAGATCGCCTTTCAAAGCCACAAATCAGCTGAATGACAAAGCTGTGGCCTTGGCTGGGGATTTTTGCAATCAGGTTCCATCTTCATTTTGCTGCACAAGCCAGCTGGGCAAACACCTCTCCCACTGAGTGTAGCGTGCCCTCACAGTGAGATATGAAGTACGCTAAATACAGTTCTCGGGGATGAGAAAGGAATTCCTGGTACGGAGAAGGGCCTCGTGGAAACACTTGGTAGCATACTTTCAGACTTAAGTTAATCGTTTAGGTTTTCCTCCAAGTCTAAATGGTTTTACTCTAATAACTGTAAAGAAATCATACAATTATTGAGTTGGATAATATACTGAGGCTGTTGAGTCCAATTTTCCATGAAAAATAGAATCCTAACTGGATGTTACACATCTTGAGTGTAAACAAGAATAATCAGCTAAGTTCCCCACATTGCTCCTAGAATTTTCATGAATTAACCCATTTCACTCCTCATTACAAGCATTACTAGATTCTGCCCTATCTTTACAGGTGATAAAACAGAGACATAGAGAAATTAAGTAACTTGCTCAGGGTTACAGATTGAAGGTATGAGCTGACATTTGGACTCAGGCAATCCACTTCTAACTATAATACTAGGGACAATTCATCTGTATCTTCCAGACCCCAATGCTATAGTTTTAGGCTAGTAAAAGTTAGGTTCAGGACTCTTTTAGAAAGTACTGAGAAAGAGAAGCTTTCTCTCTTTCCCACGATTGGCTACTGAAAGACAGGATATAATTGTGAAACTTGACAACCACCTTGGCACTGCCTTGGTGATCCAGAGATGATCTAAGGAGCCCCTGGATTCAGCTGTGCCTGATGGGAATTTACTCCTGTCTGTGATAGATGAGCCAATGGATTATTTTTAAGCCAGGTTGGGTCGTCTTTTCTGTCATTTGAAACAATAAGTCCTTAATAAGTAAGCGACTAAGCAATTGACTTAAAGGTCTCAGCTTCTAATGCTTAATGCAGTATCTTGCACATATTAGAAATGCAATAAATGTTAGTTTTCATTTTTCCTTATATAATTTTCAAGAACAATGATTATATACTATGTTTCTCTATTTTTCACAGTGCCTAGAAAAGGGCTGAAAACATTAAAAAAAAATTGTTGATCGTCAATATGTTGACAGATAGTTGAGAACTATACCCAGGAGAAATTAGACAGTCGGAATGTACCCAGTCATCTTTTCCACTTCTAGCTCTGTGTGGGAACACGAGAAGGAAAGTGCTTTCAGCATGGTTCACAGGGGAGACTCTCCCTACAGGATTCTACAGATTGAACTTGACGCATAGACATAAACTTGCCAGACTCACCCCAGGGCCACCTGATTAACCAAAGGGCCAGAAAGTATCTCCAGAAGAAAGACTTAACGGAGCTAGGGAAGTGGAAAACAGTTCACTGAAGTCCCTGGCATCTGCCCGAGGGCACAGCTGGAGATATTAATAATCATTTCCCTCATCAGACCACAGAAAATGAGCACAGAGTGAGAGAGGAAAAAAAAACAAGTGTTTTGCTGCCTCCTGTTTGAATTAATCTCTTCTGACAACTGCTGATACGGGTTTGTGATTCGATCTTCCGTATGTCTAGCTCTATTGGTCAATTAAGTGCAGAGGGTGACTGGGAGAAGCAGTGATGCTCAGCCTGATTACGAGAGGAAGCATCACACAGCATTTAGAACATGCAAAGCAGTCCACTGAGCTGGGCTTAAATGGAGCCAAGCAGAGCAAGAGTGGTGGCCGATACTGACAGGAGGGTCAGGGAAGAGTCGTGGAACCTCAGTTCTCAGAGCACCAATCGAGCCAGCTACACATGAGTCAGCTTCCCAGGAGCAATAAACTAGCTGCTGGAGAATTATGTAGGGGATCCAAGGCTGGTGCAAAATTAAGTCCCCTTTCAACCAATTTACATCTTATTCTCCAGATTGTCCAATTAATAAACCACTTCTGATAAAATGTCACAAAACTGAAAACAGGAAATAAAGTGGTATTTAACTTGGAGAGTACAATTTATACATTTGAAGAGACTGTCTAAAACAGAGTTAAGAAATGGGACAGGAGGACAATTAAGTAAGAGGAAAACAACATAGAAGGAATATAGCTCACACATTACTCCGCAGTAATGAAAACACTTGGGAAGTGTGAGTCCTAGTCCTACCTTTGCTAATGGCTTGTCGGTTACTTGGCAGCAAGAAGCTTTGCTTCACTGTCACTTCCTCATTTCCAAGAAGGCTGATGGAGGCAGTGGGGCACTTTGTAGTCTCATAAATACAAAATCAAACTTGACCTAACAGCTCAAGAGAATGTTTGACTGCAGTGATGGCAGCCCCAACTTTGTTATGAATTTAATACTGAAGTACCTCATATGACTATTGAATAGAATAGCTAATAAAAATGACTGTACACCATTTTAGAAAAGAATGTTCTACATCAACACATGATAATCATCATAGCAGGCAGCAGCACATTTCAAAGTAATATTATGTCAAGCAGCAGCTATGATTTCCAGGATGTAGCCACAACTTATAATGCCATAGAATATTAGTACATCTCTTTTCCATTTAGAAAAGATCTGATTTAGCATTAATTCCCAGTAATTTACCTAAATTCTGCAAGAAAGAAAGATGACTGATATTTGAGCAACACATGCTTATGATTTAGAAAGTAACAGCAAATGTTTCAGTTGTTAAAAATACAATGGAAAAACACAGGCTGGATCCAAACTAGTTGGGTATGCTCTTAATTGATAGAGTAACCATCCCAGAGTATTAACACAGGGATTTATATCACTCTGAAGGAAAGACTGATAGCCTAGCAAAGGCTGCATTGTAGGCACCATACTCTCTGACATTTTACTATGACTTGGAAAAGCAGATATGTATATCAGGATTATCAATTCATTTCCCATTTCCCAAAAGAAGCAAAGCTGAGGCATAATAGAATCAAGGTGCAAAATGAACTCCAGGTCATTTTAAGCAAGTCAACGAAAGAAAATCTAGTGTGGACAAATATAAACTGCTTTGCCTTGGTCCACCACTTCCCCATAAGTACCAAGTGGAGAGTGTAATTTTACAGCATTATATCCTTAGAAATCATAATTTACTACATGCCTCATTATGATTCATCAATGTGTTGATGGTGCCAAGAGTGCCCATGCATTCTCAGGCTTAATATAAGTACAGTGGTGTGAGCAAAGATGGTTATAGAGATGCTCCATTCTATGATTGTCATGGAATATATTAATACATATAAATTGCTACATGAATATATATACATTTATACATGTATATACACATACATAAATATATAAATATATACATAAAATATATATGCATGTATACATGAATATATATAAATACATACATTTATACATGAATATATAAAAATATATATGCATTATACATGAATATATATGCATTTATACATGAATATATGTGATTTATACATGAATATATAAAAACCTATATATATTTATATATGAATATATATATAAATACATATATTTATACATAAATATATACATAAAATATATACCTTTATACATAAATATATACACATTTATAGATAAATATATATAAATATACATTTATACATAAATATATATAAATATATACACATTTATACATAAATATATAAATATATATACATTTATACATGAATATATACATATATACATGAATATATACATAGACTATATATACATTTATATATAAATATATTCATAAAATATGTATACATTTACACATGAATATATATAAATATATACATTTATACATGAATATATCACGTATATACATAAGTATATAAATATATACACAATATATTTATACATAAATATATACATAAAATATATACATTTATATATAAATATATATTCATAAGTATATATAATTATACATAAATATATATATATGTATACACATAAAATATTTATTTTAACTCTGGCCATCACATGTAAAGATGTTGACAATATCTAGATCAAATGAAGATGGTAGAGAACACTTGGAACACTGTCCACTGAAGAAAAATTGAAGAAAGTGAATCAAAGGAGGGTGTGTTTGAGGGAAACAACAACAAGATAATCAACTTAACTATTTTAAAGACTTTTTAATGGGGAAAATATTTAGACTTATTCTGAGTGGATCCACAAGTAAAAACAATGGGTAAAAACTTCAAAGAAAGAGACTTTGGCTCAAATGAAGAGATCTTTTAACAAGTAGAATGATTTTCCTAATAAATGAGTAGAAGGAGCTCAAAAGAAACAATGCAAAAACTCACACAGTAAAAGAGATTTCAATTAAGCATCTGGACTAAATGACTTCTGAAATCACTTCCAATTCTATGATTCCTTGATTCTATCACAATAGGAGAATTCTATAACTATTACTGCCCATCTAGAGGAAACATGCTAAGTCTTGAGATGTACGAATCTCCCAGTTAACTATAATGATGACAAATACAGTATAACATTAATAGAGTTAAATATAAATACATTTTATAAGTGTATGGTAGAATGAATAAAATCTAAGGATAGCCCATCACGGTTTTTTCTTAAAGACCGAATCATCTATAAAAGAAGGAATAAATCCTGATTACTATGAAAATATTGTATGTGATAGCATTGTAGAAGGTAATGTTTAAGAGTATAAGCTCCAGATGCTTAGGTGCTCTCACTGAAATCCTGGCACTGCCACCTGCCACATGTATAACCTTGGGATTGTCACTTAACTTCTCTATGCTACTATTTCTCCTATGTAAAATAAGGATAATAATATACCCACATAAGGATAATAATATACCTACATCTCACATTATTGTGAGAATTAAATGAGTCTTAAATAATGAGTCTTAAATACTTAAATAAATTATAAATTATAATTAAATAAATGAGTCTTAAATACTTAAATAAATTCCATGGAAAAATCCTGCATTTTTCTTTAGATAATAGACCAAACCTTTTATTTATCCTCTGGTCTTCAGAAAAGCCTATTCTGTCATAGGTGATTAAAAAAAAAAAAAAAGCAAATCACTCATTGATTTCTCCTCCTCCTCTTTTCTTCACTGCCTTTAATGGAAATGCTAATGTTATCATTCTACTAAGCGATTCTAGTTTTAGAAATTAGGAAGTAGTATTGCCTAGTCATTGAGAATGTGATCTCTGATTAAAGCTTTAGTTCCAATGTAATCTAGCTGTATGACCTTGGGAAAGTTTCTTATCATTCCCAAGCCTCAGTATTCTTACCTGTAGAATGGAGACATAGTACATATCTCATTGAGTTTTGTAAAGAATAAGGTACACATTAAGTGCTTAGCATAATTATACAGGTATTCTAAATTGTCTTTATATCAAAATAGGCCAGCCATTGGAAAGTTATTAATTTTGGACAAATATAGCATAATCTTCCACAGAGCTAACTTTATGGTCTATAGTATAATAATATTCTTCCATTGTTGACTGAGGGTAGAAATAACAAACTTCACAATAAAGCGTGGTTTTGGATTTGCTATAACACAGTTAAAGGCATTCTCCATTATAATACTAAGTACTCTGTCTTTAAGATTTCATAAAATAACTTCATTTTAGCATGTATTACCACAAAAAAATGTTTGTGTCTCTCGAATAGACTTCTGAATTCTATCAGTTAATGAAAAAATAGACTTCTCTTTTTTTGTTTGGCTTCCAGCTAATGAAAAAATAGACTTCTCTTTTTTGTTTTGGCTTCCAGGAAACTCAGAGCATATTTTACATTCATATTTGCTTCATACTTTTTCCCAAGACTTTTTTCTATTATGAATATTGCATAAATATTGCTGATAAGCTGATTCAAATATTTTGTAATGTGATCCAGAGAAGACATTATTTTTAAAAGTACAATGTGACTAGAATTTATCCTATATCACAAAATATTAAAATACAAGTTTTATATTTTATATAAATATACATTAAAATTATATATAGCTAATATACCTTCCAAAACAATAAACAAAGGACAATGCTTACTGCTAGTATAGGTGTGGAAAGAATGGCATCTTGGAAAGAAAGGCATACAGCCTAGTGTTGGTAAAAAAAAAAATCCATTAAGCAAACTGGCAAATCTTTATAAATGGCCTTAAAAATGTAAAACTAACTCAAAAAGAAATTTTGTTTCTAGAAATCTATTATTTCTAAGAAAATAATCATAAATAAGAATAAAAGTTTATGTACAAATATATTCACTGAAGAATTAAAATTGTAAAAATATTTTATGGAACTCTCTCCAACCAAAGGAAATCATGAACTAATGAAATGCATGTAATTATAATTGTCATTATTTTACTTAAAAGAATAATGTTAAGTGGAAAAAGAAACAAAAAGCAAATTCTGCTTAAAGTGATGTTGAAAAATCATACTTAGACATACAGATGTAATATTTTAAAAGACTGGAAGGAAATACGTCAAAATATTAACATCCTTTAAATCTTGGTAATAGGATTACCAATGGTCTTTATTTTTCTTTTGATTTTTCTGTGTTTTCAAATTTTACACAATGAATATCACATTAATCAGAAAAAGTAAATAAAATTTTTTTTCAGGAAAAAATCAAATGTGAAAGGGGGAAAACATGAAGAACTTTGATATTATACTAATTAAGCGAGTTTTATTCGAGAGCATGTCTAGGCAAAGGAATGTATTATCCCGTTTTACTACACCTTGAAATCAGTGTATTTAAGATGATTTTGAGTTCTGAGATAATGTACATTAGCCAAAACACCCCCAGTTCCATAAAGCACTAAAAATTATGGAAGAAATAGTTGGGAGAAAACTTGACAATCACAGTTAATCTTATTCATTATGGAGCTTTTCAAGGTGTTGGCCCAAACTACCTTATGTTGAATTGATTCTAGTAGCACTCTCCAAGGTCAGCAGATTATGTATTAATGCTTTTCCTACTCAAAGAAGTTGAATGACTCACTCAAGTTCACTCACAGTTCTCACATGTGGAATTTAGACTAACTCATTCTAATTCCATTCTTTAGATTTAAAGTCTGTGGGAAAATCATGGGTCAGGAGACTCATTGTTTTTTAATGTCTGTTATCTCTCTCTCTCTCTCCCTCCCTCTTTCTCTGTCTCTTTAACCACAAGGCAACGTTACCTACACCTTTGCAAACCAGTTAGACTAGTACCTTGAACATTGAGCACATAAGCATTTGTTAAATCAAAGGGAGATTTTTATATTGGCTTGAAGGAAATACCACTCTGCATCTCCTTTACAAAGAATCTCTGTTCATTTACCTTTTAAGAGGAAGAAAAATCCAGTCAAAACTTTCCTTGATTAAACATTTTTTTCTAATAATTAGACTCACTTAGATGTGAACAATAGGACTGCACTTATATTCATAAGAAGAGAGTTCCATGTGTCTCTCATTCCATTTCTCAGTCATGTCGCCCAAAACCAAACAGAAATCAGGTACTGACTGGCTGTGTATGGGGTACATTCTGCAATCCCATGTACTTTGATGCTAGCACCACTGCAGCAGGCATTCAAAATTGGCCCTGTCACTTTAAATATAATAGACAATAAATCATCTCTCTGAGACAGCCCCTAAGGAAAACAGGGAAAAAATAGAAATAGCATTTAAAAGCCCTTTTCTATTACAGTGCCTCTAGGGAGCTTTTAAAATTGGAGTTCTTTTAAAGTGAATTTTATGCTTTTTGGGGCTTTTAAAAGTGCTTCTAGAATTAACCTTGCAATTCGATGACCAAATCTTCCATTAGATCCTTTAATTTGGGGTCTTTGTTATGCTAGTATTGTCATGATTGCTCATCTTCTCTGAGCTGCTGTCCTTGGAATTCCAGTCAACCTGTTTTCTCAATGCTTTACATATTCTATGTATTTCTTGCTCATTTCTCTCCATCTTTTAGACAGTACTTCTTGCTTAGTCTTTCTTTCCTTCTTCCTTTTCTTTTTTTCCTTCATCAAATCTACTTTTAGTTACCTCTCCTCCGAGTTACCCTTTGGTCTTTTGTAATTTAGACATAGATAATCCTAATTAGGCAACCATGCAGATGGTTCAGAATTTTCCAATTGGTGGGATGAAGCCACTTTCCTCCTCCTATAGCAGAATTTTCCAAGGCACAGCTGAACCCCATCCATTTCATAAGCCACCCCTCTCTTGTATTTCTGGCCCTTTCTAGTTGATAAGAGAAGAACACCAGGATAGCAAAGAAATCCGATGTACTTTAGTCTGGAAAAGAACCTTAATCAAGTCCTTAAAGGAATGAAAATTAGATATAAATACATAAAGCATAGGTTTATATGAAGGGTCAGGATTTACATTAAGAATAGATGATACAACCATATTCACACACATACACACACACACACACACATATACACAATAGGTGATACAAAAATCACAGCCCTGCCCTTGTATAACCAGTACTCATTACAAAGAATCCAGTCCATATAGCATTGCTTGACCCAAAGAAACAGTATGGCTCAACGGCCTTTACTATACTTACAAATTAAAAATCTATAATGAACAAAACATAGTGTTTCTTAATATTGAAAAACATACACACTCAAGAGACAACAACTCTTTGACACTAGAATGACATGTCTTCTTAGACCCCCTGCTCTGTGATGAAAGGAAGAAGAAATCCAACTCAATATTGAGCTGGTATCTTTTGATAAATTGGGAAGGCCAAAGTATGAAGCAAAAAGCACCGAGAAAAGATTATTCTGACACCTCTTGGATTTATAGACTTCCCAGGGTCCTTAATGGCCATTCATCTCCTATGGCCTGCAAGAGTCACTCCAGCCACCCTCTGGGTGAGTGCTTATTACCAACAAGGCAGCAATCAACTTATTGCAAGGAATTCACAGAGTGAGATAAAAGCTAAGTCAGTGTTTCTCATAGTGCTTTCTCCGGAACATAAGTCTCAGGGAAAACTCTAAAAACATCCCAGAGACCCTAAGCGTGGCCAACACTGCATGCCCTGACCCCTCTGCAAGGTCCATTAGCAGAGTAGGAACTGAGAGGTAAGACCAGAAAGAAAGCTGTGTAGTTTCCTTTAGCTCAGCATTTACCCAAAGCCCATGGCATTCATATTTTAAGGAAAACTGATGATAATTCTTTGAAAACTTTGGAAAGCCTAGACTATAGACTTGCCTAAAGGAAGATCTCATCCGGGAGAACTGTTTTGGAATTTTGGCCTCCGTGATGATCGTTAAGCCAAATGATTAGATGAAGAAAAATAGTTAAGAAGGAATACTGCAGGTTTGTATTAATGATTTCCACCACTAAAAGAGAGAGAGGTGTACCAACACATCACAGTCATTAAAAATGACCCATCAGTGGACAGCAAATGACATACTGGGGAACCAGTGCCAGAGAAAAATCAAAGAGGTATAGGTCATGTTTTATTTCACTTGCAGCTCTTTTCAAATGCAGTCCTAACCAAACCTGATTAAAGTAAATCCCTTTTTTACAGCCTGTGGAGTCTATAAGATTATGGTGCTAATGGAAGTGTGATTCGATCCGTCAGTAATGGTCCATGTCGGGACCCTGGCGCCTGTGACGAGTCCATTTTTTAAGACGTATTTATTGTTTTTTTTTCTCCCTTCTGTCTCTGCATTGCGGGGTTTAATTGAACAGCTTAAAGTGATTCTTCTTCAAGGCCCATTAATTGATTTTATTTGTGTATTCTCTAGGGGTCAAGGAAAAGGGAAAAGGAAAAAAAAACACAATAAAATTGCAGCTCTGGTTTTCACTGTCATATTCCCCCTGGCAACTTATAGCTCTAATTTTGTGCTTCTTCCCTCTGCCTCAGTCTTTTTTCTTATGATTTTCACAAGGTGCAACTGTATACGATGTTGTTTGGTTTTATATTTCATTCGAATGGTGGTCACCTTTAAGAAAATAATAAAATGTATCCAAATCTGATACACCATGTAGTATCGAGGAGTTCTTCATGATAAACCCTACTGAAAGGGGAAGATTTCAGTGAAACAGTCATAAGACCTTGTATTCTTTTGGTGCAACAAAGCACCATGGCATTTTCTATCTGTCATGTTAGGACAAAGCCTCTTAAGTTTGAGATGGTGACATACATATGCACGTGGTGAGTTCATATTTATTCATAGAACCCACCACCAGACCTGAGTGGTCTTAGGCCTGTTAAGTAAGAATGAAGATGGTATATAGATTGCAAAATAGTATACTCAGGAAGTGGAGATTACAGACAGAAATAGATTCATGCCAACATGTCATGACATCATAGCTCAAGAGATTTTGTCCTATTACATCAGTGTCTATGTCACTCTACTATGTCACACAACACAACTATCATTTTTGAATGTCTATTTTTATCAGGCAGTAGCTAATCCTTACAAGGATCTTATGAAGCAAGTATTACCTTCACCATTCAATTGTCAAGGCCTGAGTCTCAGAGATGTGAAGTAATCTGCCAAGGTCTTAGGTATAGGGTTTAAATATGGCTCCAATGACGCTACTTTTCCAATATTTGGATATACTATTGCCTTGGAAGCTTAGTTTGCAATGGCTTTTATTCCATTAAAGATGAAAATATAATAAAGTCATTTAGACAGAGGGATATAAATTATAAATATATATTAATTATATATGTTATCTATAAAATATATATATATATTTTAACCACTCTTCCCCAGTGTAGGTGCTAAACAAACGTTAGTTGAATGATCAAATAAGATGCCTGCTCCATCACTATTATATTTCACTGCTTTGTGGGCACTGTGCAGACAAGGCTGGCATAAAAGATGAGAAAATGACAGGGCAAGTGAACACCAAGTTGTACCCCAACACTTGGTAGGCAAAGTACCTCCAATCTCTTGGTCATCTTTTTGTTTCTTCTCATGCAATATCCTTCTCTCTGCTCAATTCCTGTCCCTTATCCCAATTCCTTCGACAAAGTTCCTGAAGATTCTTCAGCTTAGGTCTTTCATTAAAATGTAGGTCAAATGTATCTTCAACCCACCCTAGTGAAAATATGCCATTGGCTTCTGTTCCCATCTAGCTTCCCCTGAAAGTTTTGAGAGAGATGGAGAGTTTAAGATTGAGATTGAGAGAAAAGTTGGGGGAGGGGATTATATAGGCGAGAATATATCAGAAGAAGTGCTTTTGTTTGTTTGTTTCCTTGTTTTATTTTTATCAACAGCTGAGAGGAGAAAGTGAGTGGCAAGTTCCAAATTTACTTCCAGCAGATCAACAGAACATCTTCAAGTAAAAAGAACATGTATTTGGGAGCATGTCAGGAAACTGGAAATCACAGAAGGGCAATCCTCCTATTAAAGGGGTGCAATCTATGTTCCCTACAGCCATACAGTTCGGAGAAAACACCATCCCATCTCTCATCCATACACAGCTACGCCTCTTCTCTCTTCCCTCTGCCTAGGACATCACCCTTCCTGGGACTCCTTTACCTCCACACTTTTGACGACATTTACTAGTTTTGTGAGACTCTGTTCAGTTATCACTTCCATGATTATGTCTATTTCCTGATAGACACTAGCAGTAAATCCTTCAAAGGTCCAGTAACAAAGAGTGCTGAGGAGAGCTTGTCCCATTCTGAAGTCAGGTGTAGCAACTAGGGATGGTTGGAAGGAGTGGTTACATAATCCTCAAGTGGTAGGGGCAGGTGGTGAAGACCATGAAGTCAAAGGAAGCAGTTTTGTTTTTTTTGGAGGGGGGGTGGGAATTGTTACAAGAAGAGAGAACGTGCTTATAAATGTGACCCGATCCTAAGCAACGGACAGACTTGTGTACAGAAAGATCCACACTTCTGGATATGTGCCTTCTTCTGAGTCTCCGGAACCTGCAAATACCCATATCAAAATACATGTCACATTCCACCATAGGCTTTGGTTTGCATGGACTGCCCCTCAAAACTGAATCAAGTCATGCTCCTCTCTGTATCTCTCTTCTTTCCTTAAGTACCAGGCATATAAGAGATGCTCAATAAATACATTCTAGCACAAATGAAAGAATGAGAAGGAAATCCTTTATAAGAACTACTATAAAATTGTGATAGAAGTGCAATTCTTGGAGATAGTGGGGCAAGAAAAACAGTGGGGCTAAAAGACTGATCCAGAATGAAAACAGAGATGAATTTTGAATTTAGTACTGTTACAATTAAGTACAGCTCTTGTTGACTGAAAATCCAGTCTTTATGTGGAAATTTATTTCAAACGCAAACTACAGGTTTTTACAAAAGAAGCGACAGAATGCACACTACACTGCTCATGATCAAACACCCATCAGTACAGAGGCTCATAAGTAGAAATAAATATTCGCCTCTGTGAGGTAGCCCTAAGGACCCTGAACCCAGAAAACTAGCTCATGCGGGCTCTTCACTTCTGGAATTGCCTGTTACAAATGTCCCTTGTTTAAGACAATCATTTTGTGAGCATGTGTCTGTACAGTGGATTGGAAGGAGGACAAAAATGTGTCATCAAAAAAAAAGTTTACAAAAGGTACATATTTTACTTGGGAGAACGCAAATATTGAACAAGTACTCTTTTCTCATGAACATATTAGCAGAATGTAGCATCTTTGTCTTCATCAGAACGCTTATGTGTCAGGTGGTTAGAGTGTACAGGATTCTCTCCAACATTGGCGGGGGGCGGGGGGGGGCGTGTAGAGAAAATGCTGCATTCCACTTGTGACGCTAACAAACTCACTTTGAGTCAGAGAAGTTGTTGTGAAAGGAGTTGATACTCTCCTTCTCACAGACCATCTGTCTTTGTTTTTATTATTTGAATCGTATTCTGAGACATTAACATGATAGTAGAAGATAACCTCCCTGAAAGCAATCTAACCCCAGGAAAAGCACATACAGGCACAGAAAAAAAATATAACCAAACTCATTTCACATAAGAAGAGGGGTTCTATATGGCATTACTTTGGTCTGCTTTTATGATCAGTTTCCACTGAAGACTTCTCTCATTACAAGAGTACATAATACGAAAAGGAATTTGGAAAAGAGATTCTTTTACTTGCATTTACAGGTAATTTCAGTAAACACAATCTTCTTCTTGTCTTGTACCTAGTGTAGGGAAGTAAAATCTGCCACCCCAAATTGTATCTCTTTGGCATGAGGATTAATTTAGGCTGATTATTTCTGAGGCCCAAAGACTCAGGGAGAACCTTTGACCTCCCCCCAACTGCCTAAAAGAATCTACATAGAGGACCTGTTCCAGGAAGGGAACTGTCACCATAGATAACTGAACTAGATGTGATAGATAGGAAAAAACTTAGCAAATTACGTTTGCAAAAATTCCTGTGTCCCATTTTCTCTGCATGGTCCAGCAAATACTTGTGTATTGTCAGGGAAGAAGAAATTTTCCTCTACCCTTCTAAGTTCTTCTGGCTGGTCTGAGAATTTAAATTGACATGAGATACATTAACAGGAGAAAAATCAAACCAAAGTATAATAACATGTATACATGGGAGAGACCCAGAAAAACTGAGTAGCTCATCAAAATGGCTAAAACTCTCATCTTAAATACCATCTTCAGCTAAAGGCAAAAAGGATGTTGGGGGTAGTGGCTTGGGATTTCAAAGGGGAGGAAGGCAATTCACATGAAGATGGAAAGCAAGTATTTGGTAAAGAAATATTTGTTGGGCCTTGCAGAGACAGTGGGACACAGAGGGGACTCTGATCTCTAGGCTGTGTGGAGTTTCCCCTACCACACCTAGTCCATACGTTTTGCAGATCTCTTTGGTGATAGCTCTATTTCAGAATAGGCACTCTAACTAAAACTTTTTAGGCAGTTACAGAGAAGGCCAAAGTTTCTTCCTGAGTCGTAGGCATTGACTGTTTCCATCTCAAAATAATCTGCATGCCAAAGAGACATTTTGGGGTGCCCAGTTTCGCTCCCCTATATCACCAAACATTTACTTTTTAGAAGAAAATTTCTTCCTCTTGACACTAGTCTCTCGAAATGGTCAAATTTATGAGCAGATAGAGCAGCTATACTTTCTCCTCCAAATTTAGAAATTCCTCTATATGCTCATTAACGTCTGTATGGATATTGCCTAAATTTGTCCTAAGACCCTGTGTGAGTCCACACTGATCCACTTGACTTGGTCAGACTTCATTCTACCTCCTAATTAAATCATTTCAACTCAGCCTGGACCTATCTAATCCAAGAAATCAAAGATTCATTATTTCACTACTTTCTACCACATAAAAATACACCATAGTCTTTCAAACTAATATATTGTTATGAAATCATCCATGCACAAACTCAGCAAAATTAAACCTCCTCAGTCACAGAATGGACGCCAAGGTATCTGTATCCCCACTTCATTTTGCTGTTCTAAGCAAAAAGCAGGCAGCATCGCCAGAAGCTAAATCAATACCAACTGTATTAATAAGAGCAAAATGAACATGTGTGCCTGGATTTCTTTTTTCCCCTCCATCACTCCAAACCTAGGTCCAAACCACTTCTTGGATCTTAGTTTCAGTCTTGAATGCCCATCAGAGACATGTGCTTTGGCCTCTAAGGCAGCCACTGTCAAGCCAGAATGTATGGGACCACATCAGAAGAAACTGCCCAACAGATCTGTGGGGCTTGTCAAGGCCTGGAAAGAGCGGAAGTTAGATGATTATATTTGCATTGCATAATTGGCAGAGCCTGTCACAACTTTGCTGGACCCAACAGCTGCTCTCTACTGAGAGATAATTCCACTTGATCTATTTAATATTATAACGAATTTAATCCTCTCCACATTCAACCAGAAGCCAAAGAGCACAGTGTATGGCTTAACCTGAATTTGAAGACAGAAGACAAGAGACCCCTCTGGTGTAAGAATTAATCTAGAGAAGGGTGCTCACAGAGTTCCTCAATCCTTCATTTTGGTTGAGGATTTTTTTCCTCTTCCAGGAAGCGGGCTTTGGTATAGTTTGAATTGTCCCTTCTCTCCTCAAGAAGAACTCTTGAAAATCAGAAGCGAACTTAAGACATTGTGATGGGCTGAATGGTATGCCCCCAAGCCAAATTCATGGGTTGAAGCAGCCCTAACCCCAAGCATCTCAGAATAGGACTATCTTTGGAGATAGGGCCTTTGAAGAGGTGATTAAGCTAAAGTTAGGCTGTTGGAGTGGGCTGTTATCTAAACCGACTGGTGACCTTGTAAGAAGAAGAAATATGGACACACAGACACTAGGGAAGGACACACACACACACACACACACACACACACACACACACACACACACGGAGGAAAAGCCACGTGAGGACCCAGGGAGAAGGCACCGCCTGTACTCAGAGGAGAGAGGCCTCGGGAGAAGCCAAACCTGCTGACACCTTGATCTTGGACCCATAGTTTCCAGAGCTATGTGAGAAAATAAATTTCGAGTGCTTAAACCAGCCAATCTGTTGTATTTTGTTATGCCAGCCCTAGTAAACTAACACAGATATTATCTAGTGTAACTCAAAGTAAGGTTCTCCTCTACAGAATCCCTTAAACTTCGGCCAGAATATAAGCCAAAAAGGGACATCTTTGTAACACAAGAGAACCGACTGCATTTAAGAGCAGATCATTTTGTTAGAAAGTTCTGTGCACCGAGGAAGGACGATGCTCCTCATAGCTGCCATCCCATTGTCCCAGTTTTGCAGTCTTGGTTCAGAACCAAATCAAATATCTTACTGGGTAGCTCTTCAATTAGATGAAGGCAGCCATCATGCCTCCTCGCTCCTTTCTTAAATCTCCTCTTTTAAGTTGAACCTTTCCGGATACTTTCAAATAGTCCCCACATGCCATTGTTCTGAGTGCAATCCATAGACCGTCTGTCCTCCTTTAAACTCTTCCACTGGGTCATTGATTCTACTAAAATGAGATACGGCTAAAGTTACTAACTCAGATGTTATCCAGCAGTGTGAAGTGCTTTAGGATTTTTAGTTCGCTGGTTTTCAATATCATATTTTAGGGTTCTCTCCATTAGGAAAGGGTGATACAAACAGATCTTTAAATCCCAGCACGGAATGAGCTTGTAGTAATGGTCCTGAAGGGACAACTTCCAAACATGACACAAGGAAACTGAGGGCTATTGACTTTCCAATCAGCTATATTTGTTTAGAACACATTATTTTAAATGCTAAGAAATCTTCTCAGTATTTTATTTTATTGATATATATTGTGATGTGTGAGATTTATATATCTATCTGCCTACCTATCTGTCTCCAGGTTCAAGTAGCTTTATTCATGTGTTCATATAATTCAAATGTTTTCATATAATTCAAATGTTTTCATATAATTGTGTATGGAAAAATGCTACATATATATATATATATATGTAGCATTTTTTCCATATACTTAGAAATCCTAAACCCAAAACCCAAATCCTAAGTATTATAATGGTGTCTCCAGGAGTGAACAAATTTCCGTAGCACACTAAAGGTGAGGATTACTGCGAATATCCATTAAACTCAAATGTACCACTCAATTGAGTCTGCAATTTGCAGCTTAGGAGGAAATAGTCAGAAATGATGAAGCCCCTGGGCATTGGTACATGAACAGAGTTTCAAAAATAGAATAAAACAGTGTATTTTTTGGTTTCTCCTTGCTGATACATGAACTGTAAGGCAATATCTAACTTCAAAGGACTTTCATGCTTGCCCAACAGGTGTTGAAAACAGAACATAACTAAAAACTTTTTCCCCTGAACACCATGCCTCTTTAAAATGTTGAATGTAAGCTCCAGCCGACATGGAAGCAGGATACAGGTCTACTACAGTCTATCATATCGACTTCCAATAGTTTTCCTATTATATAAGCTTATCAAAAATACCTGGAGGCTGAGGCAGGGCTGTAAAAATGTTTGGCACATGAAAGGGAATTTGAGAGCTAGCTTTGAGGCACAGTTAATAATAAATGTTAGTTATTTCCGTTACTGCAAAAAGGGTAACCAGTGTCTCATTCTCCCGCAGCACCTGTTTTCCTCACTCTAGGAATAATCTCTCAAGAGAATTATTAGCCCTGAAATATTTGAGAAACTCCCTCAGAAATGTAATAACAATATGTTAATACCTTTCAAATTCCATCACAAAGAGAGAGGTCTACTTTTTTGTTGTTGTTCACGACCAAATGGACTCCCCTTAATCCCGAATTATTTTGCATTTAGCATTTTAACTGACAGAAGGTAATGTCAAAAAAGACAGACCGCTTAATGGAAAAGAAAAGTTAATGAACTAACAAGGGAATCATAATTAGTCCACAAATCAAGGGAAAGATGGAATCATTTCCAAGAGGGGAATGGATATATCAAAATGTTTTTCCTAGAAACTCAAAGCAGTATGTTTTAAAGACTAAACTTTGGTGGGGGGGAAGATATAATGGTTGATTATTGCATTACTACCGATAACCTCAGAGCGATTATATCACATTGTCTTCCTGAGTAGAGAAGATGCAACTGGAAAAGGAAGATAAGAAAGAACATGTAGTCTCTTCCAACAGGTGAAGGGCTTTTCCGCCATATGGCATTAGGTGACACAAAGGTTATGCCAAGGACTGGGAGGCCACTATGTGGGCCTCTTAGAGGAAGCACACATGCCTGACACCTGTCACACAGCTCAAACACTGAGTTGCCATATTTACAACTAAATTAGAATGATTTAACCTTCATTAGCCCCTACCTGTGCTGATGAAGGCACAGAGAGTAATTTACAAAATTTGGGCTGGGGCGGAGGATGGGCCTTGATTTGAGACTCGCTGGAAGTTTTGTGAGTAGACCAAAGAGTGCTGTGTCATACTCCCATGCTGTCAGGCTTTCTGCCCAGAATTCCATTTATTTGGAGACTGTGAAGCTGAAGTCAATGATACCTAATGATCTGGTATTTTCAGTAGATAAATAAAATGAACTGTCAATTGACAGATTTTTTTTTTTATATATAAAAGTGAACAGTCTAGGATTTATGGGGAGAATAAATATTGTGCCAGAACAGCTGGCAAGCATGAGTAAGAGCACAAACTGCTGGTATGTTATCTGCAACCTCCCACACACATACTGTGAGCTGCAACTCAATAAGTGGATGATTACAGAGGTTATAAGAGAAGTAGAAATAAATACTGTGAAGTTCAAAGAACACCTGCTATGAAAGATACCTTGGTTTCCAATGCAGACCTCAGTTTCATGGGCGGTGGTTTAAGAGTCCTGGCTACGAGGGCAGGCTCTAAAGATATATGGCCTGGGCTCCTAATTTCACATAACCAGTCATGAGCTGCAGGACTGGAAAAACTCACTCAACTCCTTTAAGCCTCAGTTTCCTGATCTGTACACTGTTACCTGCTTTGTAGGGTCATAAAGAGAAATAAATGAGTTACTTCTCCTAAAGCACTTATCACAGTGCTTAACACATGATATATGCTTAATAAACTCTAGATATTAATGTTATCATTAATAGTGTCTATGATTTGGCAGATTCTGATTTAGGATGCCACTGATTAGTTCCTTGTCCTAAATACTACCCATGTCAACTGAAGGGAGAACAGCAGTAGCTCCTTTAGTTGGAGCCCACGGGGAATGGTGATAGAATATACTATGGTTTGAGATTTGTTAACACTCCAGGTGGAAATAAATTTTTGCAAAAGGATAATCATTTCATGGAAAGGTTTAAACATTGCCTTATTTCTAGGCACAAATGAAAATAAGGAGATCTTACATATGCTTTTGAATATTGTACAGGCAAAAAAGGGACAGTTGAGTTAACCTGGTTTATTTAGGTTCAGTAAACTTTATGTGTGGTCCCATTGGAGTCATGTTTTGTCCTAGATCTGTGTCAAAATTGCATTGCTGACTTGAGCTTTTAGAAAAGGAGAAAGTGTTCTTTTATGAAAATTCAAGTCATTAACTTAACAAGAGCTCTGAAAAAATTTCACGTAGATTCATATACACATTGTTCAACTTGAGCATATTAAGAAAACCACATGCAATGATCTAGTTTTTAGCAGCAGCTCAAAAGCCCCATGAGTTCAGTGTCCCAAACTATATACTGCTTACCACCGATGCCTAGCATGCAGCCTGCTACAGAGTAAATGCTCAATAGTAACTGATAAATCAGTGATTTATCTGCGTGTGTGTGCATGAGCGCACATGTGTGTGACATTTAGACTCCACTTATCGTCATATTTCCAATATGTTCCACTAATTATAACTCCTATTTTGATAAACACCTTATGCCAGACCCTTTAAAGATATCATTCCTAATCCATTTTTACAGAAAAAGAAATTAAAGCTCAAATGTGTGAGAGCTGATTGAGTTCAAGGCTGCATAGCTAGTAAGATCTAGAATCAGACGTGAACCTCAGCACCCCAATCTCAGTTTGTCATCCCATGATGCTTGCCAACTCATTCATGTTTCAGTTCCTCTGTGCCTAGATCTGTGATATGAGTTAAGGTGTGCATCTTCATCTCTTCTGTGTTTTCTTTTTTTTCTCTATGAGAACATTAGTTATGCTACAAGGAGCACTAATTATTCCCTTCACACCCTCCATCAAATAAAGATTTATGCTTGTATGTCGCAAGGGTAATTCTCCTTTAATGACCCAAGCTTTCTATATTCAACAAGTTCCAAGGAATAAATTTACTATTTCATACACATTTGGTTTCAGTATTTGCATAGCCCTTCACTCAGCTGTGTTAGCTTCACCAAAAGAGTTAAACATTACTATTCACCAACTCTGTCCCAACATTGGCCCTGAAAGCCAAGGGTTTTCAGCTGTAATGGATCTTTGTTTTTATAATCTTTTATCACTCTAAGGAATATTATTAATAAATCACTATTTCTCTCTGTTTGAAAAAGGTCACTATTCTTTTGGATGTGCACAGGGAAACATTCTTGGGTTTAAAATGTAGGTAAGGAGGGTTTTACCCACCCTTTTAATTATGAGGAAATGTGAAATTCAGTGGTACAGAAAATCCATCTGCAGACTTGCCCAAAGGGGATTCTTTTAGGTGAGTTTGTTAAACCTGGATCAGACAGTAAAATCTTCATTCATTTTTGGTCACAGAAAAGGCCAAATTGAAGTCCGTTTTCAGAAAATAATCACATGGTTAAAATTCTCACAGTAAGAATCAATAACATCCAATGAAATGACAACTCTTCTGGAAAAGTAGCTCTCACCTTAAATATATGAAATATAGCAGCACTTTCTCAATTGTAAGAGTTAATGAAACTAGGTATCCAAGGGACTGGCTTAGTTTAAGTAATCAACACATATATTTAAGAAAAGGACTTGCCATTAGTGAAAAGTTAAACACAGGAAGCATAATAAGAGTTCAAAATAGTAACAGTAATTAACATATCCTCGATTTATTGGTAGCTGACTGTGTGCCAACTCCTAGGCTGAGCAACTTGCATTTATTAACTCATTTATCTATACCTTAATCCTGCAAGGCAAATACTATTCACATCTTCAAGTTATGCTGTTTCCGATCAAAACAGATGAGGATTAGCAAAGCAAAGCAACTTGACTAAATCTCAGAGTTACTATGTGACACCCACATGGGTCTAGCTCCAGGGCATAAACTCTTAACCTTCCTGCATATTAAATTGGGCCAGTGGTTTGGTTTCCAACTCAGATGCTAGGACAGGTGTAAATTTTTAAAATTTCAGCAGTCTTCGGATAAATGAGAAAAATAAACATAAAAAGGAAACATTTCAAAATGTTAAATCTTTTCAGTTATAAAGGAATATCCTTTTTTAATGTTTTAAAAAATAATGGTGATGATATATGATAATCTCGTTTCATCTGTATTCAAATATGCTTATTTGGAAAAATGAAAATGTTGGCAGACAAACGTCATTCTTCCACATTAACCAACAACAGCAACACACTTTTAGAAGTTAAAGGAGAAGAGGATCTTCGAGGTATTTCTGTGTACTGCACAGGGCTGAGTGTTGCCTGAGTGAGGGGTCCCTTACTGCGACAGTGTTGAAGATCAGCAAGAAAAGGACAGGAAGGTAACCATGTGAATAATGGCCTCGATGTGGGAAATACTGAGGCAAAGCAGAAAAAGCAAAAATGGTTATGAGCCTAAGATTTGGAAAATTCAGAGAAATAGAAAACTCTGAAGGAGGCAGAGTAATATGATTTGGGGATGTGGTGGATTGACTATTAACCTGCTTTTGAGCATGTTGAGTTTGTGATGAGGGATTCAGGTGGGAAAATACCTGGCAAGAATATAAAGAAAACTGCTGGTTTCCTGATCAGATACAAACTGAATTCTTCAAGGTGAGCAATGTGGTCAGTCTCTATAGCACAGTTGAGGGGTGGCGGAATGGTTAATCTCTCAGCCTTGACACCTGTCCCTGTGATTCAGCTTCCCCTTGGAGATTTATCTTAAGTGAATATTGTCCCTACTGCATCGGATTGGAGTGGAGCACATCCTCATTATAACATTCTGGCCCGAGCCTGACTGCACATCCCTTCTCTTAATTTTCCAATTCAGAGTTGAGATCAGGCTAGTATATCCCCAAAAGGCTAAAGGCTCAGGTAACAAAAGGGAAATTAACACAAACCATATAACATATAATTAGATCAACGAATTTTAACTGCTTTTGGGTAGCTTTGAGAAACTGATGAATCTCTCCATGTGCACACACAATTTTGCACTCCTATGGAGTAACTCCTCCAGAATATTTAGACTCCTCAAATCTCAAACCCTCGAGAGAAAAAGAGGCTTGAGAGATGCAGGAAGTACTCCGTCTCTGACGGTTTCACATCCATTTTCATATGTAGATGACTGGCCTGGGGAATATGCATTCCCTTCAGTGACATTTAACCTGCCTCCCCCCTCTGACACACAGGTCGAGCCTTAGTTTATGACTCTCAAATGCCAACCATATAAAATACCATACAATAAATGTAACATGGGTACAAGAGATACACATGTGCAATTCAAGAATGTGTTTTCATCACAGAAATAACTTTAATAAAACAGGGCTTAGTGACCCACCAATCCCGAAGGCCGTATCAAGTCAGGACACATTCAAACTCAACACCAATCCACAAATATATTTCCAGAACCTTGACTAGTACTGTAGTTCTGTACTGAAATTTTTACTGATGGAGCCAGAAAGATGATACCGACAAATATATACAGCAAAATTTTCTTAAAATTCTTCCTTACCCACATCTCTTTGCTCAAAGCTCCAGGCATCATAGCATTTACTTGAACCTGTTCAAAACTTTAGCCCCTGCCCCTTTTGTCTTTCTTTCTCAGTGCTCAATGTCTTATTTCTTCACTTATGTTACCTCTTCCAGTTTATTTTCTTTCCTTGCTGAGTCTCTCCATGCCCTTTCCTATGAAGATATATCTGTATATTTCCCTCCTGAAACAGGCAGCTAGAAGAGCTGCACACAAGATTTTTGGAGGACACTAGACAAAGGACAATTTAGACAAGTTGAATTCCATGAAAATAGAAACTATACTTGTTTTTTGCTTTCAACCACATTCTGAATACCTCACAGAATGCCCAACACTTAATAATTTCTCAGTGTATATTTGTTTAATAAATGAATAAAGATGTTCTTTATTTATGGATTTCATTTAGAGTTTAGCACTAGAATACTGATGTGGAGAAGATCACTGAATGTCAGAATTCTAAAAGACCATGAACAATACAGTGAATGAAGCCCTGTCTGATATTATTAACAAGGTATAATTAAAGAAAGGTTATCAAAAGAAGAGTATATAGGAAAAGAAAATACCAGGTGTCTCAGAAGTGGATCTTGGAGAGAGGAAAGAAGAAAGAGAATGAGGATTAGCAATTGGAAACGTAATTTTTTAAAAAGAGAAACCATACGGAGAAACAATAATGTAACATCGTGGATCTGTGAGAGGACAGAGTTACAGAAGAAATATTCAAGGTCAACAACATATCACTGAAGAGGACCCACATAGCATACTCCTTCACATCAGTGTTTAATTTAATCAAAAGAATTTCATTTTGACCTTCTTAATCAAAGCTTCTCAGTCTGGTGTGGCTTGCAAAGAGATTGCTAGCATCACTGAATTAGTCATATCTGAAACATCTGTCTGATGAAGGAAAAACAATGAAAAATAACCTGGCTTTGCTCATAGCCCTGAGGACTAAATAGAATATCCCATTTTTCTTTCATGTGCATATGTGATTCTAGACTATTATTGGAAATAATTCATTTCCAGCTTAGCCTGGAAGAGTTGTTTTTCAGGAAAGGAACAAAGGAACTCTAGAAAGTCCAAAACCATTCCAACTGTGAATCTACATTTTAATAGATAGTATTGTGAATTAACCTTACAAAGTTTGAGTATTCGATCTGCCGGGGACAAATCTCATTACTAGTAATAATTAACCTATATTATGAACTAATCACCTGTGAAATTTCAATTAAACTTCTGATTTTAAAAGTATAAGGATATTTCAACCAAACAAGAAACTTTCATTACCCATATCCTTAAATGATTAGCTATTTACTATATTTTTTAAAAACTCTCCCTTATCTCTAAAAGAGTGCTTAAAATAAACAGATACAGTAGATATTACACATTATTTTATAATATTACATGGCTGGTGTCTCAATTAATGTAATATGGAAATACAGAGATATCAGATGCTTCTAGGAGTAGAGAATACATTTATTTCCCCTTTTCTTCCTTTATTTTGAACCACCTTCAGCCACAACTTTAAAATTCATGATGCCCTATGGTTGTTATCAACCATATTAATTTTTTCAGAGAGAAATTCACCAGGGTAATCTCAAATTCTCACAATAGTGACTTTCAAGTGACTTGATATCTAAGAACCTATATTTCTGTCTCAGTCTTCTTTTGGTGATAAAAAAAGGGTGAAAACTTATTACTGGTTGAGGAAACCCTAAATATAGATTTTAGAAATCACTCATTCACTTCAGCTAAGCTTCATAGCATATTCACTTATCTTGATCATTACACAATATTCAGACCCCTGACAAAGCAAGGCATGGCTGGCTCCCTTCTACCTGGAATGTCTGGTTGGTATCCAAAGGGTTTGCTCATTAGGCTGCATGGGAAGTTGGCTTAATTCTGTCTTATTGCCAAAGAGTGTATATCTAGTCCTAGCCTGATTCTTGAAAGTTTTCAAGGGAGACTGCATGACAGTGTGTAGCTAAGTCACTGCAATCTACACTTACTCAATAGAAGAAAAACAACTCAAATAATACATGGATTATTAATAACAGATTACTGAAACTATCTCCTTGTAACAGTGATGTACTAAGTAGATACAGTGTTTATGGAGCTTAGCAGTCTTGGACAACACTCTCAAAACTACAGTGCTTATTTTTTGGAGCATTTAATCTTTATTCAGCTAGTAAATTATGATTAAATAAGATTTTTTTTCTTATAGAGAAGAGAGTAACCCCAAATTTGTTTAAAATAAAAGTGAGATGAGAGTTTCCTCATATATTTACTTCCTCCCCATTCTTGTTCTATGAAATGTACAAAACCTTAAAAAAGCTTTCAGAGATATTCTTACACCAGATTAAAATATTAGAAAAACCAGAGACCACCAACTGGTTCACTTATAAAGCTTTTGTCATTTTCCAAGTGCCTGGTAAGGTTGAGATCTAGTTTTTTCTAACCCTACAAACTTTTGGGGGAACACTAATGACACTTAAAAAGTTATTGTTTTCCAAAATCACTTGTTTATGAGTACCTTCTTCCACAGCTCCTAATCAGAGATTTGGGTTTGAATTTATTTGTGTTAAACAAAATCTGTATTTTACAAAACTGGCCTATAAATGTCCTATCCTCAAACAAGGTGGAAAGCACTCTAAAAGAGATAAATGAATAAATCTTTCCAATGTACATTAGCTATTTATTGTGGATATCATGGATTAGTGATCAAATTGCATTTGATGTTCTTTCTAGCATACCCTCCTATAATGCCACGGTGGGAAATCTAAAAACTACATTTCCCAGACTTCTTTGTAGCTAGTTTTCTAGAGGTAATTTAAATTTTTCCAACTGGAACATTTCAGTTGGATTTGGAAAGGAAAGGAGGAGAGAGTGGAGGCATTTGGTTGTTTGGCTGCAGTGTCCAATCACTAGCTTCATGCGTGCTGTGAAGCAGAGTGAGAAGCATCCTCTATTTAGGACAGTCTTGTCCACGGACCAGTCAGCAGCAGTGGAAACTTCCTGAATGTAGTAGCTTCTGGAGTCATAGAAGAGGCATTACTTCCCTTTGTGTGATGGTTTTGGGGGGTTCTTCCTGCAAACCCAGTCTGAAACCTATTTCTTCAATGCATCCATGGATTTTCGAAGCCTTTATTTTTCTTTGATAAAGTCCTTTCTGGTTAAAAAAGCTAGAGTGGGTTCTCTTCTCTGCAGTGGATTTTTGACCAATACAATAAAATTTTAAAAAGCTTATATTCAGATTAAAATTATTAATCCATTCATTTTAACTCTTCCTCTTCTGTTTCTAGCATCTTGCACTTTGGCGAAGAAGAGGGCCTTTCTATTCAAATTGATTGACCTGATTGGGGAATCAATTTGGAACAGTCTCCTAGGACTAGGTGAAGCAATATAATCTGGTCATTTAATTAACATACAAAGTTTTCAGGTATGTAATACTTCAGTCCCCCCCCTCCCGCCCACTTTAATTTTTACTTATTTTCTGAAGGTCCTTATTTAAGATCAAAGCTCATGAAAGTTAAAAAAAAAGATGTTGCACAAGAATATTTAATGAGCTGGAAAAGGTTCTTGACATATTATTCCTTATAAAAAGCAGACTATCAAATATATATTCAAGATCACATTTTTATAAAAAAAATATTTATATATTTATCAAAAGAGACTGAAAGCTACACCAAAATATTGTTAATAGTGTTTATCATTAGGTGATGGCACTGCAAATGGTTTTAATTGGCCCATTTTGCCCTAGTAATAATGCTTTGTCCTCCTCTCACAAAAATGTTGCTGATAAAAGGCAATCCAGTGTTTTACGCCATCTTTACTGTAGTAGTCACAGATGTGTTTAATCCATTTTATATTCAATATGAAATGATTGTATGGAAGCATCTGAAGCTATGATCACCAGGACAATGTATAATGATGTTACCTGGGAAGAGACAAAGCACTTAAAAGTGGGAGTTCCATTTTCAGTTTAGACGTGAACAGCAAGAGTCCACCAAAAAGGCTTGAAAAATCCTCTCCGTTCAGAAAAATTCTGAATACAGAATGCAATCATCACTAAGAACAGAAAAAAAAAAAAGCCTTAGACTCCATAGATTAGAGAATGGGGCAGAAGCTACACACAACTTCCCTGTGTGAATGAAACTGTACAATCCATTACTAAAGAACTCACTTGGAAAAATGATTAATACAAGGTTTAAATTTTGTATGGAAGCTTGAGGGAAGACACAGACATCTTAGTCCAGCAATGGAATGCCTGGGATTCTGCACTTGGATGCTATCAAAGAACACACAAATGAGGATGCAGGTCAAGCAAAAGGAAATTCTCATGTCTAATCTGGCTGTCAATTTTATTTGTTTCTGAGAGAAAACTGGACAGGACCAGAGTCCAAGGCTGTTCTTTCTCTGATGTTGTATATACAATTTTAGAATAAATAGTGTTTAAAATTATTCCAACGGTAATTCTCAACAAATTATTTAGATATTTTCATGTGTTCTCTTGATGAATGTCTTAGCATTTTAAACATAAAAATAACTAGAATTATTAGTCTTTTTCTATTAGAGTCAAAAATTTTGGTATTCAAACTGAGCAAAATGAGGCAAGGAGTAACCATTCCAAATGCTGATACAAGAAGGGTTATTTTTGTCTAGGTGTGTTGTGTATTACAAGTGCATTATTATTTTTTTATTTTTTTTTATTTTTTTTTTTTGCGGTACGCGGGCCTCTCACTGTTGTGGCCTCTCCCGTTGTGGAGCACAGGCTCCGGACGCGCAGGCTCAGCGGCCATGGCTCACGGGCCTAGCCGCTCCGCGGCATGTGGGATCTTCCCGGACTGGGGCACGAACCCGTGTCCCCTGCATCGGGGGACATCTAAATTCAAGCACATTATCCTTCTTGGTACTCTGTAACCAATTAAGGTTTATTCTGAGGCAACAGGTCAAGAGGAGACAGAGGGATATTAGCAATGGAAATTAACATACAAAGGAACTGAAATATTGAACGAAATTTATAAATTTCACACTCTTTCTAACCTAAGTTAGTCAGGTATAGTTTTGTCACATGTAGTAGAGGTTGCCCCAAAAACTAAAAACAATCCAATAATATATAGACAGAAAAGGTCTGAGAAGAAGTGGAACAATATTTCTCATCTATTACTAGAGTCTGACTTTTCAGTGGAAAAGTGATAGGTTTTGGTAGGAAATGTGGAAGGTTTCAAACCTTCGAGGGACTATGGCTTTGTATATACATGTGGGTTTGGGGGGGGGATTTTTCCAGAAGAAAGGCTTTGGAACGTTCTGAGACTTTAGTAGCATCTCCTCCTAGGATTGCTTTTTCTTAGAAGTCCCTTCCGACACTTTAGAATTGGAGGGCACAGGAGGATCCTAGAAAAGAAACTAGGAGTTGGCTGCCCATAAAAGAAATTTATTTATTTTCTATTTAGGTTATGCAGTGAAAGTTATGAGGGTAAAAAAGAAGCAGGGATTCAAGACCTCTTACCTAGAAATAAAATAGAGCAAATAATTGAAACTTCCCTCAAATGATATTTGTCAAAAACTTGAATAGAACTTAATAGGCATAGAAGGTTGAAAAGTCCCCAAGAGAGCTGCTCAAATCTAGCTTCTCAGTTATAGGTTCATATGTGTCGCCAAGCATCACTAAAAACTAAGTGGCTTTCTCCTTCTGGTCCCTTACCATGCTTTCAGAATGTGAGCGTCTTTCCCCCATGGGATCCTATCCATCTTCCATGTTTAATATGCCCTGGGTTACATCTACCTCTCTTGTTTCAATTGAGGTTGGGTCAAGCTAAACAAAAACACTGGGCATGGTGTCAATCAGTAAGACTAGGTTTTAGAATATAAATGATTCAAATTTTTAGAGAAATATTTTACCACTTTACTTCAATAACTGAAATTAATGAGATCATACATAATTCATAATAAATAAACAAATAATTCCTCTCTTTAGTCCCCAATATCACTACCTTGAGAGTAAGGCTTCTCCAGGTTTTGACTTGAGAATGTCTATATCCTTCCTCATACTGTCGTATCATTCAGTCTCCTATGCTCTCACTCACTCCCTCCTGTTCACTCAAGCTTTACTGCTTAACCCTCCCTTCTATTCATTGCCACTTCCTCCCTCGTACTCAGCTTCATCCACCCTTAGTCCCAGCGAGCAGACTACAGCCTTCCAAGTGAAACTTTCCTGAAGATGGCTTCTGCCTCCGTCCTGAGTTATCTGGACTGGTTCCAGCCATGAGGGTGGCGGCCAAATCAAGTGTTTCTCCAAACAAGGAGTGATAACAATTGAGACTGATTTGGGTAGAAACAAGGACTGAAAGGCAATGAGAATGCAATATAGAAACTACTTGTTGAGCACGAGGCCAACCTCCAATGAATGACAGAAAAATGTGATGAGAAAAATAATATTCTCTTAATAAGTTATGGAGGAGTCATCCCCAGACAGATAATGTAATAAAATACGGACAAGAAGAGAGGCATCAGAAGAAGAAGAGGAGACTAGATAGAGGCTGAGCATGAGGGTACCTGCCATGCTTGTGTTATCTGAGGACTCAGGTCAGGAAGAAAGGCAGATAAAGTCCTTGTCACAAGTTTCTGGGGGCATTAACAAGTATAGATTCAAGTAGTGCAAAATGAGTGATGGGGAAGACTGGTCTGAGGAATTGTAGCTTACTGAGGTAGTGATCACTTGCCAACTACTAGGGGTACTTACATCTCCTCATTTAATCCTCAAAGCCTCCCAGCAAAGCAGATGCTCTAACTAGCTGCATTTTATAGAGGGGAACCCTAAGGTTTAAAGAGCTTAAATAACTACTGTGAGCACCCTGTAATTGGTGGAAATGGGACTTAAATCCAGGCTGTCTGACTCTGGAGCCCATACTTTTAGCTATTACCATGGTACACCTAGTAGTGGTGCTCATGCTAAGTGAATCTGAGTCAGAATAAAAATAGCTGAAGGAGGGCTTCCCTGGTGGCGCAGTGGCTGAGAGTCCGCCTGCCGATGCAGGAGACACGGGTTCATGTCCCGGTCCGGGAAGATCCCACATGCCGCGGAGCAGCTGGGCCCGTGAGCCATGGCCGCTGAGCCTGCGTGTCCGGAGCCTGTGCTCCGCAACGGGAGAGGCCACAACAGTGAGAGGCCCGCGTACCGCAAAAAAAAAAAAAAAAAAAAAAAAAAGCTGAGGGAAAAGCAGCACCATCTGAGCAGCAGAAACAGTATCAGAAGTGGTTAGTACTGACTGTTTTCTCTGGATTTCTGATCACTGTTAAATATTTCCTTGAGCACAAGGCCAATCTCAAATGACTGACAGAAAAGCACAATGAGAAAAATAATATTCCCTTAATAAGTTATGGAAGAGCCATCCCCAGACAGATAATGTAATAAAAATTTTATTGTCCCTTTTTTCCACACACCTCAGTGACTCAAAAAAATGGATTGATTTTATTACTGTCTTAAATGAGATATTATATTTTGGTTGTCTTTAATTAGTTCATTAAAATGAGTTTTAAATTGTGCTTGTACACTTCTCAATCACACAAAAAATAAAAACTGGAAATGGTTCAGATGGAAAAAAACATCAGAACAGACTACTCACCCAGCATGGCCTTTCAGCTGCCTATGTGCTTGGCATTATCTTTATGGACTATATTACAGCTCTGAATACATCACTGAATTTCTAAAACTATCTTAAGTGTGAACTATCTCTTTCCCTTCCTTCCCCTTTCATTTACAAAGAAAATAATGTGGTGAGTTAGTATAGGATGGAGAGAAAAGACTTGTTCTTATACCAAATTGACAAGGAGAATAAGACTGACTGGAGGATAAATGATAACATCTTTTTTCTCAAGTGCTGTTAAGTCTGATGTGTTTTTTCCTTAATCTCTCAAATTTGCACTGTGCCCTCATTGGCAAATTTTTGTTAACAAAACTACCCAAGTGGGGGATAGGACTAACAGGAAGGAGAATTGATGGGTTTTCTTTAATTATTATCAGGATGAATAAGTATATACACAGTTCTGGAGTGATTCCTTCCTAAATTATTCTAACCATAATCAGTTAACTTAACCTTCTGGTTGAATGACATTCATTTAGTCATTCAACAAATATTAATTGTGTGACTCATAAACACAAGGTACTATAAGACTAGGAAGATGAATATGATGTAGCTTTTGTGTTAGAGGAGATAGGAGCCAGGGAGGAGAGAGAAAGAAAGGCAACATAAATACAGAGAATATAAGGGAAATGTTAACTGGGAGGAATGAAGGAGAATTACAAGAAAGGACTATGAGTTCAGAACATGGTATGATACGGTACAACATTATGTTGTGGGAGAAAAAGTAAGGCTTCATGGGGCAACTAATTTTTTGAACAGGGCTTTGAAGAGTGGGTTGAATTTGGACATGCCCTTATGTCTAGATGTAGGGAATAGTGAGAGCAAAGGCATTTAGGCACGAAAGCCTTTAGTACTTGTGAGAATCAACAGGCTATTATGTTTGGCCTGAGAATCCACTGTTTAAGGAAGCATACAGGCAAATAAGAGGGGTCTGATGGGGTGAGATTACATACAGCATTTCTTGGACCTAGGACTGAAGAATTCGATAATCCACTCTCTAACCTGGCAAACAAAATCTAAGGCAGTTCATATTACAGCGAAAGTGGCAACCTCTGAACGCTTGGTTTCCTCTACTGTCTTGCCAGGAAGACTTCACCAGTTTAAACATTTACCCCTAAGATTTTATTTTTCAGGAACATTTTCTAATGATGGTAATAGTGGCTATAGACTGTATCTTAGGACTTGGTTTGCATTTATTTCTACCCAGATCATTTAACAAATTTCACTGTTTGCCTCGGTATCTTTTATTATTATGAACAGGATGAATGAGTCTGTGATTCTAAAATACACAGGAGCAGTTAGTTACCAAATGGGAAGATTGTTGACCCTAGGGAACCTGGTCTAGAACATCCAAATGTCACCCTCTGGTCACTCAAAGGACAAGAGATAGTTTTCTAGAACCAAACACAGAGCACCAAAACACATGGTAGATGGCTCAAGTTTGATACTTAGAATCATGGGTTATTTGAACCAGAGGGACCTCAAAGATAGTCCAGTGCAGTGGTTCATAGACTTCACTGACTCTTGTCTCTTCAAGTGGCTACTAAGGCAATGAAGAGAATCAGGAATCTATTATTAATACTTCGAAAAGCTAGTGGAAATTAAGCACTTATCTTCATATGTTCTACAGTCACCAAAAAAACAACCATCTTATCGCATAATTAACTTTTTTGTCTGTGGTCTTTCCTGTTGTTTTTCACTGTTTTTAATATATACTCAATTTTAAAAATCCTTGATGAAAAAAATACGGAAAAGTAAATTACTTATTGCTATTTAATAAACCAAATTTTTCCAAATAAATTACATGGAATACATAATAGAGGAAGTTACTGTGTTGAATATACCAGAGCTACATTTATTCTAACTGCCAAATTATATAAATGGAGAAACAAAGCCTGAAAGAAATAGAGACACTTACCAAAGATCATAGAGCTAATTAGTGACTAAGATGGCATCAGAACCCAGATCTTATAAACACCAAATCAGCGTTCTTTCTACAACAGCACCCTACCAGGTAGACTGTCCAAGAGGATCCCAGAGTGGAAGGCAGGAAAGACTGAGTCCAGAGACCATAGATTATAAAAGATAAGATGATCTCAGCTAATTCTTTTTGATTTATAGAGAATCCCACTCATCAAAAATGCATGATAATAAAATCATGAAATAATATATTTGATTTATCGTTGCCCTCAGTCTTCAAAGTGTCTAAAGAGTTTGGTTTATGTACTTGTAATGTCTTTGCTAATGTACTATTTACTGTTCTAACATACCACTGAAACTCACATGGGAAGCAATTTTACCCATTTTGTAAATATTAAAGCTGAGGCCCAAAAAAGCTATGTGTTTTTCCAAAAGCTGTGTGAGTACTGAGACTGGGGCTGGGACACAGGACTCCTGAACTGTATTCCCAATCTATATTCCCATTTCTTGGAAATCAATTTCATCAATTTGACTGCAAGCTGTTTTTGGAAGTGACAGGGAGCAGGTGAAGGAAGACAGAGGGGAGACATGAGAGAAGTTTAAACTTATGTAAGGATTTCTTATACATTGTCCTTTGCTTTGATATCTTCCCTCCATGAGCTTGAATAATCAAGAACTGCCTGTAAATCACTAACTGCCAGAGGAGCTGTGATCAATTCATTAGCAGCCAAAGATGTTGGGAACCATAACACGCCATATCAATTCTGATGAATATTAAGAGAGAAGGGTCATGTATATCCCAGTTAGTGCAGGCTCCATTGGAACTGACAATGGATGACTGTGCCCTTTATTCTTATTGTTATTCTGATGTGAATGTCATTAAGGAGAGTCTAGTTCAGGTCAATAGGTAGCTATGAATTCTAAATCCTGTCAATTCCAATAACAGTTTTAGATAGGGATCATACTACTTATCTCTTCTACAATAAAAATATGGATTTTCCCTTCTTATTTATTAGGCATTTGAATGCCTTTCTTTAATCTTTCTGCATCATCTTACATATCCATTTGTGCAACAGCTAGGCATGCCTGTTAGGGAAGGCTGAGGAATGGTTTAGACCTGGATTATCACAGTGGCTACAGGAATTGTATTCACTGCCATTAATGATAATTTTTACTTTCAGATACAGTCACACTGATATGCATTTATAACTGTTTGAAAATTGACCAGGCAACTATGGAACTGGATGATACAAAGAAAGATTAGGTGTTAGAAAGTAAGATTGCTTTGATGATATTTTCAAAATTAATATAAACAATAAGACTATAAAATAAAAAGTATTAAATAATTCACGTTTATTTTAAGATGACATAACTCGGAATAGAAAATAAGAATATGTCTCTAAATTACATATTTTTAAGAGAAGCACAAGGCATATTTTCTATAGAAAGAAGGACTATTGACCTTTAAGATATGTCAAAATGGTAAGTATCTATGGTTTGATGCCATCAACTACAAATATAAGTTTTCTAATTATAAGCTCATAAGAAAAATAAATAACGCCAACTTCAACTTATTTCTTTAAAAACCCAGTCTTTAAAAGAGTAATGAACAAATTACATGTATTTGAGTTGCTCAATACATTTCCAAATGCACAACAAATACTACAGAGGCATATTTTTGTGCTAAATACAATGTCTCAATAAAAAAACTTTTAACCAACATGGGAATGTGGTATCTGTTACTGTGATGAATGTCCAGGAGTTAGGAGTTTTTAAGTGTGTATAACTATGTGTGAATTGCCATGCTGCACTTATAAGATATATTAGTTAAAATAATATATTTTGAAAAATAAGTATCTACTAAGAAGCAGTGGCCATATACGTGAGAACAAGGTGTTTTATAACATAAGCTCCAAGAAAAAAGCTGCTCTCCTTGATACTGAGCTCATCTCATAGACTAAAGGAAATCTTGACTCTTGTTTTTCATTTAAAACTTGCCAAACTGCCCCCAAACAAGTTAAGGGCTAGCGATCAGAGTCAAGGTATTACGTATTTGAACTCTATTCTCTTACCTACCCCTGCTGTTTCTTTCCAAGAAAAAGTTAAGCATTCTTGGTCTAATGTAATTTTTCTTAATGTGATTTATCTTCTTCTTGGCAAAAGCATGAAGAGACCCAAAGCAGTGCCATTAGTACACTTGAACTGGCAACACAGTTTCAGTTTTAATAATATCTACTAAGCTAGACTGTAAAACCCCACTAAAATCAAGGATGTAAAATGATTTCTTTATTGATATCCTAATAAATAAGTTTAAGCAAAATGGGTAGTACTTCCTTGGACAAAAGTCAAGAAAATGTATAACTGAGAATGACCTTGCTTGAAACCAGTCATAAAATATAACATGATAAATAACATGAGTTGATACATGTATTAGTGCTCCATCAATGTGAGGGATTAAGAGATTGGGCCTGGGAGTCAGATGACCTGTGTTCAATCGTATTTCCACTATTTATAAGCTATGTGACCTTGGACAAACTACATCACTTCTCCAATCCTCAATTTCCACACCTGTAAACTAGGAGGAATGATCGGACCTAGATCATAGAATTGTTGAAAAAATTATATGTGATGAAATATATAAAGTACCTAGCAGAGCTTAACATTAAGTAAGCACTCCTTAAATATTACATCATTAGCAATATTCATTCATTTACACAGAGGTCACATTCTATACAAGTGAGCAGTGGAGAAAAATTAAAAATAGTTAATAGCTTAAAGTTCTGGAAATGTTAGTTATTTAGATAAGAGTTGCAAGGTTTCAAGTTGATATGTACAGAGCCCTTTGAGACTTACCAAACACACACGGACACACACATGTGTACAAAAAAAAATTAATCTTAAAACCCACAAATGAGAACATCAGACTATGTAGATTGTGTTCAGTTATTCTTGCAACCTCTGAATAACTTCCCTTGAAAATACTCTATTCCCTATGCCAGATAGTTATGGAGCTTCTCTCGAATACATAAACACCAAGGCCAAAATATACAAGAGATGCTGGGCACGGCTCAGAATGTAAGAAACTTACTTTCCAGCAGATGATACAAGTGTGGTCTCCAGATGAAAGAGCTGACACTAAAAATCTGGAGCACATCTCACAGAAAAAAACATACGAACACAGGCCCAGAAAGTCATTGCATGTACCTATAAATATTTTGCCTTTGGCTGTAATTCCCTCTACTTGGAAACATATTAACACTTTTAATGTGTATTCATCTGAAGTATCCACATACCCTTACACTTTGGGGAGTTTAACTTGACTGAGGAAGAACAGTACTAACAAGAAGAATGTTTAGTGATGCCTATAAATTTTAAAGAACAGATCTAAGCAACTGGGAGGTGGGTACACAGAAGTAGCCTTTTGGATTACAGTTTCTGCATATACGGTGGTAGTTTGAGGCAAAGAGGAGTCATTTCACATAGAGAGGCAATCTGGTAGAAAGCATCAGCAATCATTCACAAAAACAAATCCCTTCTTCCCCCTAGACTGGTAGAGCATGAACTTCCTGACCTGATATTTTGTGATGGATCTCAGGGATTATGTCATCTTACTTTTGGGAGTGGGTGTGTGTGAGGGGAGTTTCTGAAAAGCATACCTTTGTTGCTTCGCAGAAATAACTCATGCTCTTGAACAAAATCAAATGTCTCCCATCTTGCTATAAAGTAAGTACTGACATAAGACAAAAAAGCAGTATCTGGAGACTCTAAATGCCTCATACTTTGATTAAAAATACTTTTGTCAATTACAGATTGATTTTGTAGCTCATTACAGTGATGGATATCGGGGCTGGCGGCGGTGGTATTTTACCACTTGGCCTGAGGGTGCACTCTGTGAGGAGAAGATGGTAAAATTACAATTATTTTCCAGCACGCATCTACGTGCCTACACTGACCCAATGGGTGCCACTGAGATAATTTGAAAGAATGGCATCACGTGGAATGGCCAAAAGAATAGTACATCAGCCCCTGTAGAAGGAAAACATTTTAAACAAATATTTCTCAACAACCTGCTGAGATGCGTGCACATGCTAAGTAACACTGAGGCACATCAGCTGGCTTTAGAAGTAAGTTAGAGTGTTTAGCAGAAGCTGCAGCAAGAAATATGCAAATGTTTCTGTGTGAACAACTATGCATATTAAGACTGTACATATTTCTATATAATGTATGCAGGCATGTTCATCCACACATATAAATACAAACGTTGTTTTCTTCCCCCTTAAACATCGGAGGTTGTTAGAAGCAGTGGGGAAATTAGAGGATATAGGTAAGAGCTGTAGAGGGAAGAAATCAATATTCAGTAGTGATTGAAAAATGAAAAAAGGAAATTCATCTCACTTTGTAATACATTCATATCATGCTCTGAAGTGCCCTGTATTTCTGGAGTCACTGTGTGGTTTCTTACTCTGTTATCCCTGGTTTGTTCACGGGGCATCCTCTAATGATAGCCTATGCATGACTACATCTCTATAATAGCTACGTGGCCAAAGCAGTACTAGCCATCAGATACGTAGCATGCAAATCTCCTATGTTATATACCTATCACCTGCTACAAAATGACGGTGACTTAGCCTTCAAATAAAATGTTAAGACAATTGGTGTTCAATATTAGGAAAGAAGATATTATATGAGACTGATATCAGCAAGATTTGGGATTAGGAAAAGAATAAAAATCATTTCAAATTGAAGATTAGGCCTAGCTACACTATGACTATAGCAATTGCCCATACATCTAACACAATTGCTTTTTATAATAGTCTACCATGAACACCAACCTATTTATGGTCTACTTTTGTGGTCATAGATCTCTTTTCTGCTAGTTTAGAATTCCAATAATGTGAAATGGAACTGTGGTAACAAAAAAATAATACTTCATATAATGAAATGTCAAGAAATTTAAGTTAAAGTAAGGTAACAAAACATAGGTTTGAGGCATAAAATCTGATCTATGCTTATAATCCAAGTGGAAATGGACAGCAGAATGTCATTAGAACATCTGGATCATATTAGAAACTGATTATGTTTGGCATCAAGGACCAGGTTTAAATCTCATTTTTCTTATCTATTTTATTACAGTGGTAGTAAAGCAATAGAAGGAAAAAGTACTCATAAAGTCTGGAAAAGATATGAGCTACGTACCAATGCTTTTTATAAAAGCAGACAATATATCATAAAAAGCAAACTTTGGGACATTCAGGGTATATAAAAGCATATTTAGATATATAAAATTAACTAGAATTCTAATCTTTATAATAATGTATTTTTTGCTGGCCTATTTTTTGTGCCAAAGGGCTAAAACTGGAGTAGAAATGATGTTATACAAGTAGTCTTTGACATAAACAATCCCAGGACAAGTCCTGCTGATGGGATAGAATTTGAAAGAAAAAAATAACACCATCAGCAACAGAAAGTGCTCAGGACAGCAGGGATGGCAGCCATCTTAATGGTCCCAGGCCTCTGGCCCCAAGGGGTACACAGTGTCCACTCCACAGGTAAAGATGATTTTAAGTATTACTTGCAGGCAAGAAGCAAATATCATCTAGCAGATGCCAAATAAATATCTGTCCTAGTGTTATACCTATGGAAGAGAAATGCTATCAGTTACTCAACTTATAGGTTGCTAAAACCAATAGTCTATCCACCCCTTCTGCAGAGAAAGGAAAAAACATGGGTGGAGACACTAGTGATACTGCACAGTATTTGCTCTTCCACATACTGTGGCACTGCCGGACCATGTGATGATCTCATTGCCTGCTCTGTCCTCTGTTTACTCCTGTTGCAACTCTATCACGCTGTTACACTCCTGTCTCCCAGGATTCAGCTTCTAAATGACTGAAAGAATGGGCTCTTAAGTGCATCAGGACTTCTGAGAGGAATACAAAAGTTCCGCTGCTCACTCAGGCTTTAGACTTTGTTATAGGCCAAGGTCTTGGCCCTTTGTAGCAAGAAAACCATGAGAACACTCCAAATGGACAAATGTGAGTTGGCTTTTTTTCTCACATGGTCATAATATCAAAATACAATCCAAGACACCACTTTGAATTCATGTCTCAGTATCCAAGAAACTTTCTGCTGTTTGCCTCTATAATAGCATGTATCATGCCACGTTTATTTTCTGTTCACTGGTCTCTCTTCACTTTACTCCTGTGAAAAGAGTCTATATTTTGTTCTGTACCTGTAATATCTAATATATTACCTGCGTCACAGGAGATGCTCAAGAAATGCTAAATGCATGAATTAATATCTCTTTGAATGGCAATCCCTAACTTTCTTACCACCTAAGAATCCCCATAATCAGTTAAATCAGGAATTTAAATCTTTTATTTAAAGCATATATAGTTTTTAATTTTAGATTTTCAAGACATCTTAAGAGATCTAATATAAAGAATAATTAGGGATAATAGAAGTTTAAAGCATACAGAAAGGATATTGATGTTGTTGATAATGATGATAATGAGAATATGAAAGTAGTAGGTGTAATTACGTAAAGTGGTACATGGCAGCATAGGTGTAATTTGAAGGAAATCGAGTTTATATTGGAAAATGACAGTTCTGAAACTCCTGCCACTCTCATATTACACATGAATCTAAGACAATTGCCCCAGTACCAGATTTATGCCTCAGATTTATGCCTCAGATTTAAACTGAGCCTGTCACAAAACCTCCTCAGCAAGAGTCCCTCTAGTTGCAGTAATAGCTGTACAAGTAATGAAAAGACTCAGATTACAGTAGAATACACTTGTGTAATTACTATATACCAGAAGCTCAAACAAACCATTTTCCTCCCCCTATATGTGCCCTAAGGCCTGATTCAGAAGACAAGTTGACAAACTTTACAAGTTAATGGCAATTCTCTACCCAATAAAATGCCTACCTGTCTGTATCACTGAGTATTTGTTGGGGTAATTTCAAACTTTAAATTAATCTGAACTCACCTGAAGGAAGAGCTTGATTATATGACCCTAATGCACTGTATACCCTACCCAACTTATTATACTAATGAACCAGTGATAGAATGTTTCCACAATTCCATGTAAAGGTATTAGGGATGCCATTAAATGATCTTAAAAAAGATGTGACAAAATGATCAGAAAATCAGCTAAACCAAATCACAAACTTACATTAACGTATTAAGATTTGTAATTTGCCCCCACTTCGACACTTGAGTTTAATTCTAAAATAATATCAAGTCAGAGGGAAAATGGAAAATAGAGTATGGTCACATAGCCACACCTCAGCAGGAGCTCACTATATTCTTATGTGGACAGCAGATTGAAGCACTTAGGAGTGGAATCTGGAATCAAAATGCTTGCTTTCACCACTTACGAGTTACGAGATACTGTGAAAAAGTATCATTCTACCTCAGTGTTGTCATCTGTAAAATAGAGAAGATATCACTTTTCTTACAGGCTTATACTGTGCCTCAAGACCTGTTAGCCTTGTCAGTGATGGGCCAAGGACAGCAGGGTGTGGGCAGTCTCCCCAGGTGCAGACAATAAGAAAATCAAATAACATTTAAAAATGTAAAGACTTTTAAAACAATAATGAAATCCATGAAAAGCTGGTCTACTCTATTATATCCATGTGCTTGGCAATTCTAAACAAAGCCAGATAAAATACTATTGTCCTCAGGGCAGAGACTTCCATCCCCTCTCTTAGTACAATACTTAAGATAAGAGTAGGCTAAGAATAAGAATGTCCTTTCTAATTTATCATATTAACATATTTTGGAATAAAACCACAGACATTTGTAGAAAGATAAAATAGTCTCTTTAGGTTCACTACTCTCTCATCTAAAGGCACATGATCCCTTCCATATTAATTATTCCCCAGCTATCACTAAACTGCTGTGCACCAATTTTTGGCTTTAGTTTTTATAACTGCCAACTCTAGCTGCAAGCATTTGCTTCTTGGTTTACTGAGATATAAAGAGGGCCAATATAGTAATGTTGCATTTGTAAATTGTTTTCAATTGCTAATATAAAATGTACTATATCTGTAGAGTACATGTTAAGCTACGAATAACAAAAGCAAAATAATTGTTACAGTTTCTCAATGGAAATTTTGACAGAAATAAGGACACCTCCATTTATTCTGTCTAATATTCTCCTCTCTCATTGTTGCCCTGTTAATTATTTTTAAGATCACTTACTTTTTACTTGCTATTTTTTAAGTTGATGAGATCATTAAATTTATCAGCTATCCAAATACATTTGAAATTTATTAAGGCTCCATGCTGCCTTTGAACTGGAAACAGAGGAGGAAAAGAACTTACTTTTAAAGAAATTAAAGTAATAAAGCAAAATGGGTACCACTTTATTTTACGTACCCATTAACCACAGCATAAGAGATAGAGTTGAAATGGAAATAGCGGAGAAATAAACATGTGAAATACATGCTGTTCCTCACACACAAGCACAGAGACATTAGTCCAGAGCATTAGTCCACCCAGGATACATGCCAAAAACATTTCAAAGGGGAATACATTAAAAGTCTATTTTCTATTATTAAAGATAGGGTCTCACTGAAATCTCAATTTGTATGAAGCAGTTATTTAAATGATTGAGAAAATGCTTTCATTTATTGATGATAAATCTTAATTCATTTCCTCCATTAAGCAACTGCAAGTCTTTGGGTTGAGGAAGACACAAAATGCTTTATACAAAATGATGTGATCCATGACATTTTTATCCTTGTAAATTAGGTCGATACAAATTTTCTTAAACTGTGGATATTATTCTTGGTGTCTTGAAGAACTGCTAGTTGCTTCTTAAAGCTTCAAAATTTGCTTCATTTAAATATGTTGGCCAATTGCTGGAGTTAATGATGATGAATGGAATCAGGATTAAATTTTTAATAAGCTCGATTGGCTCTAGCCTAGGCAGAGGCCAGCTATGTGCATGCTGGGATCTAAGTTTGCCTGAAAAGGTCTGTGCATTAAACATATTCTCCTAATAGGTACTAAGGCACCTAAAACTTTATTCAAAGTTACTCCTTTAAACCATGGTTTAATAAAATCACATTAAAATAACCATTAGGGAGATGTAATGAGGTAGAATCTTAGCAGCTATTGTGTTTCGTTATTCACTTCTCATACTACATGGTGGTTTTGTAAATCAAGGGATATTGAAATCATGGTGTACTGCTTAAGACCTAAGCAGGACCCCACAGGGGTGACTTAGAACCAGGGATGAAGGCTGTGTAACAACAGAAGAATCAGACCTAAAGGAGGTTGGATCTACTTCAAAACCCTTTCCAAGGCTGGCCTAGATAATAAACAAGTAAGAAATAAAATAATTTCATAAACAGTTGTTTTCTCCTCCACGGCCTTTTCATTTTTGCTTTTCTTTCAGATAACACAGTTGACCTAAACAAGATGAAGATTCACTAGCATAAAAGAAAACACATATTCTGTCAGAACCTTGGACAGGGCCTAATTATAGACCTTTGTAAATACAAGCTAATTGGTGACTGAAAGTTTAAGGGAAAAGATTGACCTTCACTTTTGTTAATTGATGAAATTGAGCTGCTAGGTCATCTGTCTTATGTACATTTACTAGCTTCTATTAGGATGATGGCTAAAATTTAATATAATAGCAAAATAATCTCAATATTGATATATTTAAAAGTTGTAGGAACTTTATTTTTTCAATAAGACATCTTCATTTATTTACAAGATTTGAGGTCTTATCTGGAAATGTGATTCTGATATAGGTTCCACTGCTTCCAAATGACTGCCATTTAACTAAAACATAATCATTTTATTTGTTAGATATTTATTTGTCGAGACTATGACTTCATGCAAAACAAACAAGCAAAACCAACCGACCAACAAAATGAATGCATGGCCACAGAAAGGAAGGCATTTGAAATCTTGTAGTGATCATAGGTGTGAGTGTTTTGCATGCAGTGATTATAGGTGGATTGAGGGATTATAGTTTATTCACTGATTTCTGACCTGATCTCCTTTGAGCATAGGGGGAAACGTGTAGAGCTTTGGTTAAAGACCCTGTGGCTAGAGTGTGGAGCAAATCTGGTTGAGAAGCAGCTTCTCTGAGCTATCTGGACAGTGTAGCACCCCCCTTAAATGAGCATAGCCAAGAATGGAGAATCTGTAGAAAATCACCTGTTTGATATTCCATGTCCTGGTGGGGATTTAAAATAACCATGGAGGTTAGCAACCAGGAGCAACTGGCAATTCTACTCTCTTTGTGTGCACTTATTCCTAACAAACTTAACTAGGCCTTTCTTCAATGAAGGTCTTACACATACGATACACAAGTGCACAAATATGAGAGAGAAGTTTACAATGTGGCTAGTGTTTCCTGCATTGCCTGTGCTCTAGTTCTAAATAAAGACTTTGGTCTTTGAACTGCCCAACCCAGCCTTTTCCCCTAAGTAAAGAGCACTCAATAAATGTGGTCATGTAAAAGAATAATTTATGATGCTTGGGATTAAAAACGAATACCAAACCAAGACTGGAATTAGGTCAAAGCCAAGTTTGATATACAACAGGTTACAGACATACGAGATATGACTGTAAATCATAAGCCTATGTATATATAACTACGTTAATTGTATTTATTTAAGGTATTTTTCTTTTCAAATCAATGAACTGTCTAAATTCTTCAAAAATAATGAAAAACATTAATTAAATCTGATAATTACATTTTTCTTGGTGAATATATTTTAATAGGAAAGATGCACATGTGAGGGGATATAACCTCATTTCAGATGAGAGAGGTCAAAATAATCAAGGTTTGATGGCAAGAGACAAATGAAATGTATTTCTATTTTTGCTTCACAACACCTGTTAGATGGATAAACTATTTCCTCCACCAAGTCTCCAGACACATGAAAAAAAAGGCATTTAAAAACTATATTCTACTCCTTATTTTCCTGATTCCTAATGGCACTGGAACAAAGTTCTAAGAGAGTTGACTTGGGGTGCAAAATCAGAAATCTTTGTATTTGCACTAAAATCATATTTTAAAAATTTTTGTGAAAGCCTGATATCATACACGAACATGCAGAGATCACAACTGTACAGCTTCATGCATTTTCACAGACTTGACACACTTATGTAGACAGTACCAGATCTAGAAACAGAATGACATCATCACTCAGAAGCAAGCCCCCCCACCCCGCATCTTTCCTTCAGTCATTATGCCCTGCTTCTGACTTCTACCGGCATTTTATCTTTTACGTACTAAGATAAACGGAATCTGGGGTTTTTATTGCTCAACATTATGTTGTAGATTGTTCTCATTGCTGCGTAGTATTCTATTGTGTGAATATAACCCAATTTATTAAAAATTAAACTTTAAATGTATTATATATTTGACAAAAAGAGCCCTAGAATTTTTGAATGGGGGTTGTATAACTGAATATAATGCAAACACATGAATGTTTTAAAAATTAAAATCCTATTTTTAAACACAAGAGGGTTAGGGAGAATCCACAAACGCAACCCCTTCTAATCAAACCACATGTAAAAAAATGACCCGGAGGGGCAGAGTCAAGATGGCACTGTGGGAACATGCCAAGTTAGCATCTCCCCACAACTGGGGTGGCTGCCAGCCGCTGGTGGGAAACCCTGATGCCTAAGGAGACTGGAGGAACCCCCAAGTGAACTGATAGGACGTCGGGGTACTGAGGGGGGAGAAGTGGAGGCCGGACAGGATCAGCACCGCTGAGGCTGGGGAAATGAGGAGAGGCAGGTGGGAGGGCCCATCTGGGAGGAGCGGGAGAGGAGTGGAGGGCATTTGCCCCACCCACTCGGGCCAGGGGAGCCTGCTGTGCTCCCAGCCTGGTCCCCTGACCTCCAAGGTCCCCCTCCCCCGGCTGCATTGGTCCTGGGGGCATAGGGGGGAGGCCGGGGAGATCAGGAGAGGCAGGCAGGAGGGGCCCTCCAGGACTGGAGGAGCAGGAGAGGAGAGGAGGGCATCTACCCTGCCCACTTGAGCCCAGGAAGCCTGCTGGGTGCCCAGGTGAGGTCCCCTGCCCTCTGAGACCAGGGGTGGGGGGAACACCTGGGCCCCTTCTGTTCCTTGAGCTTAAGCCCCACCCCCCACAGCCCCCAGGGCCTTTTCCAGCACTGTGGGTCCTAAGCATAGGTCCCACCTACTGCCCAAACCTCACCCTTGCTCAGGCCCCACCCTCCACAGCCAAGGCCTCCCACCCTTTATTTCTTTTCTTTTCTCTCCTCTTTTTTACTATTGTGGTACTGTTGTACCTTCTGGTTGTTGTTTCATCTATTTTTAAAATTTTTATATTCTTCCCAACATATCTATTAGTTTCCAATCTAATTTTTTTACTTAGTTATTATTCTCTTATTTTTCTTTTTTTTTGCCACCCCATGCGGCTTGCGGGATCTTGGTTCACAAGAAGGGGGTTGGACCGAAGCTCCTGCGGTGGGAGCTCCGAGTCCGAAACACTGGACTAACAAAGAACCTCAGCCCCAGGGAATATTCATCAGAGTGAGGTCTCATGGAGGTCCTCATCTCAGCACGAAGACCCAGCTTGACCCAACAGCCGACAAACTCCAGTGTTGGAAGCCTCAGGCCAAACAACAAGTAAGACAGGAACACAATCTCACTCGTTAAAAAAAAAAAAAGAGACAGCAAAAAAATATGTCACAGATGAAGGAGCAAGGTGAAAACCTACAAGACCAAATAAATGAAGAGGAAATAGCCAATCAACCTGAAAAGGAATTCAGAGTAATGATATTAAAAATGATCCAGAATCTTGGAAACAGAATGGGAAAATACAAGAAATGTTTAACAAAGATCCAGAAAAAATAAAGAATAAACAAACAGAGAAGAACAACACAATAACTGAAATTAAAAATACACTAGAAGGAATCAATAGCAGAATAACTGAGCCAGAAGAATGAATAAGTGAGCTGGATACAAAATGGTGGAAATAACTGCCAAGGAGCAGAATAAAGAAAAAAGAATGAAAAGAATTGAAGACAATCTCAGAGACCTCTGGGACAACACTAAACACACCAACATTCAAATTATAGGGTCCCAGTAGAAAAGAGAAAAAGAAAGGGACTGAGAAAATATTTGAAGGATTATAGTTAAAAAATTCCCTAACATGGGAAAGGAAATAGCCACCCAAGTCCAGGAAGCACAGAGAGTCCCATACAGGATAAATCCAAGGAGAAACACACCAAGACACATACTAATCAAACTAACAAAAATCAAATTCAAAGAAAAATACCTACAACC